>NC_088385.1:128505000-128805000 GCF_037993035.2 Macaca fascicularis | reverse complement strand
GCAATCTCAGCTCACCGCAACCTCCACCTCCCGGGTTCAAACGATTCTCCTGCCTCAGCCTCCCGAGTAGCTGGGACTACAGGCGCCCGCCACCACGCCCAGCTAATTTTTTTTTTTTTTCGTATTTTTAGTAGAGATGGGGTTTCACCGTGTTAGCCAGGATGGCCTCGATCTCCTGACCACGTGATCCGCTCGCCTCGGCCTCCCAAAGTGTTGGGATTACAGGCTAAACTACCAACCTGGGTAGTTTAAACAACAGAAATGTATTCTCACAACCTGGGGCAACATAAGGAGACCCTGTTTCTACAAAAAATTTACAGATTAGCTGGGTGGGGTGGCATGTGCCTGTGGTCCCAGCTACTCCGGAGGCTGAGGTCTGAGAATTCCTTGGGCCTGGGAGGTCAAGGCTGCACTGAGCTATGATTGCACCACTGCCCCCCAGCCTGGGTAACAGAGCGAAACCCAGTCTCAAAAAGAAAGAGGCCAGGCACGGTGGCTCACGCTTGTAATCCCAGCACTTTGGGAGGCTGAAGCAGGCGGATCACCTGAGGTCAGGAGTTCAAGACCAGCCTGACCAACGTGGAGAAACCCTGTCTCTACTAACAATACAAAATTAGCTGGGCGTGGTGGTGCATGCCTGTAATCCCAGCTACTCCAGAGGCTGATGCAGGAGAATTGCTTGAACCAGGGAGGCAGAGGTTGCAGTGAGCCGAGATCATTGCACTCCAGCCTGGACAACAAGAGTGAAACTCTGTCTCAAAAAAAGAGGAGAGAGAGAGAAAAGGAAGAAAGAAAGAAGAAGGAAGGAAGGAAAGAGAAAGGAAAGAAGGAAGGAAAAGAGAGAGAGAGAGGAGGAAATAAAAAAAGGAAAGAAAGAAATGTATTATCTCACAGTTCTGGCATCTAGAAATCCGAGAAGAAGGCGTCAGCAAAGCAGTACTCCCTCTGAGGCTCTGGGCAGAATCCTTCCCTCCTCATAGCTTGTGGGTGTGTGTAGGGGGAGTCCTTCACTCTCTGGCATTCCTTAGCTCGCAGCTGCATCACCCCAATCTCTACCCTGTTGCACTGTCTTCTTCCCTGTGTGTCCTGTCTTTAAAAGACACCCTTTCTGGTCAGGCATGGTGGCTCACGCCTGTAATCCCAGCACTTTGAGAGGCTGGGCAGATCACTGGAGGCCAGGAGTTGGAGAACAGCCTGACCAACATAGTGAGACCCCACTTCTACTAAAAATACAAAAATTAGCCAGGCATTGTGGTGCAAGCCTATATTCCCTGCTGCTTGGGAGGCTGAGATGGGAGGATCACTTGAGCTGCAGAGGTCGAGGCTGTAATGTGTTGGGAGAAGCTGAGGCAGGGCTTGCATGTCTGATATAATGTAAAAGAGTCTTGGAACATGTTCAGGATCCAGGGTCTAATACCCCTTGTGGCCTTTGGAACACCAAGCTCTGTGCAAAGGTGGAAGGCTACCCTGATGCACCATAGTCTAAGCCCAGGGCATAAAATCCCTCGTGGCTTGGATAGAATCCAGGGCTCTTGGCTGTGGAATGTGTCTAGACTTGCTGGCTCCTTGCTCCTTGCTCATCCAGGATCAATTGTTATCTTGAGTGAAAAGAACTTGCTCTCCATTATCACAAGTAGCAGAGCAAATACTAAACCATCACAGTTGTAAATCATGTGCTTAATGCAACGTGCCCTTTTGACCTCCACATTCTCACCACCTGTTTCTCTGTTGGATTACCAATAAATAGCATGGGCTCCCAGAGCTCGGGGCCTTCGCAGCCTCCAGTAGTGAGCTGTCATCACACCACTGCACACCAACCTGGGTGATAGGGCAAGAGCCTCTGTCAAAAAAATAAATAAAAGTAACAAAAAAACACACTTTCCTAGTATGACCGCATCTCAACTACATCTGGAAAGACCCTATTTCCAAATAGGGTCACATTAAGTGTTAGAAAGTGATACTAAGTGTTAAGTGATACTAAGTTGTTGTTGTTGTTGTTGTTGTTGTTTGAGAAGGAGTCTCGCTCTGTTGCCCAGGCTGGAGTGCAGTGGCACGATCTCAGCTCATTGCAACCTCCACCTCCCAGGTTCACGCCATTCTCCTGCCTCAGCCTCCCAAGTAGCTGGGTCTACAGGCGCGTGCCACCACACCCAGCTAATTTTTAATATTTTTAGTAGAGACAGGGTTTCACCATGTTAGCCAGGATGGTCTTGATCTCCTGACCTCATGATCCGCCCACCTCAGCCTCCCAAAGTACTGGGATTACAGGTGTGAGCCACCGCGCCCAGCCAATCTTCTCTACTACAATGTCTAATCTGCTATTACTCCCATCCAGGGTATTTTTTATCTCACATATTGTAGTTTTCATCACTATAAGTTCTATTTGTCTTTGTATCTTCTATGTCTCTACTTAACTTTTTTTTTTTTTTTTAGACAGAGTTTCATTCTGTCTCCCAGGCTAGAGTGCAGTGGCGTGATCTCAGCTCACTGCAGCCTTGGCCTCTCAGGTTCAAGTGATTCTCTTGCCTCAACCCAAGTAGCTGGGATTGCAGGCGCCTGCCACCACGCCCAGCTAATTTTTGTATTTTTAGTAGAGACGGTGTTTCACCATGTTGGCCAGGCTGGTCTTGAACTCCTGACCTAGTGATCCGCCTGTCTCGGCCTCCCAAAGTGTTGGGATTACAGGCATGAGCCACAGCACCTGTGGCTTAACCTTATAAACATATGAAATACAGTTCCAGTAACTATCTTAATATCCTTATCTACTAATTCTCATATCTGTGTCAGTTTTGGATTGGTTTCAATTGATGTATTTTTGTCCTCTTTAGTAGTGATATTTTCTTGCATGTTTGCCTGGTTATTGTTGATTGGATGTTAGACACTGTGGGTTTTACCTTCTTCTCTTTCTCTCTCTTTTTCTTCATCTTTTTTCCTCCTCTTCTTTCTACTTCTTCTGTATTTTGGTATCCCTAAAAACGTTCTTTCCTTTTTCCCCTGGACCACCCTCCCCTTCCCCTGTCCTGCTTGCTCTGTGCCTTGGCCTCACCTCTTCCTAAAAAAAACAACAAGGCGGAGCAAGGTGGCTCACGCCTGTAATCCTAGCACACTGGGAGGCCAAGGCGGGTGGATCACCTGAGGTCAGGAGTTCGAGACCAGCCTGGCCAACATGGTGAAACCCTGTCTCTACTAAAAATACAAACATTAGCCAGGCATGGTGGCGTGCACCTGTAACCCCAGCTACTCCAGAGGCTGAGGCATGAGAATTGCTTGAACCCAGGAGGTAGAGTCTGCAGTGAGCCAAGATCACACCACTGCACTCCAGCCTGGGCAACAGAGTGAGACTCTGTCTCAAAAATAAAATAAAATTAAGTTAAATTTAAAAAGGCTGGGCAAGATGGCTGACCCCCGTAATCCCAGCACTTTGGGAGGCCAAGACAGATGGATCACTTTAGGTCAGAAAGACCACCCTGGCCAATATAGTGAAACTCCATCTCTACTAAAAATACAAAAATTAGCTGGGTATGGTGGCACACACCTGTAATTCCAGCTACTTGGGAGCCTGACTCAGGAAAATCATTTAAACTCGGGAGGCAGAGGTTGCAGTGAGCCGAGATTGTGCCACTGCACTCCAGCCTGGGTGACAGACTCCGTCTCAAAAAAAAAAAAATAGATACATGATAGATAGATAGATAGATAGATAGATAGATAGATAGATAGATAGATAGACAGACACACAGACACATATCACATATGTATACACACATATATTAATATATACACATATATATTTATATATATATATTCTTGAACTTTTTATACTGGATACAGTCAAGGTGTTTGGAAACGGTTTAATTCTTTTGGAATCAAAAGTGCAACTCAGAGCTGGGCGTGGTGGCTCAGACCTGTAATCCCCACACTGGGAGGTCAAGGCTGATGGATCACCCGAGGTCTTGAGTTCGAGACCAGCCTGGCCAACATAATGAAACCCCGTCTCGGTGGATCACGAGGTCAGGAGATCGAGACCATCCTGGCTAACATGGTGAAACCCCGTCTCTACTAAAAAAATTCCAAAAACTAGCCGGGCGTGGTGGAGGGCGCCTGTAGTCCCAGCTACTCGGGAGGCTGAGGCAGGAGAATGGCGTAAACCCGGGAGGTAGAGCTTGCAGTGAGCTGAGATCCGGCCACTGCACTCCAGTCTGGGCGAAAGAGCAAGACCCCCATCTCAAAAAAAAATAAAAAATAAAAAAAGAAGCCCCGTCTCTACTAAAAATACAAAAATTAGTCCAGTGTGGTGGTGTGCGCCTGTAATCCCAGCTACTCAGGAGGCTGAGGCGGGAGAACTGCTTGAACCCAGGAGACAGAGGTTGCAGTGAGCGGAGACCACGCCACTGCACTCCAGCCTGGGTGACAGAGCAAGCCTCTGTCTCAAAAACAACAACAACAACATAAAAAGGTGCAACTTACTCTAGAACTAACTTTTCCCCACTACTGAGGCAAGAACAATGCCCCAAGAACCCTGAGGTTTTCGAGGCTGGTTGGTGGCACAAGCATTATTCCTGGGTTTGTGTGAGTGGATTGTTCTTGTACCTCTAATCATTTCAGGTGGTTCTTTCTCTGGCCTCGGGTCAGCCCTTTCATGTCATGCGTGGGCTGAGCATCACTCAGAGGATGGCTGGAGAAGTGCTTGCTGCAGACCACTGGGATTCTCTGTGCACAGCTGTATCCTCTCCAGAACTTGAACCTCCCTGGTCCCCCTGGACTCTTAGCTGTGTTTGCTCAACTCAGGGGGTCTGCCAGACTCCACCTGGGTTCCCCTCTCTGCATCATGACCTGGAAATTCCTAAGACAGTAACATTGCGGAAGCAATCACTGGGCTCACCCTGTTTGTTCCTTGTCCCTCAGGGATCACTGTCCTCTGTTGACTGATGTCCGAAGTCTTGAAAAACATTGTTTCATACACATGTTATCCATTTTGTTTTGTTCTTTCAGGTGAGAAAGTAAATCTACACTGTTACTGCATCTCGGTCAGCCAAATGCATTTGAGACTCACTCATGTTGAGGCCAGGTGCAGTGGCTCACACCTGTAATCCCAGCACTTTGGGAGGCCAAGGCAGGCAGATCACCTGAGGTCAGGAATTTGAGACCAGCCTGCTCAACATGGTGAAACCTCGTCTCTACTAAAAATACAATAATTAGCCGAGTGTGGTGATGAGCGCCTGTAGTCCCAGCTACTCGGGAGGCTGAGGCAGGAGAATTGCTTGAATCTGGGAGGCGGAGGTTGCAGTGAGCCAAGATCACGTCACTGCACTCTGACATGGGCGACAGAGTGAGACTCCCTCTTAAAAAAAAAAAAAAAGTCTGGGTGTGGTGGTTCACGCCTGTAATCCCAGCACTTTGGGAGGGCCAGGCAGGAGAATCACTTGAGTACAGGAATTTGAGACTAGCCTAGGAAACATAGCAAGACCTCATTCAGAAAAAGAAGGAAAAGAAGAAAGGAAGGAAGGAGGGAGGGAGGGAAGGAAGAAAGGAAGGATGAAAGGAAGGAAGAAAGGAAGGAGGGAAAGAAAGAGGGAGAGAAGAAAGAGGAGGAGGAAGATTTCACATAAAAATCAAGACGGGTACTTTCTTTTGAAAAATGGGGCTGGGTGCGGTGGCTCATGCCTGTAATCCCAGAGCTTTGGGAGGCCAAGGCTGGTGGATCACGAGGTCAGGAGATCGAGACCATCCTGGCTAACACGGTGAAACCCTGTCTCTACTAAAAATACAAAAAAATTAGCCAGGCATGATGGCGGACGCCTGTAGTCCCAGCTACTCAGGAGGCTGAGGCAGGAGAATGGTGTGAATCTGGGAGGCAGAGCTTGCAGTGAGCTGAGATCACGCCACTGCATTCCAGCCCGGGTGACAGAGCGAGACTGCATCTCAAGAAAAAAAAAAAAAAAAAAAAAGATCAAAATGGGAAGATCTGGTCACCCTGGGTTCACATTCCTGCATGGCGATTGGCTGGCACACAAGAACAGCTAGCAGCATTACATGGGCCCTGCCTGTTGCACAGTCCCCACCATTCCCAGTTGCCTTGCCCAGGCCTCCATAACATAAACTCCATCATGGGTTTATGTTACCTGCTGGTCTCTGGAGACATTTAAGATTCCCAATACAATGTGTCATGAAGAGAATGAACCAATGTTGTTGCGAAGATTCTAAAAGCAGCTAAATTACTTCAATGGTGAAAAAACAGAAAACAGTTCATTTCACTGGGGCTACAAAAACACAGGGCCTTGAAGGAAGAATATAGTGTTACCAAGCAGAGGATTTGGCAAGCAGATACCACTTCACCTCTGCTTGCAGCTTGCAATCCAAACAGGTCCTTCAGCCCCAAGCTGCCTCTGGACAGGAGAGGCTGGCCGTGCCTCCCAGTGAGATCCAGGCAGGTGCCATGGGCAGGTCAGCCAGGCAGTCAGGTTGCGAATCGGAGGGACTCTTCTGTCTGTGGGGTCAGGACTCCATGTGCATTATTTACGAGCCCTTCTGTAGATGGCACCTGCCAGCCACCCGGATCTGAGCAGCCACTCAGGTGCCAAGTATCAGGTTTGACTTGGCTGCTGCCCTGTCCCAGTTCTTGCCCAAAGCACTTCCTTTATTTTTTTTATTTTTTAAAGACACAGTCTCGCTCTGTCGCCCAGGCTGGAGTGCAGTGGCATGATCTCAGCTCACTGCAACCTCCACCTCCTGGGTTCAAGCAATTCTCCTGCCTCAATCTCCCAAGTAGCTGGAATTACAGGCGTGCACCACCTCGCCTGGCTAATTTTTGTATTTTTAGTAGAGATGGGGTTTCACCACGCTGGCCAGGCTGGTCTCAAACTACTGACCTCAGGTGATCCACCTGCCTTGGCTTGCCAAAGTGCTGGGATTATAGGCGTGAACCACCGCACCTGGCCCCCAAAGTGCTTTCAGACGCACTCATCAGCAACCTGAGGCTGGGCCTGGCTCTCTGGGGACTGTGATTATGCTAGGTGAAAAAGTGTGGTGGGAGACTATCCTCCCTCACCCTCACCCTCACCCCCACCCCCATGGGGAACCTCACCTTTTATTGTCTTTGAGACACTCTACTTACGGACCACCGGCCTGTGAATTTGGTCAACCAGCTGGGGAGAGTCACAAAAGTAGCAAACACACACTCACTATGTGCCTGCCTGGCACTCTTCTCTACAGTGTGTGTGTGTGTGTGTGTGTGTGTGTGTACATTATTTTCATAACAGCCTTATGACGTAAGACCTTTATTATACCTGTTTTACAGGTAAGTACTCTAAGGCATGATTTCTCCAACTGTTTTTTGGGGTTTTTTTTTTTTCTTTTTTCTTTTGAGACAAGGTCTCTCTCTGTCATCCAAGCTGCAGTGCAGTGGTGCAATCACGGCTCAATGCAGCCTCCACCTCCCAGGCTTGAGCAATTCTTTCCCCTCAGCTTCCTGAGTAACTGGGACTACAGGTGTGCCACCATGTCCAGCTGATTCTTTTATTTTTCATAGAGATGGGGTCTTGCTATGTTGCCCAGGCTAATCTCAAACTTCTGGGCTCAAGTGATCCTCCTGCCTCAGCCTCTCAAAGTTCTGGGACTGGCTGGGTGCGGTGGCTCATGCCTGTAATCCCAGCATGTTGGGAGGCCGAGGCAGGCAGATCACAGGTCAGGAGATCGAGACCACCCTGGCTAACGCAGTGAAACCCCGTCTCTACTAAAAATATTAAAAATTAGCTGGGTGTGGTAGTGGGCGCCTGTAGTCCCAGCTACTTGGTAGGCAGAAGCAGGAGAATGACGTGAACCTGGGAGGTGGAGCTTGCAGTGAGCCAAGATTGCACCACTGCACACTCCAGCCTGGGCGACAGAGCGAGACTCCGTCTCAAAAAAAAAAAAAAACAGGCCGGGCGCGGTGGCTCAAGCCTGTAATCCCAGCACTTTGGGAGGCCGAGGCAGGCGGATCACAAGGTCAGGAGATCAAGACCACAGTGAAACCCCGTCTCTACTAAAAATACAAAAAATTAGCCGGGTGTGGTGGCGGGCGCCTGTAGTCCCAGCTACTCAGGAGGCTGAGGCAGGAGAATGGCGGGAACCCGGGAGGCGGAGCTTGCAGTGAGCCGAGATCTCGCCACTGCACTCCAGCCTGGGCAACAGCGTGAGACTCCGTCTCAAAAAAAAACAAAAAACAAAAAACAAAAAAAAAAACCAAAAAAAAAAACAAAAAAAAACAAAACCAAAAACCAATTAGCCAGGCGTGGTGGCGCATGCCTGTAATCCCAGCTACTTGGGAGCCTGAGGCAGGAGAATCGCTTGAACCCAGGAGGTGGAGGTTGCAGTGAGCCAAGATCTCGCCACTACACACCAGCCTGGGCAATACAGCGAGACTCTGACTGCTAAAAAAAAAAAAAAAAAAAAAAAAAAGGAAGCAATAAAAATAACACCTGTACTAAGATATCATTTACATACCATAAAATTTACGCCTTTAAGTTGGTTTTAAAAGCAATAATTCAGTTTCAGTGGTTTTTCATTAATTCATACGTTATACAACCACTGCCACTACCTAACTCCAGGACATTTTCATCATGCTCCCCCAAAAAAACCTCATACCCATTAACGGTCACTCCTTTACCATCAGCTCCTAGAAGCCACTAATCTACTTTCTCTCTATAGATTTGCCTATTCTGGACCTTTCATATAAATGCAGTCTTACTATGTATGGTCTTTGGTGACTTTTGTAGAGACGAATCTCACCATGTTGCCTAGCCTGGTCTCAAACTACTGGGCTCAAACAATCCTCCAGCCTCAGCTTCCCAAAGTGCTGGGATTACAGGCATGAACCACCATGCCCACCCTCCAATGGCATCTCTTATATTTTTATTTTTTATTTATTTATTTTTGAGACAGAGTTTCACTCTTTTTTTTTTTTTTTTTTTTTTGAGACGGAGTCTCACTCTGTCGCCCAGGCTAGAGTGCAGTGGCCAGATCTCAGCTCACTGCAAGCTCCGCCTCCCAGGTTTACGCCATTCTCCTGCCTCAGCCTCCCGAGTAGCTGGGACTACAGGCGCCTGCCACCATGCCCAGCTAATTTTGTATTTTTTAGTAGAGACAGGGTTTCACCATGTTAGCCAGGATGGTCTCGATCTCCTGACCTCAGGTGATCTGCCCGTCTTGGCCTCCCAAAGTGCTGGGATTACAGGTGTGAGCCACCGTGCCCGGCTGGCATCCTTTATAGCAAAAGGATCCCATCCACGATTTTCCATCACATTCAAGTGTCATGTCTCTTTGACTGCCTGTAATATGAAACCGTTCTTTGATCTCTTTTTTTTTTCTTTTTCAGATGGAGTCTCGCTCTGTTGCCCAGGATGGACAGGATGGAATGCAATGGCATTCCATGATCTTGGCTCACTGCAACCTCTACTTCCCGGGTTCAAGAGATTCTCATGCCTCAGACTCCTGAATAGCTGGGATTACAGGCGCCCACCACCTCACCCGGCTAATTTTTTCCTTTTCTGATAGAGACAGGGTTTCACTATGTTGGCCAGGCTGGTCTCCAACTCCTGACCTCAGGTGATCCACCTGCCTCAGCCTCTCAAATTGCTGGGATTACAGGTTTGAGCCACGACACTCAGCCCATAGTTACTCTTATTCCCTACGTACTTTTAAATTATTTTATGGGCCAGGCGGGGTGGCTCACATCTGTAACCCCAGCACTTTGGGAGGCTGAAATGGGCAGATCACCTAAGGTCAGGAGTTTGAGACAGCCTGGATAACATGGCAAAACCCTGTCTCTACTAAAAATGTAAAAAGCCAGGCGCAGTGGCTCATATCTGCAATTCCGGCACTTTGGGAGTTCCAGGCAGGCAGATCACCTGAGGTTAGGAGTTCGAGACCAGCCTGACCAACATGGAGAAACCCCATCTCTACTAAAAATACACAATTAGCCAGGCATGGTGTCGCATGTCTGTAATCCCAGCTACTTGGGAGGCTGAGGCAGGAGAATCACTTAAACCCGGGAAGTGGAGGTTGCGGTGAGCCAAGATTGAACTGCTGGACTCCAGTCCGGGCAACAAGAACAAAACTGCATCTCAAAAAATAAAAAATTTTTAAAAATTGGCCGGGTACAGTGGCTCACGCCTGTAATCCCAGCACTTTGGGAGGCCGAGGCGGGCGGATCACGAGGACAGGAGATGGAGACCATCCTGGCTAACACGGTGAAACCCCGTCTCTACTGAAAATACAAAAAATTAGCTGGGCGTGGTAGCGGGCACCTGTAGTCCCAGCTACTCGGGAGGCTGAGGCAGGAAAATGGCGTGAACCCAGGAGACAGAGGTTGCAGTGAGCTGAGATTGTGCCACTGCACTCCAACCTGGGCGACAGAGCGAGACTCTATCTCAAAAAAAAAAAAAAAAAAAAATTAAAAACAAATAAAAATTGGGCCAGGCACAGTGGCTCACGCCTGTAATCCCAGCACTTTGGGAGGCCAAGGCGGGCTAATCACCTGAGGTCAGGCATTCAAGACCAGCCTGGCCAACGTGGTGAAACCTAGTCTCTACTAAAAATACAAAATCAGCCAGGCGTGGTGGCAGTGCCTGTAATCCCAGCCACATGGTAGGTTGAGGCAGGAGAACCACTTGAGCCCGGGAGGCGGAGGTTGCAGTGAGCTGAGATCGCGCCATTGCACTCCAGCCTGGGCAAAAGGAGCGAAACTCCATCTCAAAAAATAATAATAATAAATAAAAATAAAATAAAATAAAAATATAAAAAATTAGCTCGGTGCGGTGGCATGCACCTGTAGTCCCAGCTACATGGGGGAGGCAGGAGAATTGCTCGAACCCAGGAGGTGGAGGTTGCGGTGAGCTGAAATTGCTCCACTGCACTCCTGCCTGGGCGACAGGGTGAGACTCTGTCTCAAAAAAATAAATAAATAAAATAAAAATAAAAATAAAGTATTTTGGCCGGGCGTGGTGGCTCATGCCTGTAATCCCAGCACTTTGGGAGGCCGAGACGGGTGGATCACGAGGTCAGGAGATCGAGACCATCCTGGCTAACACGGTGAAACCCCATCTCTACTAAAAAATACAAAAAACTAGCCGGGCGAGGTGGCGAGCGCCTGTAGTCCCAGCTACTCCAGAGGCTGAGGCAGGAGAATGGCGTGAACCCAGGAGGCGGAGCTTGCAGTGAGCCAAGATCCGGCCACTGCACTCCAGCCTGGGCGACAGAGCGAGACTCCGTCTCAAAAAAAAAAATAATTAAAAAAAAAAAATAAAGTATTTTATGGGGAGGCACTTCAACTATGTAAATATTCATTTGCCATCTATTTATATCAGCATGACTTGTCCTACTTTAGTTGATGAGTTATAATTTATTACTATTACTATATTATTTATTTACTTTTCTTTCTTTTTTTTTTTTTGAGACAGGGTCTCACTCTGTCACCCAGGGTAGAGTACAGTGGCTCAATCATGGCTTACTGCAGCCTTGACCCTCTGGGCTTCAATGATCCTCCTACCTCAGCCTCTTGAACCTGTAGCTGGGACCACAGGCACGGCCACCACGCCTGGCTAATTTTTGTATTTTTTGTGGAGACAGATGTCTCACTATGTTGCTCAGGCTAGTCTCAAACTCCTGAGCTCAAGTGATCCACCCACCTCATCCTCCCAAAGTGTTGGGATTACAGGCATGAACCATCATGCCTGAATTTTTTTTTTTTTTAACTTTTTTAGAGACAAGGTCTTTCTCTGTCACCCAGGCTGGAGTGCAGTCCTGCAATCATAGCTCACTGCAGCCTTCAAGTCCTATGCTCAAGGGGTCCCCCCATCTCAGCCTCCCAAGTAGCTGGGACCACAGGCACGCACCACCACACCTGGCTCCTCTGTGTTTCCACGCTCAAGTTCTCTAAGACTTGGTCATAGGATTCACATGAAGCTGATTCCTGTGCCCCTCTGAGGTATCCCCTTCATCCTTTGAGCATTTCCTGTCTGGTACTCTTTGGCACAAAAAGATGACTATGCACATCTTGCACTTTGCCTGCTCTAACTCCGGAGTCACCCATTTCCCTAAGTATTGCTGTGAGCCACTCCTTTTTTTTTGAGCCGGAGTTTCACTCTTGTTGCCCAGGCTGGAGTGCAATGGTACGATCTCAGCTCACTGCAACCTCCGCCTCCTGGGTTCAAACGATTCTGCTGCCTCAGCCTCCCAAGTAGCTGGGATTACAGGCATGTGCCACCACGCCCAGCTATTTATTTATTTATTTATTTATTTATTATCATTTTTTTCAGACAGTCTCACTCTATTGCCCAGGCTGGAGTGCAGTGGTACGATTTTGGCTCACTGCAACCTCCGCCTCCTGGGTTCAAGTGATTCTCCTGCTTCAGCCTCCCAAGTAGCTGGGATTACAGGCATGCACCACCATGCCTGGCTAATTTTTGTATTTTTTTTTTTTTTTTGAGACGGAGTCTCACGCTGTTGCCCAGGCTGGAGTGCAGTGGCGCGATCTCGGCTCACTGCAGGCTCCGCCTCCTGGGTTCACGCCATTCTCCTGCCTCAGCCTCCTGAGTAGCTAGGACTACAGGCGCCCGCCACCGCACCCGGCTAATTTTTTGTATTTTTAGTAGAGACGGGGTTTCACTGTGGTCTCGATCTCCTGACCTTGTGATCCGCCCGCCTCGGCCTCCCAAAGTGCTGGGATTACAGGCTTGAGCCACCGCGCCCGGCCAATTTTTGTATTTTTAATAGAGACGGGGTTTCATCATGCTGGCCGGGCTGGTCTTGAACTCCTGGCCTCATGATCTGCCTGCCTTGGCCTCCCAAAGTTCTGGGATTACAGGCATAAGCCACTGTGCCTGGCCTAATTTCGTATTTTTAGTAGAGACGGGATTTCTCCATATTGGTCAGGCTGGTCTCGAACTCCTGACCTCAGGTGATCTGCCCACCTCGGCCTCCCTAAGTGCTGGGATTATAGGAGTGAGCCACTGCACCCAGCCTGTCAGCTCTTTTTAGAGGAGAATGGTATTTAGAAACCAAGTTCCCGATATGAGATGTGTACATTCATTACAAACCCAGCTACTGTGTCCTGTAACTACTCTCAGGGGACAGATCTTGGGACTCTACATATGTGTGTGTGTATATATATATTTGTACACATTTACACCTTTATTTATATGTCTCTATAAATATTGAAAACCACACTACTATCCAATTTCAATTCTAATCTACAGGGTTCCTTCTAGTTTCTTCCCTTTTCCATATTTGCTACTTCCTCCCCAACAGTGAGCAGCCTGTTGGTTGCTCATGGTTTCACCATGTTCTTGAGGCTGGTCTCAAACTCCTGATCTCAGGTGATCCACCCCCTCAGCCTCCTGAAGTGCTGGGATTACAGACATGAGCCACCGCACCCGGCCTCCTTAGTGTATTTATTTATCCAATCATCACACCTGATACATAACCCATTTCCTATCGCCACCACCACCCTCTTCCCAGTTTTTGCATCCTCCCTCCTGCCTGAAATAAATGTATCTTAATGAAAGGGATGATGAGAATGATTTTTTTGGCTTGGTGTCCAAATTTAAAGTTCTGGCCAACATGGTGAAACCCTATCTCTACTAAAAATACCAAAATTAGCCGGGTGTGGTGGCGGGTGCCTATAATCCCAGCTACTCACGAGGCTGAGGCAGGAGAATCGCTTGACCCTAGGAGGCAGAGGTTGCGGTGAGTCAAGATCACACCACTGCACTCCAGCCTGGGCAACAGAGCGAGAGCCATCTCAAAAAAAAAATAAAATTAAAGTTTTCCAATGAGGTCCTATTTACCAGGTTATTTTCTATTACGGCAGATATGGTTGGGAAATTTACAAGAAGTGTTTTCCAATGACCAGGTTTTTGTTTTGATTTGCTTTTTGGGCTACAAGATTAAATCTTATTTTATTCCGCCCCCTGCTGGCAACATCTTGAAATTTATTTCATCCAACAAAAGGTGAAAGGCTTGTTCAACAAAGATTCATTAACACATATTATTTTTCCATTTTTCTCACAATCTGAAAACCTACCACTCAAAGAAAAACTCACTGATATGATTAGATGGTATAAACATTCATCCTTATTCATTTTTAATAAGGCAAAATATTTGCTTTCCAAATTTTCCACAGTAATACATATGAAACAGTAAAAATCGGCCGGGCGCGGTGGCTCAAGCCTGTAATCCCAGCACTTTGGGAGGCCGAGACGGGCGGATCACGAGGTCAGGAGATCAAGACCATGCTGGCTAACATGGTGAAATCCCGTCTCTACTAAAAAAATACAAAAAACTAGCCGGGCAGCTACTCGGGCGGCTGAGGCAGGAGAATGGCCTAAACCCGGGAGGCGGAGCTTGCAGTGAGCTGAGATCCGGCCACTGCACCCCAGCCTGGGCGACAGAGCGAGATTCTGTCTCAAAAAAAAAAAAAAAAGAAACAGTAAAAATCTTTTGTGCATAAAATGTACAGATGTAATTTAAGTAATAATTACAAAGTCAATCTGTGTAACTGACCCACCCAGATCAAGAAGAAGACATTGCTATCGTTCTTCTTCTTTTTTTTTTTTTGAGACACAGTTTCACTCTTGTTGTCCAGGCTGGAGTGCAATGGCATGATCTTGGCTCACTGCAACCTCTGCCTCCTGGGTCCCAGTTCAAGCAGTTCTCCTGCCTCAGCCTCCTGAGTAGCTGGGATTGCAGGCACGCACCACTACACCCAGTCAATTTTTGTATTTTTAGTAGAGACGGGGTTTCACCATGTTGGCCAGGCTGGTCTCGAACTCCTGACCTCATAATCCGCCCTCCTCGGCCTCCCAAAGTGCTGGGATTATAGGCATGAGCCACCGTGCCCAGCTTTTTTTTTTTTTTTTTTTAAGATGGAGTTTTGCCCTTGTTCCCCAGTCTGGAGTGCAGTGGCGTGATCTTGGTTCTCTGCAACCTCTGCCTCCAGGGTTCAGAGGATTCTCCTGCTCAGCCTCCCAAGTAGCCGAGATTACAGGCGCCCACCACCATGCCCAGTTAATTTTTGTATTTTTGTAGAGACAGTGTTTCACCATATTGGCTAGGCTGGTCTCAAACTCCTGATCTCAAGTGATCCTCCCATCTTGGCCTCCCAAGGTGCTGGGATTAAAGGCGTGAGCCACTGGGCCTGGCCATGCCATCGCTCTAAATGACCAGTGTCCCTCTTCTCTGATCCTGGCTTTCTCTCTCTTCCCCTCAAAGGATTACCCTGATTTGGGGAATAATCATTTTAGTATATACTGCTTCTATAATCAGAAAATAACTAAAATATTAATTGTTCAAATTAATAATATAAAAATTTTGATGTGGTGATTTAATCTGGAAATTTACATGGTTATTTCTGCATTTAACAAAGACACTGAGTTAAACATCATTAATTATTAGGGAAATGCAAATCAGATCAGAGTGAGATACCACTTCTCACTCACTAGAATAGCTAAAGTTAAAAAGACAATCATAAATGTTAAAGATGTGGAGAAGGCCGGGCGCGGTGGCTCAAGCCTGTAATCCCAGCACTTTGGGAGGCCGAGGCGGGCGGATCACGAGGTCAGGAGATCGAGACCATCCTGGCTAACACAATGAAACCCCGTCTCCACTAAAAATACAAAAAAATTAGCCGGGCGTGGTGGCGGCGCCTGTAGTCCCAGCTACTCGGGAGGCTGAGGCAGGAGAATGGCGGGAACCGGGGAGGCGGAGCTTGCAGTGAGCCGAGATCGCGCCACTGCACTCCAGCCTGGGCGACAGAGCGAGACTCCGCCTCAAAAAAAAAAAAAAAAAAAAAAAGATGTGGAGAAATTAAGACCCTCACGTATTACTAATGGGAATGTGAAATGGTGCAGCCACTTTGGAAGACAGTTTGGCAGTTCCTCAAAATATGAAACACCAAGTTACCATAGGACAAGACAGAGCAATTCCACTCCTGGGTATAGCACCAAAAGAAATGAAACATTATGTCCACACAAAACCTTGTACACAAATGTTTATACTAGCATTATTCCTAAAAGCCAAAAAATGGAAACAATGCAAGTGTCCATCCACTGATGAATGAACAAACAAAATATGATCTGCCATACAATGGAATGTGATTCAGCCATGCAACAGAATGATGTATTGACACAGGTTATCACGTGGAAAAACCTTGAAGACATCGTGGGAAGTGAAGGTCATCCATCACAAAAGACTACATAATGTATGACTCCACTTATAGGAAATGTCCAGAACAGGCAAATTCAGAGAGAAGAAAGCAGAGAAGTGCTTGCCAGGGGCGGGGGGAGCGGGGAAAGGAAGAGTGGCAGCTAATGGGTATGAGGTTCCTTATGAAGTGATGAAAATATTCTGAAAGTAGATAGTGATGGTGGTCGCACAACCCTGTGAAAACCTTAAAAACCACTAGATTAGAATTACATATTATTACATATTATAATTAGATATACATATATATATATACACACACACATGTATTTTTTTTTCTTTTTTTGAGACAGAGTCTCGCTCTGTCGCCCAGGCTGGAGTGCAGTGGCGCGATGTCAGCTCACTGCAAGCTCCACCTCCCAGGTTCATGCCATTCTCCTGCCTCAGCTTCCTGAGTAGCTGGGACTACAGGCACCTGTTACCAGGCTTGGTTAATTTTTTTTTTTTTTGTATTTTTAGTAGAGACGGGGTTTCACCATGTTAGCCAGGATGGTCTCGATCTCCTGACCTCATGATCCACCTGCCTTGGCCTCCCTAAGTGCTGGGATTACAGATGTGAGCCACCGCACTTGGCCATTTTTTTTCTTTTTTTCTTTTTTTGAGACAGAGTCTTACTCTGTCACCCAGCCTGGAGTGCAGTGGTGCGATCTCGGCTCACTGCAACCTCTGCCTCCCGGGTTCAAGCGATTCCTGTGCCTCAGCCTCCTGAGTAAATGGGACTACAGGTGTGCACCACCATGCCCAGCCAACTTTTATATTTTTAGTAGAGACAGGGTTTCACCATGTTGGCCAGGATGGTCTCAATCTCTTGACCTTGTGATCCATCCACCTCGGTCTCCCAAAGTGCTGGGCGTGAGCCACCAGGCCTGGCCTTTTTTAAAAATATATTTTATTTATTTACTTATTTATTTATTTATTTATTTATTTATTTATTTATTTATTTATTTGAGACAAGGTCTGTCTCTGTTGCCCAGGCTGGAGCACAGTGACGTGATCTCTGCTCACTATAACCTTGACAACCCAGGCTCAAGTGATCCTTTCACCTCAACTTCCTGAGTAGCTGGGACGACAACTGTATGCCACCGCACCCGGCTAATTTTTTACATTTTCTGTAGAGACAGGGGTCTCACTATGTTGGCCAGGCTGGTCTCAAACTCCTGAGCTCAAAGCGATCCTCCTGTCTTGGCCTCTCAAAGTGCTGTGATTACAGGCGTGAGCTACTGCACCGGGCATATAATTATACATTAATCCCCACTTTCTCACTCTCCAGAAGCAACCACTATTGTGAAGTTGGGGTATATCATTCTAGTTCAATTTATGTTCCTTTATATCTTATTATGTTGTGTACTTTTCATCTTGTAAATAAATTGTATACTAATCTATTACATGTAAAACAACAACGTACTGAGACTTGCTTTTGTCAGCTTTTCTTTACGTTTACATTTTCTCATGAAATAAGCATAGAGGAAAGCACAAAAACCGTATGTACAGTTTGTCAAGTAATAGTAAGCTGAACACCTAGGTACCTACCACCCAGGTCATGAAATCAGTCACTGCCAGCGCCCAGAAGCCTGGAACATGCAGACTCTCAGCCTTGGCCTCCTTCTCCCCCCAGACATAACCACAGCCTTGCTTTTCTGGTAATTTAGTTGCTTTTCTTTGTAGTTCTACCACTTATGTTTGTTTTTCCTGGTTTGGATCTTTTATTTTATTTATTTATTTATTTATTTATTTTTTTTGAGACGGAGTCTCGCTCTGTCACCCAGGCTGGAGTGCAGTGGCCGGATCTCAGCTCACTGCAAGCTCCGCCTCCCGGGTTCACGCCACTCTCCTGCCTCAGCCTCCCGAGTAGCTGGGACTACAGGTGCTCGCCACCTCGCCCGGCTAGTTTTTTGTATTTTTTAGTAGAGATGGGGTTTCACCGTGTTAGCCAGGATGGTCTCGATCTCCTGACCTCGTGATCCGCCCGTCTCGGCCTCCCAAAGTGCTGGGATTACAGGCTTGAGCCACCGCACCCGGCCTGGATCTTTTATTTTTTAAATTATGTATGAACATAATTATTTATTTATTTATTGAGACAGTCTTGTTCTGTCGCCTAGGCTGGAGTGCAATGGTGCGATCTCGGTTCACTGCAACCTCTGCCTCCTGGGTTCAAGTGATTCTCCTGCCTCAGCCTCCTGAGCAGCTGGGATTACAGGCACCTGCCACCACACCAATTTTTGTATTTTTAGTAGAGACAGGGTTTCACCATGTTGGCCAGGCTGGTCTTGAACTCCTGACCTCAGGTGATCTGTCCGCCTCAGCCTTCCAAAGTGCTGAGATTACAAGTGTGAGCCACAGCACCTGGCCGAACATAATTATTAATATAAATTATACAGAGACACACACACACACACACACACACACACACACATATATATATACGTCTGTCCGTCTTCCTGTACTCAGTATTATGGCTCCATATTAGACCCAGCCATTGTTACATGTGACTATAACTCATTCATTTCGCTGCTATGATATTCTTTTTTTTTTTTTTTTTTCTGTCGCCCTGTCTAGAGTGCAGTGGCACAATCACGGCTCAGTGCAGTCTTGATCTCCCGAGCTCAAGCGATCCTTTCAATGCAGCCTCCCGAGGAGCTAAACTACAAGTGTGTGCCATCCTGCCTGGTTTATTTTATTTTATTTTATTTTAAGAGATGAGATATGGCTGGGCGTCCTGGCTCATGCCTGTAATCCCAGCACTTTGGGAGGCCGAGGCAGGCAAATCACTTGAGGTCATTTGAGTTTGACATCCGCCCAGCCAACATGGTGTAACTCCATCTCTACAAAAAATACAACAAAAAAAGTAACCAGGCGTGGTGGCACACGCCTGTGGTCCCAGCTACGTGGGAGGCTGAGGCAGGAGAATCACTTGAACCCACGAGGTGGAGGCTGCACTGAGCCGAGATCACACCACTGTACTCCAGCCTGTGCGACAGACCAAAACTCTGACTCAAAAAAAATAAAGAAAGACAGGGTCTTGCTCTGTCGCCCAGGCTGTAGTGCAGTGGCACCATCATGGCTCACTGCAGCCTCAGCCTCCTGGGCTTAAGCCATCCTCCCACCTCAGCCTCCCAAAGCGCTGGGATGACACGCATGAGCCACAGAACCCAGCCATAGGGCCTAACATCTCGAGTGATGAGTGAGATCCACATTATTTGTCACTGTCTCTAGATTACAGAAAACAAGTTAGTTTTCTGATTTAGGAACTGGCATGATCCACCCCAAATAATATACAAGATGAGTGTGTCCTGGTGCCTGTATCTTTGTCATCTCAGCTACTCTGGAGGCTGAGGCAGGAGGACAGCTTCAGCCCAGGAGTTTGAGGCCAGCCTGGACGACATAGCAAGAGCCTGTCTCTTAAAACAAAACAAAACAAAAAAACAAAAAAACAAAAAAAGAATATTGTTGGGCGCAGTGGCTCGTGCCTGTAATCCCAGCACTCTGGGAGGCTGAAGCGGGCGGATCACCTGAGGTCAGGAGTTCGAGACCAGCCTGGCCAACATGGTGAAACCCCATCTTTACTAAAAATACAAAAAACTTAGCCAGGCATGGTGGCGGGCTCCTGTAATCCCAGCTACTTGGGAGACTGAGGCAGGAGAATCACTTGAACCCGGGAGGTGGAGGTTGCAGTGAGCCGAGATTGTGCCACTGTACTCCAGCCTGGGCAACAAGAGTGAAACTCCGTTTCAAACAAAACAAAACAAAACAAAACAAAACATGAATATATCATGGCCGGGCGGGGCAGCTCATGCCTTTGGGAGGCTGAAGCAGATGAACCACTTGAGGTCAGGAGTTCAAGACCAGCCTGGCCAACATGGTGAAACTCCATCTCTACTAAATATACAAAAATTAACCGGGCGTGGTGATGGCGCCTGTAGTCCCAGCTACTTGGGAGGCTGAGGCAAGAGAATCGCTTGAACTCAGGAGGCAGAGGTTGCAGTGAGCTGAGATCGCGCCACTGCACTCCAGCCTGGGCAACAGAGTGAGACTCTGTCTCAAAAAAAAAAAAAAAAAAAAAAAAAAAGGTGTCCTAGCAATGTAATTATATCAAAGATGTCAGATGAACTGCAACTCCAGAACTGCAAGTACTTCCCTTGATAGAGCCATGAGGCAACAGAAAGGATGCTTCGAACTTGTTAGCATCTTTAAAGGAGCTGCCAAATTCATGTGCTTCTTTCTGGAGAGCTGTTAAATTGAGAAGTGTATTGTATTTCAGTTAGATTCACTTAACATCTGCTGATGCCAGCATGTTGTCTGGTTAGGGAAATGTTAAATATAAGTAATTGCTATGGCATGTGGTTGAGACCTTGTGTCTTCCTGCGGTTCAGGCTTCTCACTGGCATCCTAAAACAATTCCAGTCTCCAACCACGGGACTTTGTTTTGAGCAAAGCTGTAGCCTCAGCACTTAGCGTGGTTCCCGGCACACAATAAATATGTATCGAGTGGATGAATATTTAGTGTACTTGTCATTTGTCTGAATGACATCCGATCCCCTCCTTACCCTTCCGCCTGCTCTGCTCTGTTTCCCAGGGTGATGAACACGCAGTCTGAGCTTTTCAGCCTTCCAGCTGGGCTCAGTCAATGGAAGGGACTGGTGAGAGGCTGGAAGGCAGGAGGGAAAGCTGGGGTATTTCTCCCCTCTCTTTGTCTTGGGCACCATCTCCAGTAGCATCTTTGGCTGAAATGGCTGCATAGGCTTCCTCCAGATGAGGTATTTTTTTTTTCTTTTGTTTTAAGACGGAGTCTCGCTCTGTCGCCCAGGCTGGAGTGCAATAGTGCAATCTCAGCTCACTGCAAGCTCTGCCTCCCGGGTTCACGCCATTCTCCTGCCTCAGCCTCCTGAGTAGCTGGGACTACAGGTGCCCACCACCGCGCCCAGCTAATTTTTTGTATTTTTAGTAGAGATGGGGTTTCATCGTGTTAGCCAGGATGGTCTCGATCTCCTGACCTCGTAATCCGCCCGCCTCAGCCTCCCACAGTGCTGGGATTACAGGTGTGAGCCACCGCGCGCGGCCTCACCCAGGTGACTTTTTTGTGGGGAGGGGTTGTTTTTGAGACAGGGTCTCACTCTGTTGCCCAGGCTGGAGGGCAGTGGTGCCATCATAGCTCACTGCAGCCTCAATCTCCTGGGCTCAAGCAATTCCCCCACCTCAGCCTCCTGAGTAGCTGGGACTACAGGCGTGTGCCACCATGCCCAGCTAATTTTTGTTCCTTTTGTAGAGACGCAGTTTCACCATGCTGCTCCAGGCTGGTCTCAAACTCCTGGGCTCAAGAGATTTGCTCACCTCGGCCTCCCAAAGTGCTGGAATTACAGACATGAGCCACTGCACCCAGCCACACGTGGTTTTTAAGAGATTTATTGTAGGAGTTGAGATCTTCCACAATTGTGAGATCTGGCTAGACAGTCTCCATAATGCTGGGTCTCTGTGTCTGATGCTGGAGACTGAAGTCTGCAGGGCAGGCAGCTGAACAGAAGATGGATGTAAAGTAGGGAAGAGCAAGAACAATCTGGAACCCATGAGCAAGAGCTGAAATCTATAAACACAGACTGAAACCTAGGTCAGTCCTCATTGTCCCCAACTTTGATGGCAGGAAACACTGGTGCCCTTAGGCAGGGAGCTGGCTCAGGGGTCATGCCAGCCAAAGGAGGATCCAGGGGCAGGTGGACCCACCGCAGGCAGGTAAAGGAAAATGTTCAGGAGACGCAGAAGTGCCTGGTGACTCTGCCCCAGCCTTCGAGGCATCAGTAAGAGTATGGCTGCTGCTCTACTTCCACACACCAAATCTCATTCCACAGAAAACTGCCCTTTATGGCCCACCCTACCAGAAACACATAGAAAAAGGAATTCTGGGAAATGCAATTCAACTAGCCAAGCTAACACATTACCAAGCCAACACATTACCAAGCCAGTGAGCATGTTTTCTTGGGATAGCCTGGGGGTGATGTATCAGTGTTCTACCATGAGCAAACCTACCCCCAAGGGCTGAGAGAGCTGAAGGAAGCTGACAAATCTGGTTTCTCAGAAAGAAACTTTTTTGTTTTTTAGAGACAGAGTCTTGCTCTGTTGTCCAGGCTGGAGTGCAGTGGCACAATCATGGCTCACTGCAGCCTCAGACTTCTGGGCTCAAGCAATCCTCCTGCCTCAGCCTCCTGAGTAGCTGGGACTATAGGTACACCGCAACACACTCGTTTAAGGTTTTCCAGTTTTGTAGCAATGAGGTCTCACCACTTTGTCCAGGTTGCTCTCAAACTCCTGGCCTCAAGCATTCCTCCTGTCTTGGCCTCCCAAAGCACTGGGATTACAGGTGTGAGCCACCCACCCAGCCTCAGAATGAAACATTTAATAGGGATTTATGAACAAAAGCCATGTCTTGGGTGGCTGTGAGATGATGGATCCCTGCACTGTTAGCCCCCAGACCCAAGGCTTACATACCTAGGGAAAGAGTATATGTGCTTCAGAAGGAATATGCCATCCAGGTTGTTTTGACCCAAGGGCAGATTTGCAGTAATTACTTGCTCTTAACAGTAGATAATGTAGAAATCTTAGAGGCATCCCGGGAACTGAGGTTAATTAGAAGTCCACATGATGGATAAGCCTGGAAAGTAGAGTTGCTTTAGCCTCCACCATCAGCCCACCTACAAGTAAAAGGAAATGTAATTAAAAGTGCTTAACCAATAAGGAAAATGTATTTTGTCACAGAACAATGGGTCCAATGACCTTACAGTGTTGTGAATGGCTCAGGAATGTCATTAAGGACTCAAGTTCTTTTTCTCTGCCATCTGCAGCAGGTTGGCTTTATTTCTCAGCCTGTCACAGCCCCAATCACATCCTCACATAACTATGTCCACAGCTGGGAAGGGGAGTGTTTCTCTCATGAGGCTCTATTTAAGAGCAGAGGGCTGGATACAGTGGCTCATACCTGTAATCCCAGCACTTTGGGAGGCTGAGGCAGGAGGATCGCTTGAGCCCAGGAGTTCAAGGCCAGCCTGGGCAAGATAGTGAGACCCCATCTCTACAAAAATAAAAATTAACGGGCATGGTGGCACACACCTGTGGTCCCAGCTACTCAGGAGGCTGAGGCAAGAGGATCACTTGAGTCTGAAAAGTCGAGGCTACAGTGAGCTGTGATCGCACCACTGCACTCAAGCCTGGGCAACAGAGGGAGACCATATCTGAAAAAAAAAATTATGAAGAATTTGAAAATGGACCGGCGCAAGGGCACACACCTGTAATCCTAGCACTTTGGGAGGCCGAGGCGGGTGGATCAGGTCAGGAGGCCTAAGGTCAGGGGTTTAAGACCTAGCCTGGCCATGGTGAAACCCCATTTCTACTAAAAAATTAAAAATCAGCCAGGCATGGTGGCACATGCATGTAATCCCAGCTACTCAGGAGGCTTAGGTGGGAGAATCAGTTGAACCTGGAAGGTAGAGGTTGCAGTGAGCCGTGATCACACCATTGCACTCCAGACTGGGCAACAGAGGAGAATTTCAAAATAGTGACAGGAGGGTATTAGCCCAAGCACAAGCCCCTTCTGAATGCAGGGCCATGTGTGACTGCTCAGGTCACCTGCCCATGAAGGTGGCCCCGTGGGGTACATCATATTAACTAGGTGTAGATTTTGAGTCAATTTAAGGGCTTCCATGATTGATTTTTCATTACTTTTCTATGCTTTTTATGAGGGACATACGAAGCATTCTTTTCAAAGCAGGTCCATTCTTGGCTTAGGGCTCTTTTATTAAATTTTATTATTACTATTATTTTTTTGAGACAGAGTTTTGCTCTCGTTGCCCAGGCTGTAGTGCAATGAGTGCAATGGCGCGATCTCAGTTCACCACAACCTTCGCCTCCTGGGTCCAAGCGATTCTCCTGCCTCAGCCTCCTGAGTAGCTGGGATTACAGGCATGTGCCACCACACCAGGCTAATTTTGTAGTTTTAGTAGAGACAGGGTTTTTCCATGTTGATCAGGCTGGTCTCCAACTCCCTACTGCAGGTGATCTGCCTGCCTCGGTCTCCCAAAGTGCTGGGATTACAGGCGTGAGCTACTGCACCCGGCCAAATTTTTTTTTTTTTTTTTTTGAGACGGACTCTTGTCGCCCAGCCTGGAGTGCAATGGTGCAATCTCAGCTCACTGCAACCTCCACCTACTGGGTTCAAGAGATTCTCCTGCCTCACCCTCCCGAGTAGCAAGGATTACAGGCGCCCGCCACCACGCCCAGCTAATTTTTGTATTTTGTTTAGTTAGAGACGGGGGTTTCACCATGTTGGCCAGGCCGGTCTCGAACCGCTGACCTCAGGTGATCCACCGGCCGCGGCCTCCCAAAGTGCTGGGATTACAGGTGTGAGCCACCGCGCCCGGCCCAAATCTTTTCTAAATTGAAGAGTAAGTTCTCTGTGATCATATTCCCAGTCGTGACATTTTTAGGTCTAGTAACCTTGCTGCCGCGCATTGGGGACAGTCCCCACCCCATACTCGGCCACCCGCGCCTCCCCCGCGCTCTCACTGCCCTTTCCGCATTGGAACGCTATCCCGCCCACTTCCGGCGGGAGCGTCCACAGCGCAGGCGCAACTCCAGGCGTCCTTCAGCAAGCTGTCAAGTGCTGACGTATGCGCCTGTGTAAACGGGCGGGTCTGGTTAATTGCGCGGGAGATTGTGGGTCCACTGAAGTCACGCGACTGTCTCCGCCCACCTAAATAGGCGGGCGGAGCCGAGGGCCCAGTCTGGCTTCAGGGAGCGCAGGCGCATTGGGTGCAGGAACGTGGCTCTGGCACCGGTGAGACCTTCACGCATGCTCATTTAAATAAGGCAAGAAGTTTATTATACCAGTTCCAGGACCCGCCTCTTTTCTCTCATAACCAGCCTCTGGCTTTTAAAGAGCCAGGGCCCTCTTCCTCCGAATTGTGGATTTTTTGGTTTGGGGTTTTAAAAATAATTTTCTTTTATTGTGGTAAGAATACTTGACATGAGATTTACCCTCAACAGTGTTTAAAATGTATCATATAGTATATTGTTAGCTGTAGATACAACCGAATTGCTTTTTTATATTAAGCATTTATTGAGCACCTACTATATGTAAACCAAATTTACATTGCTGTATGCATTTTACAATTTTTCCTCCTGTAATAATATGTAATAATTATGTTCATATGTATATTTTTGCATAAATTTATTCCTCCACCCCAGCGTACTATTCCTTTGGTGGCAATCCCCTTTTTTTTCTGAGAGAAAGTTTCATTCTTGTTGCGCAGGCTGGCATGCAATGACGCGATCTCGGCTCCCTGCAACCTCCACCTCCCGGGTTCAAGCGAGTCTCTCTTGCGTCAGCCTCCCGAGTAGCTGGCATTACAGACACCTGCCACCACACCCGGCTAATTTTTTTGTATTTTTAAGTAGAGACTGGTTTTCACCATGTTGGCCAGGCTGGTCTCAAATTCCTGACCTCATGGTCTGCCTGCCTCGGCCTCCCAAAGTGCTGGGATTACAGGCGTGAGCCACCATGCCCAACCCCGGCCTTTCTTTAAAATTATTTTTAGGGCCGGGCGCGGTGGCTCAAGCCTGTAATCCCAGCACTTTGGGAGGCCAAGACGGGCGGATCACGAGGTCAGGAGATCGAGACCATCCTGGCTAACCCGGTGAAACCCCATCTCTACTAAAAAATACAAAAAACTAGCCGGGTGAGGTGGCGGGCGCCTGTAGTCCCAGCTACTCGGGAGGCTGAGGCAGGAGAATGGCGTAAACCCGGGAGGCGGAGGTTGCAGTGAGCTGAGATCTGGCCACTGCACTCCAGCCCGGGCGACAGAGCGAGACTCTGTCTCAAAAAAAATAAAAAAATAAATAAAAAATAAATAAATAAATAAATAAATAAATAAAATAAAATTATTTTTATTTATTATTATTTTTAAGAGACAGAGTCTCACTCTGCCGTCCAGACTGGAATACAGTGGCGAGATCATAACTCACTGCAGCCTCCATCTCCCGGGCTCAAGCGATCCTGCCTCAACCTCCCGAGTAGCTGTACTACAGGTGCGCATCACCACATCTGGCTTTTTTCTTTTGAGATAGTGTCTCACTGTGTCTGCCAGGCTGGAGTGCATAGCTCACTGCAGCCTCTAATTCATGGGCTCGAGCAATCCTCCTACCTCAGCCTCCCAAGTAGCCAGGACGATGTAGAGACATGGTCTTGTTGCCCAAGCTAGACTGGAACTCCTGGCCTCAAGCGATTTTCCTGCCTTGGCCTCTCGAAGCACTGGGATGACCTGCCGGAAGGCAATTCTCTGGAATGGGAGGCAATGTGGGGCTCTGGGCAGGTCTTCCCAGGTGAAGAGGCCTGCGACTGAATTTTGGCTCTTTCACTTCCTTGCTCTTTTACTGTGGATATGTCATCTAACTTCTGTGAACCTAACAGTTGGTTGCTTTTTATTTTTATGTTTATATTTTATTGTTTGAGACAGGGTATCACTCTGTCGCCCAGACTGGCGTGCAGTGGCATGATCTTGGCTCATTGCGACCTCCACCTCCCAGGTGTTCAAGTGATTCTCCTGCCTCAACCTCCTGAGAAGCTGGGATTACTGGCGTGCACCACCACACCCAACTAATTTTTGTATTTTTAGTAGAGACGAGGTTCCATTATGTTGACAAGACTGGTCGCAAACTCCTGACCTCAAGTGATCCACCCGCCTCGGCCACCACGCCCAGCTAATTTTTGTATTTTTAGTAGAGATGGGGTTTGCTGTGTTGGCCAGGCTGGTCTTGAACTCCTGACCTCAAGTGATCCTCCCACCTCAGCCTCCCAAAGTGCTGGGATTACAGGCATGCACCACCTCGCCTGGACAGTTTGCTGCTTTTTAAAACAAGAATCAGAATACCTACCAATCTCACAGGATTGTTGTGAAAAGTAAATTCTTTAAAAAGTATGTGTGAAGTCAGGAAGCTGAGCTGTGCGAAATCAGGAAGCTGAGGCAGGAGAATCTCTTGAACCCAGGAGGCAGCGTTTGCAGTGAGCTGAGATTGTGCCACTGCACTTCCAGCCTGGGTGACAGAGCGAGACTCCGTCTCAAAAAAAAACAAAAAACAAACAAAAAAATATGTGAAGTGCCAAGTACTGTGCCTCATGCCAGCTATATATGTTGAACAAATAGTTATTAAGCAGAATTATTCAGTCAGAAAATGGTTTTATAGCTCCTGTAACAGTTCCAGATGGTTCTTCAGGAAGATTTACCTAATTGCGAGGATGGCTAGCCACGTGTAATGGTGTCTCTTTTTCCAATATCGCAGGCCATCATTTTTATACATTTTTCCTAGTCTAGACACTATGTAATAGTATGGCAGGGTTATTTTAATTTTCATTTATTTAATTCTAGTGAGGCCATGCATTGCATTTTTCCTTGGGATGATTTATTAGCTTTATTTCTTTGCCTAACAACTATTTTCAAACACTGTAATTTTCACGGCTTATCCCTGCAGACATGATGTTAGGTTCTGCCAGAGCATGTTGCTGACCATTTTTTTTTTTTTTTTTGAAACGGAGGCTTGCTCTGTTGCCCAGGCTGGAGTGCAATGGTGCGATCTCGGCTCACTACAACCTCCGCCTCCTGAGTTCAAGCAATTCTCCTGCCTCAGCCTCTGGAGTAGCTGGGATTACAGGTGCCTGCCACCATGCCTGGCTAATTTTTGTATTTTTACTAGAGACGAGGTTTCACCATATTGGCCAGGCTGGTCTCAAACTCCTGAGCTCAAATTGCACTTTGAGAGGCCAAGACCAGGCGGCCGGAGTGCTGGGATTATAGGCGTGAGCCACAGCACCCGTCCTGATCTTTTTTTTTTTTTTTTTTCTGGAGAAAGAGGGTTGGGGGAGAGACAGAAGCAAAAGGAAACTCTCCAAAGAAGGAATTGAGGTTACAGTGAAAACTCGTCCCTAGAGCAGCTCTGTCCAGTAGAACTGGCGAGGGTGCCACAGTGTCTGCATCTGTCTGTCCCGTATGGTCCAGCATGTGCCCACAAAACACTTGGAACATGGCTGCTGTGACTGAGGAATTTTTACATTTATCTAACTTAAATTTAAATTCAAATACAAGGGAGGAGACAGGCACAATGGCTCACACCTGTAATCTCAACACTTTGGGAGGCTGAGGCAGGAGGATCACTTTAGCCTACGAGATCGAGACCCGCCTGGGCAACGCAACGAAACCTGGTCTCTACAAAAAATACAAAAGTTAGCCAAGTGTGTTGGTGCACACCTGTGTCCCAGTTCCTTGGGAGGTTGAGGTGGGAGGATCACTTGAGCCCAGGAGGTTGAGGCTGCAGTGAGCCATGAGTACACCACTGCACTCCAGCCTGGGCAACAAAGTGAGACTCTGTCTCACAAATAAATAAATAAATACAAGGGAGGCTGAGGCAGGAGTTCAAAGCTGCAGTGAGATATGATCAGGCCACTTTACTCCACCCTGGGCAACAGAGTGAGCCCCTGTCTCTAAAAATAATAATATAAATACATAAATAAATAAACAAAAATAGCCACCTCATTGATGGCACCTCATTTTCCTCTGGAAAAATAAGGGGGAAAAGGAGAGGAAAAAAAAGGGGGCCTACAAAATCGACTCAGGAGCATCCTCACATATAGAGAAGGACTCAAATTTAGACTTTTGGCATTGTTCCCAAGAGAGACGGTCCCAGACACTATTGGTTTTGACAAAATGCTGTGTTCAGTTTGTGAAAATTTATCAAGCTAATTGGCTGGGTGCGGTGGCTCACGCCTGTAATCCCAGCACTTTGGGAGGCCGAAGCGGGCGGATCATGAGGTCAGGAGATTGAGACCATCCTGGCTAACACGGTGAAACTCTGTCTCTACTAAAAATACAAAAAATTAGCAGGGTGTGGTGGTGGACACCTGTAGTACCAGCTACTTGGGAGGCTGAAGCAGGAGAATGTTGTGAACCCAGGAGGCGGAGCTTGCAGTGAGCCAAGATCGTGCCACTGCACTCCAGCCTGGGCAACAGAGCAAGACTCCGTCCCCCACCCACCCCCTAAAAAAAGAAATAAAATTTATCAAGCTATACACTTATGATATTTCCACCTTTTTTTTTTTTTTTTTTGAGACAGAGTCTCACTTTGCCACCCAGGCTGGTGTGCAGAGGCATGATTATTGGTCACTGCAGCCTCACTTCCTGGGGCTTGGGTGATCCTCCCACCTCAGCCTCTGGATTAGGTGGGACCATAGTCATTCTCCACATTGCCCAGCTAATTTAAAAAAATTTTTTTGTAGAGACAAGATTTAGCCATGTTGCCCAGGCTAGTCTCAAATGCCTGGCCTCAAGCAATCCATCTGCATTGGCCTCTGAAAGTGTTGGGATTAGAGGTGTAAGCCACTGATCCTGGCCCTTTTCTTTTTTTCTTTTCTTTTCTTTTCTTTTTTTTCTCTTTTCTTTTCTTGTTTGTTTGTTTGTTTTTTTTGAGACGGAGTCTCGCTCTGTCGCCCAGGCTGGAGTGCAGTGGCCGGATCTCAGCTCACTGCAAGC
Organism: Macaca fascicularis; assembly: GCF_037993035.2. Classification (NCBI taxonomy): domain Eukaryota; kingdom Metazoa; phylum Chordata; class Mammalia; order Primates; family Cercopithecidae; genus Macaca; species Macaca fascicularis. The sequence continues at coordinate 128,775,208 of NC_088385.1, read as the reverse complement.
TCCGCCTCCCGGGTTCACGCCATTCTCCTGCCTCAGCCTCCCGAGTAGCTGGGACTACAGGCACCCGCCACCTCGCCCGGCTAGTTTTTTGTATTTTTTTAGTAGAGATGGGGTTTCACCGTGTTAGCCAGGATGGTCTCGATCTCCTGACCTCGTGATCCGCCCATCTCGGCCTCCCAAAGTGCTGGGATTACAGGCTTGAGCCACCGCGCCTGGCCTTTCTTTTCTTTTTTTTTTCTTTTGAGACAGGGTCTTGCTCTGTCACCAAGGCTGAAGTGCCATGGTGTCATCACCACTCACTGCAGCCTCGGCCTCTCGACCTACTGGGTTCAAGTGATCTTTTCACCTCAACCTCTTGAGTAGCTGAGACTACAGGCATGCACTACCACATCCGGCTATTTTTAAATTGTTTTTATTTTTTTTGAGATGGGGGTCTCACTGTGTTGCCCAGGCTGGTCTTATCTCCTAACCTCAAGCAATCCTCCTACTTGGGCCTCCCAAAGTGCTGGGATTACAGGTGTGAGTCACCATGCCTGGCCCCACTTTTCTATATGCATTTTACACTTCCATAAAAAGTTAAACAAAATTTAGTCCATTCTATGTTACCTTCTTTTGACATTTATCTGGTTTTCAATTTAGCAGAAGTTTCCAAAAAAAAAAAAAAAAAGTAGTCTGTGACTCGCTCTGGACACCTGACAGCCCCTAGAGGGCGCTCATTCTGCATGAGAGACTTTTTCTTTTTTTTCTCTCTTTTTTTGAGACCGAGTTTTGCTCTTCTTGCCCAGGCTGGAGTGCAATGGCGTGATCTCGGCTCATCGCAACCTCCACCTCCCAGGTTCAAACGATTCTCTTGCCTCAACCTCCGGAGTAGCTGTGATTACAGGTATGCGCCACCACGCCTGGCTAATTTTGTATTTTTAGTAGAGACGGGGTTTCTCCATGTTGGTCAGGCTGGTCTCGAACTCCCGACCTCAGGTGATCCGCCCGCCTCAGCCTCCCAAAGTGCTAGGATTACAGGCGTGAGCCACCGTACCCGGCTGTACACTGTAAATGAGTGAATTTTGGCCGGACGTGGTGGCTCACGCCTGTAATTCCAGCACTTTGGGAGGCTGAGGCGGGCTGATCACAAGGTCAGGAGTTTGAGACCGTCCTGGCCAATGTGGTGAAACCCCCTCTCTACTGAAAATACAAAAATTAGCTGGGTGTGGTGGCGGGCGCCTGTAGTCCCAGCTACTCCGGAGGCTGAGACAGGAGAATCGCTTGAACCTGGGAGGCAGAGGTTGTGGTGAGCCGAGATCACGTCACTGCACTCCAGCCTGGGTGACAGAGCGAGACTCCATCTCAAATAAATAAATAAAGTATACAATTCAGTGGTTTTTAGTCTGTCCACAGAGTTATGCAACCATCAGCACGGTGAAACTGAGAACATTTTCAAAAGAAAGCCTGTACTCCTGAAGCTATCACTTCCCTCTCCAGTCCCTGACAAGCACTAATCTACTGTCTGTCTCTGTGTCTTCGCCTATGCCAGACATTTCAAATGAATGGAATCACATACCGTGTGGCCTTTTAGCATTTATGCACTCGCACTTAGCATTATGGGTTTTTTTTTGTTTGTTTTTGTTTTTCTTTTTTTGAGTCGGAGTTTCACTCTTGTTGCCCAGGCTGGAGTGCAGTGGTGTGATCTGCAAGCTCTGCCTCCCGGGTTCAAGTCATTCTCCTGTCTCAGCCTCCCGAGTAGCTGGGACTACAGGCACCTGCCACTACGCCCATCTAATTTTTTTTTTTGTATTTTTAGTAGCGCCCGGCCCAGCATTACATTTTTAAGGTTCACCATGTTGTAGCATGTATCAGAACTTCATTCCTAGGCCGGGTGCAGTGGCTTACGCCTGTAATCCCAACACTTTGGGAGGCCAAGGTGGGCAGATCACTTAAGGTTAGGAGTTCGAGACCAGCCTGGTCAACATAGTGAAACCTTGTCTTTACTAAAAATACAAAATTAGCCGGGTGTTGTGGCACACGCCTGTAATCCCAGCTACTCTGGAGGCTGAAGTGAGAGACTCTCTTAAACCTGGTAGGAGGAGGTTGCAGTGAGCCAAGATTGCACCACTGCACTTCAGCAAGGGCAAGAGAGATTCTGTCTTAGGAAAAAAAAAGCTGGGCGTGGTGGCTCACGCCTGTAATCCCAGCACTTTGGGAGGCCGAGGCGGGTGGATCACGAGGTCAGGAGATCGAGACCATCCTGGCTAACATGGTGAAACCCCGTCTCTACTAAAAATACAATAACAAAAAAATTAGCTGGGTGTGGTGGCGGGCAACTGTTGTCCCAGGCTACTCAGGAGGCTGCGGCAGGAGAATGGTGTGAACCCGGGAGGCAGAGTTTGCAGTGAGCCGAGATGGCGCCACTGCACTCCAGCCTGGGCAACAGAGCCAGATTCGGTCTCAAAAAAAAAAAGAACTTCATTCCTTTTTATAGCCAAATAAGATTCCATGGCATAGACAGAGTGTATTCTGTTTATCCGCTCATCTATTGATGGATATCTGGATTGTCTCCACCTTTTGTCTATTATGTGCTATGGCTCATGCCTGTAATCCCAGCGCTTTGGGAGACCGACACAGGTGAATCACTTGAGGTCAAGAGTTGGACCAATGTGACCTGGGCTGGCCAACGTGGTGAAACCCTGTTTCTACTAAAACTACAAAATTAGCTGGGCATGGTGGCAATGCCTATAGTCCCAGCTACTTGGGAGGCTGAGGCACAAGAATCGCTTTAACCCAGGAGGTGGAGGTTGCAGTGAGCCAAGATCACATCACTGCATTCCAGCCTGGGTGACAGAGTGAGACTCTGTATTAAAAAAAAAAAAAAAAAAGGAAATCTTTGGACTCCCTGCCAAGGCTGAACATCCAGGAAGGAAGCTAAAGCTCTGTGCCCAGGAGAGGGTCAACAAGGCCATGCCTTGCTGATTGAGGGGACATTTATCTGTGGGCATTGAGGGGTGTCCCTCTTGCCCCAGACTACACAGGGCAACTCCTCTTACCCCAAGCTGTAAACAAGATCTTTGAATATGGCGCTCAGCCATATCCTCGCCACTCTGGAAGTGATTATCCGAAGGGTATTTGGGACAGGAGCCCTGAGGCCTGATGTTCTTGGCATGTCAGTATCTGGGAGGGGCCAGCCTGAACCACCTACTCAGGTGTTGTGAATAATGTTACCCAACTCTGACCCCATAGGGAGAATAATCTCATAGATTTGTGTAACCTGCGCTTCCAGCTGGCCTGCAGATGCAGATGAGCCCTAATTTGCCCCAGATTCTTCTCGATGGGGCAGTCCTGGCTTCCTCTGAGCCAGGGTCTGATTAGGGGCTGCGAATGAGCTCTTGACCATGCTGGGACTGAGGCTTGGGGCTGTGTCTTAGCCTGGTCAAGGGAGAGAGAAGGTTCCAGGCCATGAGGCACCGCTCAACGGGTGGCAGGGTGGCTCTGGACAGGCCACCAGCCAAGAGATAGTTTGTACCGGGTTGAAGACTGGCTGGGGCTGCTGGCTACGCACCTAAGGAGGAAAGGAAAATTTCATGAGAAGAACCACAGTGGCAGCCGCATGACTGGCCAGGGGCAGACCCCAGACCCAGCTGGGCCAATCAGGGTTTAGGAATTGGAATTCAGAAACAGCCAGTTAGTTTCTGTGAGTGATTGGAACTGAGGTGATAAAAGGGGCAGCTGCTTCCCACCATGAGCATGAGAAACTGATTCGCAGAACAAGACAGACTGAGGAGAGAGAGAGAGCTTTGTTGTAGACAGGCGTCCAACGCTGGAGTCCACTTCCTTGTAAACTCCAGCTGAATTTCCTGTTATAGACTCTACGAAAGACTCTTATATCCTAGTAATAAATTTCCCTTTTGGGGTAATAAGAAATGCTTTCTCTACTGGCAACCAAAGAACCTTGTATAAAGCAGGAAGATACACTGAGGAAGTTTTCTATGCATCAGTTACAGTCTACTGGGAGAGAGAAAGGTAAACCCAATGAATTAAATATAAATGATGCAATAAGGCCGGGTGTGGGGGCTCATGCCTGTAATCCCAGCAGTTTGAGAGGCCAAGGTGGGAGGGTCATTTGAGCCCAGGAGTTTGAGATCATCCTGGCCAACACAGTGAGACCCCCTATCTTTACAAAAAATAAGATAATTAGCTGGGTGTGGTGGTGTGTGCCTGTAATCCCTGCTCTCAGGAGGCCAAGGCAGGAAGATCACTTGAGCCCAGGAATTTGAGGCTGCAGTGAGCCATGTTCGCGCCACTACATTCCAGCCTGGGTGACAGAATGAGACCCTACTTCTATGATATGGTTTGGATCTGCGCCCTTGCCCAAATCTTATATTGAAATGTAATCCGCAATGCTGGAGGTAGGGCTTGCTGGGAGGTGAGTGGATCATGGGAGCGGTTTCTCATGTTTAATACCATCCCTCTTGGTGCCGTCATCAGGACAGTGAGTTCTCATAAGATCTGATTGTTTAAAAAATGTGTAGCACTGGCCAGGAACGGTGGCTCATGCCACTTATCCCAGCACTTTGGGAGGCCGAGGCAGGTAGATCACCTGAGGTCAGGAGTTCGAGACCAGCCTGACCAATATGGTGAAACCCCATCTCTACTAAAAATACAAAAATTGGCTGGGCGTGGTGGCGGTCACCTGTAATCCCAGCTACCCAGGAGGCTGAGGCAGAAGAAAGGCTTGGACCTGGGAAGCAGAGGTTACAGTGAGCAGAGAATGCGCCATTGCACTCCAGTGTGGGCAATAAGAGTGAAACTCTGTCTCAGGAAAAAATAAAAAAAAAAAAAGCAGAATGGTGAGTGCCAGGGGCTGAGGAAAGGGAAGGGGGAACAGGGAGTTAGCATTGAATAGGGACTGAGTGTTTGGCAAGATGAAAAAGTTCTGGAGATGGATGGAGGTAATGGTTGTAGAACATTGTCAATGTACTTAATGCCCCTAATCTGTGCACTTAAAAATGATTAAAATATAAGTTTGTAGCTGGGACAAAAATAAAATGTAACTTTAATGTTATGTATATACTACCAGAATAAGAAATCACCAAAAAGAAAAAAAGGAAAAACTTCGGCCGGGCATGGTGGCTCACGCCTGTAATCCCAGCACTTTGGGAGGCCGAGGCAGGTGGATCACGAGGTCAGGAGATCGGGACCATCCTGGCTAACGTGGTGAAACCCCGTCTCTACTAAAAATACAAAAAACTTAGGCGGGCATGGTGGCAGGCGCCTGTAGTCCCAGCTACTTGGGAGGCTGAGGCAGGAGAATGGCGTGAACCCGGGAGGTGGAGCTTGCAGTGAGTTGAGATCGCGTCACTGCACTCCAGCTTGGGTGACAGAGCGAGACTCTGTCTCAAAAAAAAAAAAAAAAAAGGAAAAACATCACCTCGAAGTCTGTGTGGCCTTGAAGTAAGTCCTCTCAAAGTGCTGGGTTTACAGGCACGAGCCCCTACACCCGGCCTTATTGCATCATTTATATTTAATTCATGGGGTGCACCCTTCTCTCTCCCAGTAGACTGTAAGTCCCTGAGTTACTGAAGCCACTTCACCTGTTTGGGTAGACAGCTGCGAGTGCCCAGAGCTGACACCCTCCAGGTGACCCACAGGTAACGGCTGATCTACATTCCAGCCTGAGTGACAAAGTGAGACTCTGTCTCAAAAAATAAAAATAAATACATAAAACAAAAAATAAAAATAATAAGGCCAGGTGCGGTGGCTCACGCCTATAATCACAGCACTTTGGGAGGCCGAGGTGGGAAGATCACCTAAGGTCAGGAGCTGGAGACCAGCCTGGCCAACATGGTAAAACCCCGCCTCTACTAAAAATACAAAAATTAGCCGGGCATGGTGACCAGCATCTGTAATCCCAACTACTCTGGAGGCTGAGGCGGGAGAATCGCTTAAATACATGAGGCAGAGGCTGCAGTGAGCTGAGACTGTGCCACTGCACTCCAGCCTGGGTAACAGAGGAAGACTCGCTACCGGTAGAAGGAATCCTTAACCTGAGGACCAGCAACTCCCACAGTGGGAGTCCCTGAAAGCGCCTCATTCATTCATTCACTCATTCATTCATCCAACAAATACTGAACAAATTTGTGTGTCTGGCACACTTCTAGGTCCTACAGAGATGGCAGTAAGAAAGCACGAAAACTTTTCTGCTTTCAAATAGGGCAAAATGCCAGTAATTGGTAAAAATAGGCAGAGGCAGTAACAGGTGTTCATTGTAGTTATTTTTTTTTTCTGTGTTTGAAATTTTTATTGAAAATAGAAGTTGGAAGAAAAAAAATGTTTGTCTTCCAAGAGACAGACAATAAATAAGGGGTGTATGTGTGGTGGTGCCAAGTGCTAAAGAGGACATAAAACAGAAATGAGGGGGTTGGCAAGTGTATATGGAAATTCCAACTTTAAATAGGGTGATTCCAGGAACTCCTCACTGAGAAGGTGATTTTTGAATAAAGCCCTGAAGGAAAGAAGGGAATGATCCAGGCTGCTTTCCGGAGGAACAGATGTCCTGGCAGCAGACACAAGAGAGGCAAAGGCCCCGAGGCCAGAACATGCCCCGTATTTTCCAGGAACAGCAATGAAGCAAGTATGTGGCTGGAGCAGAGACCGGGTGCCAGGAGTGGGGGGGACAAGGTCTGATTGGAAAGGGGAGGCGCCGGCAGATCACCAGGGCTTTGAAGGCCACTGGAAGGGCTGCGGCTTTTACGCTGAGTGACCAGGGGAGCCCCTGGAGGGTGTGAGCCAAGAGTGACTGAAGCCGACTTGTGTAGGGTAATGAGAAAGCACCCTTCAGGATTTGGGGGGGTCTCTAGAGCTCCCATGAGACGCTCAAAGCAGTCCAGACTCCTATAAGGCTAAGGACCAATGTGACGGTAGGGCACAGTGGCTCACGCCTCTAATCCCAGCACTTTGGGAGATGAGGTGGGCGAATCACTTGAGGTTAGAAGTTCATGATCAGCCTAGTCAAACCCCATCTCTACTAAAAATACAAAAAATTAGCTGGGCGTGGTGGTGGGCGCCTATAATCACTGTTACTTGGGAGGCTGAAGCAGGGAGAATCGCTTGAACCCGGGCGGCGAAGGTTGCAGTGAGCCGAGATTGCGCCACTGCACTCCAGCCTAGGCGACAGAGTGAGATTCCATCTCAAAAAAGAAAACAAAACAAAACATAAAAAACAAAGTGTGACGTAAGTTTGACGATCAAATTTTGCCGCTACCGGATCTCTGCAGGAAGGGGCGGGCACTGCCTGGTTGCTAGGCTGGGGCGGCGCGTTGCCATAGCGACCCCGGCCGGGCCCGCGGCGCCCGCAGCTGCAGTAAGTTGAAGCTAAAGGCTGCGATCCCGCAGGTGAGCGCAGGTGAGCCGGGCGCATGTGGGGCGGGCCAGGACTGCTGACCCCAAGCCGTCTGGTTCCCGGCTCCTCCCCCTTCCATTGTGGGTTGTTGTTTTTTTTTTTTCCCTTGAGACAGGGTCTCCCTCTGTCCGGTAGGCTGGAATGCAGTGGCATCCGGATGATAGCTCACTGCAGTCCCGACCTCCTAGGATCAAGGCATCCTCCCACCTCAGCCTCCCGCATAGCTGGGATTACAGGCCTGCGCCACCATGCTCAGCTAATTTTTTTTATTTTTTCTTTTTTTTTTTTCTTTCTTTTTTTTTTTTTTTTTTTTTTTTTTTGTAGAGACAAGGTCTCACTATGGTTTCCCAGGCTGGTCTCCAACTCTTGGACTCATGCGATCCTCCCACATCAGCTTCCCAACGTGCTGGGATTGCAGGCGGCAGCCCCCGTGCCGCCAGGGTGGTCTGTTACTCAGCACCAAAACAACCTGGGCCGACTTTCATTTCCTGTCAACAGCCACGTGTTAAGACCACAGCCTCCTTGGAGTAGAACCTATGTTCCCTAAACTGTGGGATGGAGGGTGATTTTAGGTTACACTTATGAGGTGTGAAGTAACATCCAATGACATCATGAGAAAGTTATTAGAGTCTGGGTTCTCTTACAATTCTGAGTAAGCCAAGGAGAGTCAGTTTGGTGATTACATGACATTAACACCTCTTTTAACATTTGCTAATCTTTTTTTTTTTTTTTTTTTTGAGAAGGAGTTTTGCTCTTTTCGCCCAGGCTGAGTGCCGTAGCGGGATGTCAGCTCACTGCAACCTCCTCCTTCCAGTTTCAAGGGATTCTCCTGCCTCAGCCTCCCGAGTAGCTGAGATTGCAGGTGTCGCGCCCGGCTAATTTTTGTATTTTTAGTAGAGACGGGGTTTCACCATGTTGGCCAGGCTGGTCTCAAACTCCCGACCTCGTGATCTGCCCACCTCAGCCTCCCAAAGTGCTGGGATTACAGGCGTGAGCCACCGCGCCCAGCCTTACTAATTCCTATTTTTAACAGAGACCTTGGAGCTCAACCTACTCTAAGCCATAGCATCTAGCTAAGACTTAAGTTGGTTCGTTCAATGTTTTTATTTTTACATTTATCATTGCCTTAGGGTACCTGCTACTGGTTTTCTATTTATAATAATGATACGTAAAGTCTCCATTCTTCTTCTTTTTTTTTTTGAGACGGAATCTTGCTTTGTGGCCCAGGCTGGAGTGCAGTGGCGCGATCTTGGCTCACTGCAAGCTCCGCCTCCTTGCAAGCCCCGCCTCCCGGGTTCACCCCATTCTCCTGCCTCAGCCTCCCGAGTAGCTGGGACTACAGGTGCCAGCCACCATGCCAGGCTAATTTTTTTGTATTTTTAGTAGAGACGGGGTTTCACCATGTTAGCCAGGACGGTCTCGATCTCCTGACCTTGTGATCTGCCCGCCTCAGCCTCCCAAAGTGCTGGGATTACAGGTGTGAGCCACCATGCCCGGCCTTTTTTTTTTTTTTTTTTTGAGACAGAGTCTCACTCTGCCTGGCCCAGGCTGGAGTGCAGTGGTGCAATCTCGGCTCACTGCAGCCTCCTCCTCCCGGGTTCAAGCAATTCTCCTGTCTCAGCCTCTGGAATAGCTGGGACTACAGGCATGGGACACCACACCTGGCTAATTTTATATTTTTAGTAGAGACCAGGTTTCATCATGTTGGATAGGCTGGTCTTAAACTCCTGACCTCAGGCGATCCACCAGCCTCAGCCTCCCAAAGTGCTAGGATTGCAGGCATGGGCCACTGCACCTGGCCCTCCTTTTTTCAATATATGTATTTTTTAAAGTGAGTTAACTTCTTCTTATTATTATTATTAATTTTTTTTTTTTTTTTTTTTTGAGATGGAGTTTCGCTCTGTCACCCGGCTGGAGTGCAGTGGTGTGATCTCAGCTCACTAAAAGCTCAGGCTGGTCTCTAACTCCCGGGTTCACGCAATTCTCCTGCCTCAGCCTCCCAAGTAGCTGGGACTACAGGTGTCTGCCACCACGCCCAGCTAATTTTTTGTATTTTTAGTAGAGATGGGGTTTCATAGTGTTAGCCAGGATAGTCTCGGTCTCCTAACCTTGTGATCCACCCTCCTCGGCCTCCCAAAGTGCTGGGATTACAGGTGTGAGCCACTGCGCCTGGCCTTATTATTTTTTAAGACTGAGTCTCGCTCTGTCACCCAACCTGGAGTGCAATGGCGCCACCTCAGCTCGCTGCAACCTCCGCCTCCCGGATTCAAGCGATTCTCCTGCCTCAGCCTCCTGAGTAGCTGGGATTACATAGGCGCATGCCACCAGGCCTGGCTAATTTTTGTATTTTTAGTAGAGACAAGGGTTCACCATGTTGACCAGGCTGGTCTCGAACTCCTGACCTCAGGTGATCCACCTGCCTCGGCCTCCCAAAGTGCTGAGATTACAGGGATGAGTCACTGCGCCTGGCCCTCCTTTTTTCAATATATGTATTGATTTTTTTTTTTTTTTTTTTTTTTTTTTTTTTTTGAGACGGAGTCTCACGCTGTTGCCCAGGCTGGAGTGCAGTGGCGCGATCTCGGCTCACTGCAAGCTCCGCCTCCCGGGTTCCCGCCATTCTCCTGCCTCAGCCTCCTGAGTAGCTGGGACTACAGGCGCCCGCCACCGCGCCCGGCTAATTTTTTGTATTTTTAGTAGAGACGGGGTTTCACTGTGGTCTCGATCTCCTGACCTTGTGATCCGCCCGCCTCGGCCTCCCAAAGTGCTGGGATTACAGGCTTGAGCCACCGCGCCCGGCATGTATTGATTTTTTAAAGTGAGTTAACTTATTTTTATTTTCTTCTTGAGAAAAGTTCTCACTCTGTCATCCAAGCTGGAGTGCAGTGTCATGATCTCGGCTTACTGCAACCTCTGCCAAGTGAGTTAATTTACATATAAAGATTAATAATAGTACATGTGATATTTGGAAATGGGAGGGGAAAAAATCCCAACGGCATAGAATTTGGGACCTGAGATTGTTTCCCCACTCCCAGTTTTTGCTCTGCCTGTTTTCTTTGCCTGGAATGATTTTTCCCTACTCCTAGGTGTGATTGTCAAAATATGTAACCTATATTTTGGGTTCATATTTTGGATTCATATTTGGCTCAGTGGCTCGTGCCTGTAATCCCAGCACTTGGAGAGGTTGAGGTGGGTGGATCATTTGAGGTCAGGAATTCGAGACGAGCCTGGCCAACATGGTGAAACCCCGTCTCTACTAAAAATACAAAAATCAGCCAGGCGTGGTGGTGGGCGCCTGTAATCCCAGCTATTTAGGAGGCTGAGGTAGGAGAATCACTTGAACCCAAGAGGCAGAGGTTGTAGTGAGCTGAGATGGTGCCACTGCACTCCGGCCTGGGCAACAAAGCAAGATTCCGTCTCTAAATAAATAAATAAATAAATGAAAATATTTAGAAGACATCAAAAAAAATATATATATATACACGTATACATGACCGCCACCCCCTCCCTGGGGGCGGCTTCTCCCTGATGCCATCACAAACCCTCCTGCTCTACTGGTCTCCCTAGATTCCCAAGTGATTGTGCCATCAGACCCCCTGGGAGGGGCCCCCTGGGAGAGGCAAGGGAGGGGCCAGCCAAAGGTCAGTCCAGCACTAAAGGATCCCCACCAAGGGCCGTTCACCTGCCCCGGGAACTCAGAACACACATGACTCGCCCCACTTGAGCTCAGGATCCCAGCATTACGCGGGGCACGCTGAGCCCCAGATGTTCCTAACCCCTTTCCAGCACCCTCCATCCTTGCAGAAGCAGCCACCATGCCAGTCTCTAAGTGCCCGAAAAAGTCGGAGTCCCTGTGGAAGGGGTGGGACCGGAAGGCCCAGAAGAACGGCCTGCGGCGCCAGGTCTACGCTGTGAATGGCGACTACTATGTGGGCGAGTGGAAGGACAACGTGAAACACGGTGAGTGGGACTCCAGGACGGGCGGCCAGAGTGGGGTCGTAGCCACAGTGGGCAACAGGGCCAGGAAGGCAGCGTGCAGAGCTCACTGGGGATATGAGATGTGTCCCCAAGGCTCCCCCAGGATGAGTGCTGGCCCAGGCCAGCTGGGGGCCTCCACATGCTGGGGCTTCTGAACAAACTCAGCCCTGACTTCAACAGAGTGAGGGTCTCAGGACCAGCAGTGGACAGAGGGTCTTGAGAAACTGGCCTGTCCCCGGGGCTCTGGGACCTAGGGGGCTCAATTCCTGCCTTCTGAGACTTGGGTTAAGCACTGGGCTGGCTGGCAACAAGAAAAGACAATCCCCCCGAAACCAGCTTGCCGCGGGGTTCTGGGCTTTGCATTCATCTGTGATGCTCTGCAGAGGGCTGAGCTCCAGGCACAAGGGAGGACCCCCTACTCCATCCCCCGAGGAGGAGGAGCCGGGGCTCAAGTCTGACCAGCAGGGGGCAAAGGGGTCCTGTTAATACAAACTAAATCCTGATTGGGGGAAAAAAAGAAAGAAAAAAGGCTTTTATTTTTAAATGTGGTACTGCTGCTCACTCCAGTCTTGCAATTCCAGACTGTGTACTCTTTTTTTTTTTTTTTTTTTTTGAGAGGACAAGGCCTTGCTCTGTCTCAGAAAAACAGGCTGGAGTGCAGTGGTGCCTCGAGATCCTGCAGCCTCAAGATCCGGGGCTCAATCCTCCTGTCTCAGCCTCCTGAATTGCTGGGATTACAAGTGGGAGTCACTGTGCCTGGCTAGATTCTGTGCTTTTTTTTTTTTTAAGACGGAGTTTCACACTTGTTGCCCAGGCTGGAATGCAATGGCACGATCTTGGCTCATCACAACCTCCACCTCCTGAGTTCAAGCGATTCTCCTGCCTCAGCCTCCAGAGTAGCTGGGATTACAGGCATGTGCCACCATGCCCGACTAATTTTGTATTTTTAGTAAGATGAGGTTTCTCCATGTTCGTCAGGCTGGTCTCGAACTCCCGACCTCAAGTGATCCACCCGCCTTGGCCTCCCAAAGTGCTGGGATTACAGGTGTGAGCCACTGAGCCCGGCCTGATTCTGTGCTCTTAACCACCCTGCTCTCCTGCCTTGCTGGGTTAAGTGCTTTGGAGTCAAATAAACCCGGGCTAGGATCCCAGTTCCAGGCTGGGTGAGGTGGCTCACATCTGTAATCCCAGCACTTTGGGAGGCGGAGGCAGGCAGATCACCTGAGGTCAGGAGTTCAAGACCACCTTGGCCAATATGGCGAAATCCCATCTCTACTAAAGAAATACAAAAATGGCCAGGCGGAGCCACGTGCGGTGCGCCACTGCACTCCAGCCTGGGCGACAGAGCGAGACTCCATCAAAAAAAAAAAAAAGTGCCTGAGTGTATTTTTCAGTTCTTGTGGGTGGCATATGTTGTGGACAGAGCCCTGTACACTGCACAACCCAGCTGTACTGCAGAGCAGTTGTGAAGCTTCAGGTAAGTCATTTCCCATTCACTGGATCTTGGCCTCCCCATCTGTGACGGGACAGTGGGCTTCCATCTGTGTGAGTCCTGCCATCCCTTAGACCTTGGAGGTGTAGACCTAACGCCGATGGGTCAGGGGCTGCAGAAAGCAGACATCAGAGAACTGAGGCCCCCTCTCTTCAAGACACATGCTTTGACCAAGCTTAAGTGAGTTGCTGTGGTATAAGCAGATCGGAAGCAGTCAAGACAGTCGTCACAGAAGTTGAGGACAGAGTGGCCTGGTGGATCCCCACACCGCTCATTCATTCACTCCACAAACACTTACTGAGCTCCCAATCCATTCCAGGCCCTGTGTGGGGCATCCAGTGTAATCCTAGCCCTCAGGGAGCTTACTGTGTTGCAGAGAACCTGCCCAGGAAGGTAACATGCTCATTTTACAGATGAGGCACATGGCGCTCAGAGAGAGGAAGTAACTTACTCAAGGTCAAGGGGCTACAGGTGGTGGCATCTGGATATGAAGGGGACCAGAGAGGAGACATGAAGGAGCCATGAGAACACAGAGAATGGGAGAGGTGATGTTCCAGCTGAACCAAACAGGAGGTGAATGAGTTCACCAGGGAGGGGGCATGCCTGCTAGGCAGTGCAGCCAGAATTGGGGGATGCTCTGGAGGACTAAGAGGGTACTGGGCATGGCAGTGCATACCTGTAGTTCCAGCTACTCAGGAGGGTGAGGTGGGAGGATTGCTTGAGGCTAGGCATTGGAGACCAGCCTGGGCAACGTAGCAAGACCCCATCTCTGCAAAATAGAATACTTTTTTTTTTTTTTTTTGAGACGAAGTTTTGCTCTTGTCACCCAGGCTGGAGTGCAGTGGCATGACCTTGACTCATTGAAACCTCCTCCTCCTGGGTCAAGCCTGATTCTCCTGCCTCAGTCTCCTGAGTAGCTGGAATTACAGGCATGTGCCACCACACCCAGCTAATTTTTGTATTTTTAGTAGAGACGGGGTTTCACCATGTCGGCCTGGCTGGTCTCAAACTCCTGACCTCAGGTGATCCGTCTGCCTCGGCCTCCCAAAGTACTGGGATTACAGGTATGAGCCACCGCGCCCGGCCTTAGAAAATAGAAAACTTGGGCCAGGCGCGGTGGCTCAAGCCTGTAATCCCAGCACTTTGGGAGGCCAAGACGGGCGGATCACGAGGTTAGGAGATAGAGACCATCCTGGCTGACACAGTGAAACCCTGTCTCTACTAAAAAATACAAAAAACTAGCCGGGCGAGGTGGCGGACGCCTGTAGTCCCAGCTACTCGGGAGGCTGAGGCAGGAGAATGGCATGAACCCGGGAGGCGGAGCTTGCAGTGAGCTGAGATCTGACCACTGCACTCCAGCCTGGGCAACAGAGTGAGACTCTGTCTCAAAAAAAAAAAAAAAGAAAGAAAGAAAAGAAAACAGAAAACTTAAGGAATTAGCTAGATATGGTGGTATGCTCCTGTAGTCCCAGCTACTCAGGAGGCTGAGGCAGGAGGATTGCTTGAACCCAGGAGTTAAGAGAGGCTGCAGTGAGCCATGATTGCGCCACTACACTCCAGAGTGAGACCTTGTCTCAAAAGAAAAGAAAAAAGAAAAAGAAAAAAGGAGACTGGAAACCAGTGTGGCTGCAATAGAGTGAGCAAGGGGCGAGAGAGCGGGCAGGTCAGTAGCACCAACCATATAGGGTCTCACGGGCTGTGATAACATTTGCCTTTATCCCAGAGGCAAGCAGCAAATGGCTTAAAAGTGGGGGCTGGACAGGCACAGTGGTTCACGTCTGTAATCCCAGCACTTTGGGAGGCCGACACAGGCAGATTATGAGGTCAGGAGTTTGAGACCAGCTTGGCCAACACAATGAAACCCTGTCTCTATTTAAAAAATACAAAAAATGAGCCAGGCATGATGGCACATGCCTGTAATCCCAGCTACTCGGGAGGCTGAGGCAGGAGAATCGCTTGTATCCAAGAGGCAGAGGTTGCAATAAGCCGAGATCGCGCCACTGCACTCCAGCCTGGGCAATAGAGTGAGACTCTCTCTCAAAAAAAAAAAAAGGGGGGGGTGCCATGCTTGGTCACTGCTTATATCCTCACCATCCTAACACCCGGCGGGGAGGGGTGCACCAATATATGTAGCATGAATAGTGAGTCCACATGAATTAGGAATAACCGAGTTCATACCGACTTCACAATTTGTACTGAGTACCTACTATGTGCCAGGAACTATGCTAAACTCTGTGGAAATGTAGCAGTGAAGAAAACAAAGATACCTGTTCTTATGAAGCGTATGTTTAGCAGGGCTAGACCGACAACAAATGATAAATATAATAAGTAAATAATAAACTATGTTAGAGGTGGTAGGTATACATGTATGAAAACAGAAAAACAGAATAGGGTAATCTGAGTTTGCAGAATTAAATGGTGGTCTCAACTCAGTGAACAGATGAATTCTGTCAAGACTTGGAGGAGAGGGCCAGGCACGGTGGCTTACGCCTGTTATCCCAGCACTTTGGGAGGCCGAGGTGGGTGGATCACGAGGTCAGGAGATCGAGACCATCCTGGCCAACATGGTGAAACCCCGTCTCAAGTAAAAATACAAAAAATTAGCCGAGCGTGCTAGCGGGAGCCTGTAGTCCCAGCTACTCGGGAGGCTGAGGCAGGAGAATGGTGTGAACCCGGGAGGCAGAGCTTGTAGTGAGCCAAGATTGCGCCACTGCACTCCAGCCTGGGCAACAGAGCCAGACTCTGTCTCGGGGGAAAAAAAAAAGAGACTTTGGAAGAGAGGGAGTAACTGAGTGGATGTTGGCAGGGACTAGGATAGAAGGTGGCATGACCAGCTGGAGCAGAGGAACATACCTGGGGTGTTCAAGGAACAGCCAGGAGGACGGTGTGGGTGAAACAGAGTGAGGAAGAGGGGGAGGTCAGAGAGGTTGAGGGCTGGCAGGCCATGGTGGCTTACGCCTGTAATCCCAGCACTTTGAGAGGCCGAGGTGGGCAGATCACTTGAGGTCAGGAGTTCCACAACAGCCTGGCCAACGTGGCAAAACCCAATCTGTACTAAAAATACAACAAATTAGCTGGGTCAAGTGGTGAACGCCTGTAATCCCAGCTATTAGGGAGGCTGAGACAGGAGAATCACTTGAATCCGGGAGGTGGAGGTTACAGTGAGCCAAGATCATGCCACTGCACTCCA
The DNA here is from genome assembly GCF_037993035.2 of Macaca fascicularis. Classification (NCBI taxonomy): domain Eukaryota; kingdom Metazoa; phylum Chordata; class Mammalia; order Primates; family Cercopithecidae; genus Macaca; species Macaca fascicularis. Next base: position 128,759,164 of record NC_088385.1, on the reverse strand, counting down.
GCCTGAGTGCCAGAGCAAGACTCTGCCTCAAAAAAAACAGGCCCAGCGTGGTCCCTCATGCCTGAAATTCCAGCACTTTGGGAGGCCGAGACAGGCAGATTGCCTGAGGTCAGGAGTTCAAGACCAGCCTAGCCACCATGGTGAAACCCCATCGCTACTAAAAATACAAAAATTAGCCAGGTGTGATGGCAGGTGCCTGTAATCCCAGCTACTCAGGAGGCTGAGACAAGAGAATTGTTTGAACCTGGGAGGAGGAGGTTACAGTGAGCTGAGATCGCACCATTGCACTCCAGCCTGGGAGTTTCCAAGAGCGAAACTCCATCTAAAAAAAAAAAAAAAAAAAAGTTGTGGGCTAAAGAACGGTAGTCAGATCATACAGGACCCTGTCAGCCACGGTAAGAACTTTGGATCTGACTCTGTGACACAGGGAGGATTTACAGCAGAGGAATGACATGATCTGATTCATGTCCTGTAACACCCATGCTGGCTATTTTGTTGTGAATGAGGTGGGGGCAGCAAGACCCCTCAGAGGCCCTTGCAGACATCCACGTGCGAGACGACAGCGTCAGCAAATCAGGAGAACGAAGCACCCCATAAAAGTAAATTATTAGAAAGGCAGGAGTGGAGCCAACCTCAGGGAAGGCTTAGAACAACTTCTCCATCTTATTTCTGCTTCTCCCTGGCTGGCCTTTTTTTTCTCTCTTCCTGCAAGTATACCTCTGCATGATACACATGTCTATCAGCATCTTAGTGACAGGATGGAGGAATCCTCTTCACTTCCTGATCTAGTTTCATTTTGTTTGAGACAGAGTTGTGCTCTATCGCCCAGGCTGGAGTGCAGTGCTGCCATCTCGGCTCACTACAACCTCCGCCTCCCGGGTTCAAGCCATTCTCCTGCCTCAGCCTCCCAAGTAGCTGGGACTATAGGTGCGTACCACCATGCCCAGCTAATTTTTGTATTTTTAGTAGAGACAGGGTTTCACCATGTTGGCCAGGATGGTCTTGATCTCCTGACCTCATGATCCACCTGCCTCAGCCTCCCAAAGTGCTGGGATTACAGGCATGAGCCACTGTGTCCGACCTGTTCGTTTTGAGACAGAGTCTCACTCTGTCCAGGCTGGAGTGCAGTGGTGCAGTGTTACTCACTGCAGCCTCTGCCTCTGAAGTTCAAGCAATTCTCCTACCTCAACCTCCTGAGTAGCTGGGATTACAGGCACGCACCACCACACCAGGCTAATTTGTGTCTATTTAATAGAGACAGGGCTTAACCATGTGGCCTAGGCTAGTCTCGAACTTCTGGCCTCAAGTGATTCACCTGCTTCAGCCTCCCAAATTGCTGGGATTACAGGGGTGAGCCGCCGTGCCCAGCCTTAGGTCTCCAAATCTTGTACATCTTATAACAAAAAGTATGCACCCTTTGACAGAACATCTCCACATTTTCCCCACCCCACCAGCCCCTGGTAACTGCTATTTTACTGTTTCTATGAGTTTCACTTTTTTAGATTCCACATACAAGTAAAATCATGCAGTATTTGTCTTTCTGTGCTTGGCTTAATTTCACTTGGCATAATGTCCTCCAGATTTATCCATGTTGTCACAAATGGCACGTTTTCTTTCTTTCTTTCTCCCTTTCCTTCCTTCCCCCCTCCCTCCCCCTCCCCCTCTTTCTTCCTTTCTTGGAGTCTCACTCTGTCACCCGAGCTGGAGTGCAGTGGTGCGACCTCGGCTCACTGCAAACTCCACCTCCCAGATTCAAGTGATTCTCCTGCCTCAGCCTCCAGAGTAGCTGGGATTACAGGCGTGTACCACCACGTCCAGCTAATTTTTGTATTTTTAGTAGATACCAGGTTTCACCATGTTGGCCAGGCTGGTCTCGAACTCCTGACCTCAAGTGATCAGCCTGCCTCGGCCTCCCAAAGTGCTGGGATTACAGGCATGAGCCACTGCTCCCAGTCCCCATAAGATTTTATTTTATTTTTTTGAGATTGAGAGAGAGAATCTCACTCTTGTTGCCCAGGCTGGAGTGCAATAGTGTGATCTCGGCTCAGCTCACTGTAACCTCCACCTTCCAGGTTCAAGCAGTTCTCCCACCTCAGCCTCACAAGTAGCTGAGATTACAGGCACCCACCACCACACCTAGCTAATTTTTTATATTTTCAGTAGAGATGGGGTTTCACTGTGTTGGCCAGACTGGTCTCAACCTCCTGACCTCAGGCAATCCACCAGCCTCAGCCTCCCAAAGTGCTGAGATTACAGGTGTGAGCCACTGCACCCAACCCCCCCATAAGATATTCTTACACCCATTTTACAGCTGAGGTATCTGAGGCTCAGAGAGACCCAAGGAATTAGCTTACTTGGTTAAGGTCACAAAGCTCAGAAGGAAAATGTTGAATTTGTTGCTGGGTTACCAAGGACCCAGACTTGAATTGGCCAATATAGGTACTCCACAAATATTTTATTCATCCTTTCATTAAATATGTATTAAGCTGGGTGCAGTGGTGTGTGCTTGTATTCCCAGCTCTTCAAGAGGCTGAGAAGGGAGAATCTCTTGAGCTCAAGAGTTCAAGACTAGCCTGGGCAACATAGCAAGACCCTATCTCTAAAAGAAAGAAATGCCTGGTGTGGTGCCTTGTACCTGTAATCCCAGTACTTTGGGAGGCCTAGGCAGGAGGATTGCTTTAGCTCAGTAGTTTGAGACCAGCCTGGGCAATATAGAGAGACTCCACCTCTATAAATTTTTTTAAAAAAATTAGCCAGGTGGAGTGGCATGCACCTGTGGTCTCAGGTACTCAAGAGGCTGAGGTGGAAGGATCATTTGAGCCTGGGTGGTTGAGACTGCAGTGAGCTGTGCACGTTAGCATAGGCAATACAGCCAGTCCTTTCCTATCTAAAAACAAAAAAGAAAAAGGCCGGGGCAGTGGCTCATGCCTGTAATCCTAGCACTTTGGGAGGCCGAGGCGGGCGGATCATCTGAGGTTGGGAGTTTGAAACCAGCCTGACCAACATGGAGAGACCCTGTCTCTACTGAAAATACAAAATCAGCCGGATGTGGTGGTGCATTCCCGTAATCCCAGCTACTAGGTGGGCTGAGGCAGAAGAATCGCTTGTACCTGAGAGGTGGAGGTTGCAGTGAGCCAAGATCGAGCCATTGCACTCCAGCCTGGGCAATGAGTGCAAAACTCTGTCTCAAAAAAAAAAAAAAAAAGTCTGGGCATGGTGGCTCATGCCTGTAATCCCAGCATTACAGGAGGCCAAGGCAGGTGGATCACAATGTCAGGAGTTAGAGACCAGCCTGGCCAATATGGTAAAATCCCATCTCTACTAAAAATACAAAAATTAGCTGGACATGGGGGCAGGCGCCTGTAATTCTAGCTACTGGGGAGGCTGAGGCAGGAGAATCTCTTGAACCCAGGAGGCGGAGGTGGCAGTGAGCTGAGATCACAACACTGCACTTCAGCCTGGGTGACAGAGCAAGACTCTATCTCAAAAAAAAAAAAAAAAAAAGTTAACAGGTATTAGTCACCTACAACATGCTATTGGGGGAACCCCCTGCCCCGATATTCAACGTGGGTTCTTTTCCATTTCGCTAAGCGTCGACTGGTCTGTGAAATAAAGGGAAAGAGTACAAAAGAGAGAAATTTTAAAGCTGGGTGTCCGAGGGAGACATCACATGTCGGCAGGTTCCGTGATGCTCCTGAGCCGTAAAACCAGCAAGTTTTTATTAGCGACTTTCAAAAGGGGAGGGAGTGTACAAATAGGTTGTGGGTCACAGGGATCACATACTTCACAAGGTAATAAAATATCACAAAGCAAATGGAGGCAGGGTGAGATCACAGGACCACAGGACGGGGCGAAATTAAAATTGCTAATGAAGTTTCGGGCACGCATTTTCATTGATAACATCTTATCAGGAGACAGGGTTTGAGAGCAGACAATCTGTCTGACCAGAATTTATTAGGCGGGAATTTCCTCATCCTAATAAGCCTGGGAGCGCTACAGAAGACCGGGGCTTATTTCATCCCTTCAGCTTCGACCGTAAAAGACAGCCGCCCCCAAAGGGGCCATTTAGAGGCCTACTCTCAGGGGCGCATTCTTTTTCTCAGGGATGTTCCTTGCTGAGAAAAAGAATTCAGCGATATTTCTCCTATTTGCTTTTGAAAGAAGAGAAATACGGCTCTGTTCTTCCCAGCTCAGCAGCAGTCAGAGTTTAAGGTTATCTCCCTTGTTCCCTGAACATTGCTGTTATCCTGTTCTTTTTTCAAGGTGCCCAGATTTCATATTGTTCAAACACACATGCTCTACAAACAATTTGTGCAGTTAATGCAATCATCACATGGTCCTGAGGCGACATACATCCTCTTCAGTTTACGAAGATGATGGGATTAAGAGATTAAAGTGAAGAGGCATAGGAAATCACAGGGTATTGATTGGGGAAGTGGTAAGTGTCCATGAAATCTTCACAATTTATGCTCAGAGATTGCAGTAACGACAGGTGTAAGAAATTATAAAAGTATTAATTTGGAGAACTAATAAATATCCATGAAATCTTCACAATTTACATTCTTCTGCCATGGTTTCAGCCGGTCCCTCCGTTCAGGATCCCTGATTTCCCGCAAGAACATGCCAGGCACAGTTTTGTTTTTTTGTTTTTTTTTTTGAGATGGAGTTTCGCTCTTGTTTCCCAGGCTGGAGCACAATGACGCCATCTCGGCTCACTGCAACCTCCGCCTCCCAGTTTCAAGTGATTCTCATGCCTCAGCTTCCTGAGTAGCTGGGATTACAGATGCCTGCCACCATGCCCGGCTAATTTTTATATTTTTAGTAGACACAGGGTTTCACCAAAATTGCCAGGCTGGTCTCGAACTCCTGACCTCAGGTGATCCACCCACCTCAGCCTCCCAAAACGCTGGGATTACGGGCATTAGCCACTGCGCCCAGTCTCCAGGCACAGATTTTCAGTGCAGTGAACAAAACAGACCAAAGTCTGTGCCCTCCTGCAGCTCACATTCTCCTGGAAAAGACAGACATGTGACACCAATCAATAAACAAAGAGAATTACCTCTGGCCGGATGCAGTGGCTCATGCCTGTAATCCCAGAACTTTGGGAGGCCAAGGTGGACGTATCACTTGAAGTCAGGAGTTTGAGACCTTCCTGGCCAACATGGAACCCCATCTTTACTAAAACACAAAATTAGCTAGGTGTGTTGGCTCACGCCTATAGTCCTAGCTGCTTTGAATGCTGAGTCAGGAGTATCTCTTGAACCTGGGAGGCAGAGGTTGCAGTGAGCTGAGATGGTGCCACTGCACTCCAGCCTGGGTGACAGAGAGATGCTGTCTCAGAAAAAAAAAAAGAAACTTTCTTGGCCTTCTCCTGGGAATTGGGTGTCTAGGATGATGCGCAGAGCCTGTCCCAGCTCTCAAGATTCATCCAGTCAGGGACCCCTGAGGCTCAGGCAGGCACACCACCCCCACCCCTGGGCGGCCACGTCTGTAGCATTGCCCATCTGTGTGTCACCAGGGAAAGGAACACAGGTCTGGAAGAAGAACGGAGCCATCTATGAAGGGGACTGGAAGTTTGGGAAGCGCGACGGCTATGGCACCCTCAGCCTTCCTGATCAACAGACAGGAAAATGCAGGAGAGTCTACTCAGGCTGGTGGAAAGGTGATAAGAAATCGGTGAGGAGGGCTGCCAGCCAGGCTCTGTGTGTATGTGTGTGTGTGTGTGTGTGTGTGTGTGTGTGTGTGTGTGTAGGGGGAGCCGAGAGAGGCTGGGGAGAAAAAAGAGGGGAGGTCTACAGGGAGGAGGACAAGGTTGTGGTGCGCGTGGGAGAAGGAAGGGGTGGAGGAATTGCAAAGTTTCTCAGAACAAAATCCAGGAAACAGGAAGCAAGAGAAGGCCAGGGAGGAGCTCACAAAACCCTGTGGTTGCAAGGAGCCAGCCGGGCTTGTAGGGACAAAATTGCCTCCACCCTCTTCCCCCTCGCTTCCTGGCTTTCTTTTCCCCAGGCATCTCTTTCTGAGAATCTCCCTTCTGCTGGGACTGGATAGAAGGGGAGGTAGGAAAAGTGGGAGCAAGAGGGCAGAGGACAAGAGAGGAGCGTCCCGAGGAGCCGAAGCCAGCCAGAGGCACGTGCTCAGCCCAGAAACACCCAAGCTGGGCACAGGTTACCTCCACCTACTCCCACCAATGTGGAGGAATCCTCACCATCAGTCATGGAGACACAATAATAAACAATATTGCAACTGAGCAACTACTATTGTGAGCCTGAAACACATATTTAAAAAAATTTTTTTTTTTGAGACAGAGAGTCTCGCTGTGTTGCCCAGGCTGGAGTGCAGTGGTGTGATCTTGGCTCACTGCAAGCTCCGCCTCCCAGGTTCATGCCATTCTCCTGCCTCAGCCTCCCGAGTAGCTGGGACTACAGGCGCCCGCCACCATGCCCAGCTAATTTTTTATATTTTTAGTAGAGACAGGGTTTCACGCCTGGTCACCACGCCCAGCCTGAAACACATATTTAATATTCAGTTAACTCTCACAGCAACAGCTCATCATCATGATCATGCCCGTTTTATTGATAAGCAAACAAGCTTGAAGAGATGAGGTGTCTTGTAACTGCCCAAGGGGTTCACCTTGCCCACGCCTGGCCCTGAGTTGTATTATTTCTCAAATCGGTCTCCCTGAACATTCTGGCTGCAGAGGTTTTAAGGATAACTTGAGGGCCGGATGTGGTTTCTCACACCTGTAATCCCAGCACTTTGGGAGGCCAAGGCAGGTGGGTCACGAGGTCAGGAGATCGAGACCATCCTGGCTAACACAGTGAAACCCCATCTCTACTAAAAATACAAAATAATTAACTGGGCGTGGTGGCGGGCGCCTGTAGACCCAGCTACTCAGGAGGCTGAGGCAGGAGAATGGTGTGAACCCGAGAGGCGGAACTTGCAGTGAGCCAAGATCCAGCCTGGGCGACAGAGCGAGACTCTGTCTCAAAAAAAAAAAAAAAGGATAACTTGGTGGGTGGGGGAAAGACAGTGAGCCCGGCGTGCTGATTGGTCAGAGATGAAATCACAGGGAGTCAAAACTATCTTTTTGCCCTGAGTTTTTGGGTGGGGGCCACAAGATCACATAAGTCAGTTTATTGATCTGGGTGGTGCCAGCTGATCCATCAAGTGCAAGTTCTGCAAAATATCTTCAGCACTGATCTTAGCAGCAGTTTAGGGAGGGTCAGAATCTTGTAGCTTCCAGCTGCATGACTCCTAAACCATAATTTATAATCTTGTATTTAATGTTAATCCTACAAAGGCAATGTAGTCCCCAGGCAAGAAGGAGGTCTTTGGGAAACGGCTGTTACTGTCTTTGTTTAAACTATAAACTATAAACCAAGTTTCTCCCAAAGTTAGTTCAGCTTAAGCTCAGGAATGGACACGGACAGCTTAGAGGTTAGAAGCAAGATGGAGTCAGTTAAGTTAAATCTCTTTCACTGTCTCAGTCGTAATTTTGCAAAGGCAGTTTCAGTCTTGCCTGGAGTCACACAGCTAGCAAGTGGTAAAGCCCAAGGTTTCGTATTCTCTGCTCCCAAATTGTTTATTGGCAAAGTAGGAAGAGAAAGCCCCAAATAACCAGTTTACATAGAATACGGTGTTAGGGCCGGGCGTGGTGGCTCACGCCTGTAATCCCAGCATTTTAGGAGGCCGAGGAGGGCAGATCATGAGGTCAGGAGATCGAGACAATCCTGGCTAACACGGTGAAACCCTGTCTCTACTAAAAATACAAAAAATTAGCCGGCCGTGGTGGCGGGCGCCTGTAGTCCCAGCTACTCGGGAGGCTGAGGCAGGAGAATGGCGTGAACCCGGGAGGCGGAGCTTGCAGTGAGCGGACATCACACCACTGCACTCCAGCCTGGGCGACAGAGCGAGACTCCATCTCAAAAAAAAAAAAAAAAAAAGAATATGGTGTTAGGGTGTTAGGAGGGATGTTTTCACAGGGTGCCCTGAGGAAGATCATTAAGCCCAGCCTAGAGAATTCAGGGCAGAAGGCTAGGCACAATGGCTCACGCCTGTAATCCCAGCAATTTGGGAGGCCAATGGGGGTGGATCACTTGAGGTCAGGAGTTCGAGACTAGCCTGGCCAACATGGTGAAACCCCCGTCTCTACTAAATAAAAATACAAAAAAACTAGCCGGGCATAGTGGTGTGCACCTGTAGTCCCAGCTGGGGAGATAGAGGCATGAGAATCGCTTGAACCCGTAAGGCAGAGGTTGCAGTGAGCTGAGATCGCGCCACTGCACTTTAGTCTGGGCAAGAGAGCAAGACTCCATCTCAAAATAAATAAATAAAACTATATAATAATAATAATTAGCTAGATGTTGTGGTGCACATCTGTAGTCCCAAATTCTCAAAAGGCTGAGGCAGGAGGATTGCTTGATCTCAGGAGGCTGAGGCTACAGTGAGCTATGGTGGTGCCACCACACTCCAGCATGGACAACAGAGCAAGACTTGTCTCAAAAAGAGAGAATTCAGGGCAGGCTTCCTGTAGGAGGTGACACTAAAAGACGCTAGGAGTTAACCAGGAAAAAAAAAGGAAGAAAGATGGGAGGCGGCCGGGCGCGGTGGCTCAAGCCTGTAATCCCAGCACTTTGGGAGGCCGAGACGGGCGGATCACGAGGTCAGGAGTTCGAGACCATCCTGGCTAACACGGTGAAACCCTGTCTCTACTAAAAAATACAAAAAAAAAAAACTAGCCGGGCGAGGTGGCGGGCGCCTGTAGTCCCGGCTACTCGGGAGGCTGAGGCAGGAGAATGGCGTAAAAACCCGGGAGGCAGAGCTTGCAGTGAGTTGAGATCTGGCCACTGCACTCCAGCCTGGGCGACACAGCGAGACTCCGTCTCAAAAAAAAAAAAAAGAAAGATGGGAGGCAAAAAATAGCAAAGGGAAGGAGATGTAAAACAGCAGAGTGTGGCCGGGCGCGGTGGCTCACGCCTGTAATCCCAGCACTTTGGGAGGCCGAGGCGGGCGGATCACGAGGTCAGGAGATCGAGACCATCCTGGCTAACACGGTGAAACCCCGTCTCTACTAAAAATACAAAAAACTAGCCGGGCGCGGTGGCGGGCGCCTGTAGTCCCAGCTACTCGGGAGGCTGAGGCAGGAGAATGGCGTAAACCCGGGAGGCGGAGCTTGCAGTGAGCTGAGATCCGGCCACTTCACTCCAGCCTGGGTGACAGAGCAAGACTCCGTCTCAAAAAAAAAAAAAAAAAAAAAAAAAAAAAAAAAAAAAAAAAAAAAAAAAACAGCAGAGTGTGTCTGCCCTGGGGCAGGATTGAGGAGAAGAGTTGCAGGGGCCCTCAGGGATATGTGGGAAATCAGGATTTTGAGGAGTAGATGTGGCTTCTCAACCCAACCTCCTCAGGTGTGATCTGCAAACAGACCTTGTTTCCCTGCTGTTGGACACTAAGTGTGGTGTTTTTTTGTTTTTTGTTTTTTGTTTTGAGACAGTCTCTCGCTCTGTCGCCTAGGCGGGAGTGCAATGGCGCTATCTTGGCTCACTGCAACCTCCGACTCCTGGGTTCAAGCAATTCTTCTGTCTCAGCCTCCCAAGTAGCTAGTATTACAGGCGCCGGCCACCACACTCAGCTAATTTTTTGTATTTTTAATAGAGACAGGGTTTTGCCATGTTGGTCAGGCTGGTCTCAAACTCCTGACCTCAGGTGATCCACCCGCCTCGGCCTCCCAAAGTGCTGGGATTACAGGCGTGAGCTACTGCGCCAGGCTAAGTATGGTATTTATGTTCATTTTTCTGGGTCAAAAGAAGAGTTGGAGGGGGGCGAGCATGATCAGATGGGCGATTTTTTTTTTTTTTTGAGACAGTGTCTCACTCCATCACCCAGCGTACAGTGCAGTGGCAGGATCTCAGCTCACTGCATCCTCCATCTCCCAGGTTCAGATGATTCTCCTGCCTCAGCCTCCCGAGTAACTGGGATCACAGGTGCCACCATCACGCCCAGCTAATTTTTTGTATTTTTAGTAGAGATGGGGTTTCACCATGTTGGCCAGGGTGGTCTCAAACTCCTGACCTCAAGTGATCCACCCACCTCAGCCTCCTAAAGTGAGTCAGCCTAGATGGGCGATTTAAAGAATCCTCTGGCGCTGTAGGGGCTGCATGATGCATGGTGGGGTGGGGATGAGAGAGGAGAGGGTAGGTCAGTGAGAAGGGAGTTTAATGACCGGCTGCATGGAGGCGGCTGCAGAGGGACAGAGAGAAACAGAGCATGGGGAGATCCTTCAAGACATTATCAGCAGGCACTGTGGCTCATGCCTGTAATCCCAGCACTTTGGGCGGCTGAGGCGGGCGGATCACTTGAAGTCAGGAGCTCAAGACCAGCCTGGCCAACATGGTGAAACCCTGTCTCTCCTAAAAATACAAAAATTGGCAGGACGTGGTGGTGTGTGTCTGTAATCCCAGCTGCTCGGGAGACGGAGGCAGGAAAATCACTTGAACCCGGGAGGCAGAGGTTACAGTGAGCCGAGATCACACCACTGCACTCTAGCCTGGGTGACAGAGCGGGGCTCTATCTCAAAAAAAAAAAAAAAAAGAAGACACGATCCTCCGCTAAAACACGACCCTCCGCTTGGACGTAGGGCTGAGGAAGAAGGAAGAAGGAAGAAGCTGGGGCGTGTGGCTCTGGGGGTGCCTGGGAGGACAGCAGGCTTTCCTGGTTTGGCGGGTGGGGGGGCCTGAGTAGTAGCATCTTGGTGGTTTCAGGGTTATGGGATCCAGTTTTTCGGACCCAAGGAGTATTATGAGGGTGAGTGGTGTGGCAGCCAGCGCAGCGGGTGGGGCCGCATGTACTACAGCAACGGCGACATCTACGAGGGACAGTGGGAGAACGACAAGCCCAACGGGGACGGCATGCTGCGCCTGAGTGAGTACCCCGCCCCCGCCGGCCCCGCCCACATGACCACGCCCCCGGCAGCGAGCTGGCCACGCCCATCTGGTCCCACAGAGACAGGCCACACCCCACACTCTTGTCCCACACTGGCCCTTGTGTCAATGTGGGACAAGAGAGGAAGAGGACCCTATCCCTCCCCTCAGTCACAAAAGTTCACATATATATGATTCTATTTATATGAAATTTTTAGAACACATAGAGACAGAAAATAGACTAATGGTTGCCTAGGACTATGGGAATGGTGACGTTAGCGGGTATGGGGAATGGCTGCTTAATGGGCACGGGGTTTCCTTTTGGGGTGACTAAAACGTTTTGAAAGTAGATAGAGGTAATGGTTGCACAGCATTGTGAATGTACTAAATGCCACTGAACTATACACTTCAAAATGGTCAACTTATGTTATATGAACTTATATCTCAATTTTTAAAAAAAGGCCGGGCGCAGTGGCTCACACCTGTAATCCCAGAGCTTTGGGAGGCAGAGACGGGCAGATCATAAGGTCAGGAGTTTGAGATCAGCCTGACCAACATGGAGAAACCCCATCTATATTAAAAATACAAAAATTAGCTGGGTGTGGTGGTGGGCACCTGTAATCCCAGGTACTCAGGAGGCTGAGGCAGGAGAATCGCTTGAACCCGGGAGACCGAGGTTGCGGTGAGCCAAGACTGGGCCATTGCATTCCAGCCTGGGCTACAAGAGCGAAATTCCATCTGAAAAAAATTTTAAAAAACATTTAAAAATAATTAAAAGAATAAAAACAGACTGGGCGCGGTGTCTCCTGCCTGTAATCCCAGCACTTTCAGAGGCCGAGGCGGGTGGATCACCTGAGGTCAGGAGTTCAATACCAGCCTGGCCAACATGGAGAAACCCCATTTCTACAAAAATAAAAAAATTAGCCAGGCATGGTGGCACGAACCTATAATCCCAGCTACTTGGAAGGCTGAGACAGGAGAATTGTTTGAACTCAGGAGGGAGAGGTTGTCACTTAGGCTGGAGTACTGTGGGGCAATCTCAGCTCACTGCAGCCTTAACTTCCTGAACTTAAGTCATCCTCCCACCCCAGCCTCCTGAGTAGCTGGGACTATAGGTGCACACCACCATGCCCAGCTAATTTTTTAAAAATTGTTTTTGCAGAGATGGGGTCTCACTATATTGCTCAGGCTGGTCTTTTTTTTTTTTTTTTTTTTTTTTTTGAGACGGAGTCTCGCTCTGTCGCCCAGGCTGGAGTGCAGTGGCACGATCTCAGCTCACTGCAAGCTTCACCCCCCGGGTTCACACCATTCTCCTGCCTCAGCCTCCCGAGTAGCTGGGACTACAGGCGCCCACAACCGCGCCCGGCTAATTTTTTGTATTTTTAGTAGAGACGGGGTTTCACCGTGGTCTCGATCTCCTGACCTTGTGATCCGCCCGCCTCGGCCTCCCAAAGTGCTGGGATTACAGGCGTGAGCCACCGCGCCCGGCCAAGCTGGTCTTGATCTCCTGGGCTTATGAGCCTCCCATCTTGTCCTCCCAATATGTTGGGATTTGCACGGAGCTCTGGAAGAGCGACCCCTGGGGGTCTAGTTTAGTTTGGTGTACCCTGCACCACACCTCCCTGTCCTTTCCCCCCAGAGAACGGGAACCGCTACGAGGGCTGCTGGGAGAGAGGCATGAAGAACGGGCCGGGGCGTTTCTTCCATCTGGACCACGGCCAGCTGTTTGAAGGCTTCTGGGTGGACAATATGGCCAAGTGCGGGACGATGATCGACTTTGGCCGTGACGAGGCCCCTGAGCCCACTCAGTTCCCCATTCCTGAGGTGGGCAGCCCTCACCAGGGCCCTGTAGCCACACCCAGACAGAGACAGAAGCCAGCACCCCCAGCCATGCCCAGCCCAGACCTGCCAGGCCAGCCCAGCCCAGACAGGGAACAGACAAGGTTTTGTTTTCAGTCAGGGCATCCCTAGCAAGAGAGGTGGCTCCTGATAAGGCTGGCAGCGCCCCACCGGGCAGGCAGCACCCGTCAAGGCTGGCAGCCTGGGCCCTCCATGTTCTCCAAACCAACTTCTTGGTATTTCCCTCCAGGTCAAAATCCTAGACCCTGATGGTGTGCTGGCGCAAGCCTTGGCCATGTTCAAGAAGACAGAGGAAGGAGATTGATGCCAGGTAAGAGGTGGGCACGCCTGCCACGTTCTGATGTGGCTGAGGCTGCTCCAGGGCCTGGAACAATGCACAGATCTCCCGAGGTCTCCAAAGGGCTTGGGGTAGGGGAGCGGGGGAGCAAGATCAGAGAGGGCAGGCTTCTTGCCTCCTACAGTCCAGGTGTCCTTTTTGACTCTTCCTTTTCAAAACCCCTTTTGGCCGGCCATGGTGGCTCTTGCCTGTGATCTCAGTACTTTGGGAGGCCAAGGCAGGCGGATCACTGCAGGTCAGGAATTCAAGACCAGCCTGGCCAACGTGGTGAAACCCTGTCTCTACTAAAAATACAAAAATTAGGCCGGGCGCAGTGGCTCAAGCCTGTAATCCCAGCACTTTGGGAGGCCGAGACGGGCGGATCACGAGGTCAGGAGATCGAGACCATCCTGGCTAACACGGTGAAACCCCGTCTCTACTAAAAAATACAAAAAAAACCCAAAAAAACTAGCCGGGCGAGGTGGCGGGCGCCTGTAGTCCCAGCTACTCGGGAGGCTGAGGCAGGAGAATGGCGTAAACCCGGGAGGCGGAGCTTGCAGTGAGCCGAGATCGCGCCACTGCACTCCAGCCTGGGTGACAGAGCCAGACTCCGTCTCAAAAAAAAAAAAAAAAAAAAAAAAAAACAAAAATTAGCCAGGCATGCTGGCAGGCATCTGTAGTCCCAGCTACTCGAGAGGCTGAGGCAGGGGAATCGCTTGAACCCGGGAGGTCTCCATCTTGCAGTGAGTTGAGATCACACCACTGCACTCCAGCCTGGGTGACAGAATGGGACTCCGTCTCAAAAAAACAAAACTCGCTGGGCACGGTGGCTCACGCCTGTAATCCCAGCACTTTGGAAGGCCGAGGTGGGTGGATCACGAGGTCAGGAGCTCAAGACTAGCTTGGCCAAGATGGTGAAACCCCATCTGTATTAAAAATGCAAAAATTAGCCAGGCGTGGGGGCAGCCACCTGTAATCCCAGCTACTCAGGAGGCTGAGGCAGAGAATTGCTTGAACCCGGGAGGTGGAGGTTGCAGTGAGCTGAGATTGTGCCACTGCACTCCAGTCTGAGCAAGACTCTGTCTCAAACAAACAAACAACAAACAAAAAAAACATTTCACTGAAGACCAGTATATTCCAGTCCTGCTCGAAACCTTCTGTTTGCACCCTGGGCCACATAACTGGGCTGGGCATGGGGTTGAAAGGAGGTGGTCTGGCTTCTGAACACCCTTGAGTAAGGCAGTTGGCCTTCAGCCTCCATTTGCACATCTGTCCAGTGGGGTCTTGTCCAGTCCAAGCCCTCCTGAGCACGATGTGAGGGTTTGAGGAGAGGACACTGGTACAGTCTTTCAAATGCCAGCTCCACTATCCCCCTCTCCCCTGCAGAGAAAAAAAACTTCAGGAGAAATTCGAGCCTGCGTCACCTGATCGCTCAGACCAGTGCGGCTCTGTCTGGAGGAGTTAGCAGCGGCTCCCGGCGTGCCCCTGGCACCCTCAGAGGGCCCCTCACTCCCCCCAGCACTGGGTCGTTCCTTGCCAATAGGAAGGCTGGTGCTTCTCTCCCAGGCTGGCCTCAAGACGCTCTTCATTCTCTGATCTCATCCTGGAGTGCATGAGAATAAAGAATAACCAGGTGGTGTAAGCCTGGGCCTATGGGGTAAGGATGGGGCACTCGACGGGGCTCAGGAGGGGTTTCAGGTTTAGAAGAGGGAAGACCTGCCTTGGCTGGGCTGCCTGGGCTTAGCTTGGGGGAGTAAGGGCAGGTCTTAGGCCAGGTGCAGCGGCTCATTCCTGTAATCCCAGCACTTTGGGAGGCCAAGGTAAGAGGATTGCTTGAGGCCAGGAGTTCGAGATCAGCCTAGGCAACATAGCAAGACCCTGACTCTACAAAAAAAAATTTTAAATATAAAAGAAAGGAAAAGAAAAAGAGAAAGAAATGGCAGGTCCTCTGTGAGATAACCCAGATAACCCAGAGAGAAGGTCTGCATCCTGCCACACTGGCTGCCAAGATTTGAGACTATAAAATTTCCTGACCATTTCTCAACCTAACACAGGGCTCTCAACCTTGAAATCCCATGGAAGGCCGGGCGCGGTGGCTCACGCCTGTAATCCCAGCACTTTGGGAGGCCGAGACGGGCGGATCACGAGGTCAGGAGATCGAGACCATCCTGGCTAACACGGTGAAACCCCGTCTCTACTAAAAAATACAAAAAACTAGCCGGGCGAGGTGGTGGGCGCCTATAGTCCCAGCTACTCGGGAGGCTGAGGCAGGAGAATGGCGTGAACCTGGGGGGCGGAGCTTGCAGTGAGCTGAGATCCGGCCACTGCACTCCAGCCTGGGTGACAGAGCGAGACTCCGTCTCAAAAAAAAAAAAAAAAAAAAAAAAAAAAAAAAAAAGAAATCCCATGGAAACGTTACAAAGTTGTGGAAGCCCAGGTCCCATGCCCAGAGATTCACAGATTCACATCTAATTCATCCGGGCTGAGGCCTGAGCTTTCAGAAAATTCCCCAGGTAATTTTTTTTTTTTTTTTCCAGTAGTCTCCCTCTGTTGCCCAGGCTGGAGTGCAGTGGTACGATCTCGGGTCACTGCAACCTCTGTCTCCCAGGTTCAAGCAATTCTCCTGCCTCAGCCTCCCGAGTAGCTGGGATTACGGGTGCACACCACCACACCCAGCTAATTTTTGTATTTTTAGTAGAGATGAGGTATCACCATGTTGGTCAGGCTGGTCTCGAACTCCTGACCTTGTGATCTGCCCACCTCGGCCTCCCAAAGTGCTGAGATTACAGGAGTGAGCCACCGAGCGTGGCCTTTTTTTTTTTTTTTTTTTTTCTGAGACGGAGTCTCTCTGT
Organism: Macaca fascicularis; assembly: GCF_037993035.2. Classification (NCBI taxonomy): domain Eukaryota; kingdom Metazoa; phylum Chordata; class Mammalia; order Primates; family Cercopithecidae; genus Macaca; species Macaca fascicularis. Next base: position 128,743,220 of record NC_088385.1, on the reverse strand, counting down.
CACCCAGGTTAGAGTGCAGTGGCACAATCTCAGCTCACTGCAACCTCCACCTCCCTGGTTCAAGCAATTATCCTGCCTCAGCCTCCTGAGTAGCTGGAATTACAGGCACCCGCCACCATGCCCGGCTAATTTTTTGTATTTTTAGTAGAGACAGGGTTTCACCATGTTGACCAGGATGGTCTCGATCTCCTGACCTTGTGATCTACCCGCCTTGGCCTCCCAAAATGCTGGGATTACAGGTGTGAGCCACTGCTCCCAACCAAACAGGGCAACATTCTTGAGAGATCAGATGTTCTCTTGCATAATGGGCAGGTGAGCTCTGGAGTCACACTGCCTGGGTGTGAATCTCGGAGCTGTGTTTTCTTGGGGATGTCACCCAGACTGTTCTGTAGGTCTCCTCACTTGCAATATGGGGCATTAACAGTACTTGCCACCTGGGGTTACTGTGGTTAGTTACTGTGAGGATGAGATAAGGCGGTGGTTTTTAACTGTGGGTAGGATTTTGTCCCCCCTCAGCCCCACTCTTTCTTGGGGACATTTGGCAATGTATGACATTTTTGATGTCACAACAGGCAGGAAGAAGGTTACTGGCATTGAGTGAGTAAAGACCAGGGATGTTGTTAAGCATGGTGCAATGTCACCATGTTACCAAAAAAAAAAAAAAAAAAAAAAAAATCAGCACCTGTAATCCCAACTACTTGGGAGGCTGAGGGAGGAGAATCGCTTGAACCTGGGAGGCAAAGGTTGCAGTGAACCGAGATCGCGCCATTGCACTCCAGCCTGGGTGACACAGCGAGACACACCATATTAAAAAAAAAAAAAAAAAAAAAAAAAAGTTGAAAAACCCTGAAATACCACGATTCTAGCTAAGAACTCAGCAAGAGGCACATAGCACATAGTAAAGCCTCAATAAACACCACTGACCTTACTGAGGTTCTCTCTGCCCCCTAAGTCATAAGTGGGTGGCCTCACCAAGGGTGTGGTTCTCAGTCTGTACCTCTGGCACTGGGAAGCCCCGCCTGGCCACCCTAGAATGCACAACTAATCATAACTTCCAGATACGGAGCACTCACTCTATTCCAGGCCCTGTGCTGACAGCTTCGCAGCAAGCATTCTCTCCTGGGACTCCCCAACAACAGTGAGGTGTCTTGCTATTCCTGCCATTTTAGAGGAGGAAACTGAGGTTCAGGGAGGATCACAAGTCATCAAGCTAGTACTGTGCTTAAACTTAGGTCTAGCTGCTCTAAATATGCAGGAGAGTGTATATAAAGGGTTACCATTTAAAAAAAAAAAGTGAGGAACGGGCATGATGGCTCATGCCTGTAATCCTAGCACTTTGGGAGGCTGAGGCAGGTGGATCAAGAGGTCCGGAGTTCGAGACCAGCCTGAAAAACATGGTGAAACCCTGTCTCCACTAAAAATACAAAATTTAGCTGGCCTATAATCCCAGCTACAAGGGAGGCTGAGGCAGGAGAATCACTTGAACCCAGGAGGCGGAGGTAGTGGTGAGCCAAGATCACGCCGAGCCGAGATCACACTGCTGCACTCCAGCCTGGGCAACAGAGTAAGACTCCATCTCAAAAAAAAAAAAAAAAAAAGTGGGAAGAGGGTGTGCTTGTTTATGTATAAAATGTCCCTAGATTTGAACACAAAAAACTGGCAAAGATGGTTGTCTCCAGGGAGAATTGGGGACTTGGGAACAGGAGCTGAAGAACAACTTTTCTCTGTTGTGTTTGGAAGCATGTGAACGTATTATGTATTCAAAATGTAAAAAAAATGAAGTTAAAGAGACTGTGCTCCTAGCTAGGAGTGTTTGTCTAAGTTGCCTGGGTGTGAGAGCACCTCGGGTGCTTTGTTAGAAATAGATTCCAAAGACACACCCAGAGCTACTTAAATCAGAATCCAAGGGCTTTGAAACCTGCATTTGACAAGCCAGGCTGATGAGTCTTGAGTCCAGGACAGTTTGGGAACAAGAACCCAGGACAACAGGATCCTAGCTCAGAAATGATTCCAGCTGGATCTCACATCCCTGCGGAAGTAGGGAGGTGGCTGTCTTAGGGGAATACGTAAAAGATGTCCAGGACGGCCGGGCATGGTGGCTCACACCTGTAATCCTAGCACTTTGGGAGGCTGAGGCAGGTGGATCACCTGAGGTCAGGAGTTGGAAACCAGCCTGGCCAGCGTGGTGAAAGCCCATCTCTGCTAAAAATACAAAAATTAGCCGGGCGTGGTGGGTCATGCCTGTAGTCCCAGCTACTTGGGAGGCTGAGGCAGGAGAATCCCTTGAATCCAGGAGGCAGAGGTTGCAGTGAGCTGAAATCGTGCCACTGTACTCCAGCTTGGGCAACAGAGTGAGACTTGGTCTCAAAAAAAAAATGTCCAGGACTTCTCTGGGGAGCAGCGAAGGTTCACAGAGGTCCCTCCCCCATCCTACTTGATAGCCTTCAGAAGTGTGGATTAGGCCAGGCGCGGTGGCTCATACCTGTAGTCCCAACACTTTGGGAAGCTGAAGCGGGTGGATCACATGAGGCCAGGAGTTCAACACTAGCCTGGCCAACATGGTGAAACCTCCATCTGTACCAAAAAATACAAAAATTAGCCAGGCGTGGTAATGTGTACCTGTAATCCCAGCTACTTGGGAGGCTGAGGCAGGAGGATCCTTTGAACCCGGAAGACAGAGGTTGCAGTGAGCCAAGATTTCACCACTGCACTCCAGCCTGGGTGACAGAATGAGACTTCGTCTCAAAACAAAACAAACAAACAAAGAAGTGTGGATCCTGGAGCATGTGACACAGGACTCCAAATGCTGCTGGAGGGAAAAGGAGGGTCCCCTTCCCCACCCAGACTATGAAGCTGCCGTTCACTGTGTCCCAGTCCGCACAGGACAAGAACTCAAGTCCACACTTTCCAAATTGTGTTTCTCCAGAGTCTTGGGGTTCTGTGAAGCACCTGGGACAACAATGATAGGAGAAAGAGAAATATCAGGACTGCCGATGCTCCACCCACATTTCATTTCAGCCAGACTACATTATTTTATAAAACTAATTTAAAAATTGGTTTAAACTGTTCTTTTTTGAGACAGGGTCCCTCACTTAGGCTGGAGTCCAGTAGCACAGTCAAGGCTCACCGCACCCTCTACTTCCCAGCCTCAAGCAATCCTCCCGCCTCAGTCTCCCGAGTAGCTAGGATTACAGGCGCGTGCCTCCACGCCCAACTAATTTTTGTATTTTGTGTAGAGACAGAGTTTTGCCATGTTGCCCAGGCTGGTCTCAAACTCTTGGGTTCAAGTCATCTACCTGCCTCATCCTCCTAAAGTGCTGGGATTACAGGCATGAGCATAACCACTTTATATATTAGGTGTTTGGGACAGACAAAAATCTCAAACTCAAAGGCCTAATGAGGCCAAGAAAGTCACATGAGTGAAGCTGGCCTGGTGTGAGATAAGAGGGAGTGCTGGGGACTGTGGAAAAAATAGGCCCTGGGGAGAGTGTGGCTGCAGTGCAGCTGCTGCTCGCTGTTGCTCGCTGTTGCTCTGTAAGAAGGTGGTCCCATGCAGCTGGGGCTTCCAACATTTCTTGTATGTATGTATGTAATGTGTGTATGTATGTGTTTATATATTTATTTGAGACTGAATTTTGCTCATCACCCAGGCTGGAGTGCAATGGTGCGATCTTGGCTCACTGCAACCTCCGCCTCCCAGGTTCAAGTGATTCTTCTGCCTCAGCCTCCCAAGTAGCTGGGATTACAGGTGCGCACCACCACGCCTGTCTAAGTTTTATATTTTTAGTAGAGATGGGGTTTCACCATGTTGGTCAAGCTGATCTCAAACACTGCTGACCTCAGGTGATCCACCTGCCTCAGCCTCCCATAGTGCTGGGATTACAGGTGTGAGCCACCACGCCCGGCCGCCCATTTCAAACAAAGCCAGAATCAGCCCAAGTAAGATCTTTGTGAGGGCCTAGGCTCTGAGTCAGACTATCCAGGTTCAAATCCTGGCAATTTACTTAACTTCCACGGGCATGAATTTTACCTTCGGCAAAGTGGAGCTAATAATAGTACCCACCATATAAGGGTGCCGAGGGTGAAATGAGTTGATGCATAGTGCGTAGAATAGCAACTGCATATAATGATTTTTTTTTTTTTGAGATGGAGTCTTGCTCTGTTGCCCAGGCTGGAGTGCAGTGGTGTAATCTCAGCTCACTGCAACCTCTGCCTTCTGGATTCAAACAATTCTCCTGCCTCAGCCTCCCGAGTAGCTGGGATTACAGGTGTGTGCCAACACGCCCAGCTAATTTTTGTATTTTTAGTAGAGACGGGGTTTCACCATGTTGCCAAAGCTGGTCTTGAACTCCTGACCTTGTGATCCATCAGTCTTGGCCTCCCAAAGTGCTGGGATTACAGGTGTGAGCCACCATGCCCAGCCTTTTTTTTTTTTTTTTTTAAGACATCTTCCTCTGTTGTCCAGGTGGGAGTGCCGTGGCGTGATCTCAGCTCGCTGCAACCTCCACCTCCCGAGGTCAAGTGATCCTCCTGCCTCAGCCTCCTGTGTAGCCGGGATTACTGTGCACTACCACACCTGGCTAATTTTTTTTTTTTTTTTTTGAGACGGAGTCTGGCTCTGTTGCCCAGGCTGGAGTGCAGTGGCTGGATCTCAGCTCACTGCAAGCCCCGCCTCCCGGGTTCACGCCATTCTCCTGCCTCAGCCTCCCGAGTAGCTGGGAGTACAGGCGCCCGCCACCTCGCCCGGCTAATTTTTTTTTGTATTTTAGTAGAGACGGGGTTTCACCATGTTAGCCAGGATGGTCTCGATCTCCTGAACTCGTGATCCGCCCGTCTCGGCCTCCCAAAGTGCTGGGATTACAGGCTTGAGCCACCGCGCCCGGCCACACCTGGCTAATTTTTATATTTTTATTACAGATAGGGTTTCGTCATATTGGCCAGGCTGGTCTTGAACTCCTGACTACAAGTGATCTGCCCGTCTCAGCCTTCCAAAGTGCTGGGATTATAGGCGTGAGCCACTGTGCCCGGCCGATATTCTCATGTTGTTATTTTTGAGACAGAGTCCCATTCTGTCACTCAGGCTGGAGTGCAGTGGCATCATTACTGCTGACTGCAGGCCTTACCTTCCAGGCTCATGCAGTCCTCCCACCTCAGCCTCTCAAATAGCTGGGACTGCAGGTGCACCACCATGCCCAGGCAATCTTTTTGTTTTTTGTAGAGACAGGGTCTCAAGATGCCCAGGCTGGTCTTGAACAACTGGGCTCAAGCGATCCTCCCACCTCAGCCTCTCTGTATTGAGATCACAAGTGAGCCACCATGCCCTGCTTATTTTGTTATTTTAAACAAATCCTGATAAAAATCTCACTTACATAATATTCCTGCCCAAATGCACAATCTGATTATAATAAGGAGACAACATCTGGGCCAGGCATGGTGGCTCATACCTGTAATAAGATGGGAGGATAGATCTCTTGAGCCAGGAGTTTGCGAGCAGCCTGGGCAACACAGTCAGTCCTTGTCTCCACAAAAAGTGAAAAAAACAGCCAGGGCAACATGGCAAAACCCTGTCTCTACAAAAAATATGAAGATAAGCTGTGCATGGTGGCAGGCACCTGTAGTACTAGCCATTTGGGAGGCTGAAGTGAGAGGATCGCTTGAGCTTGGGAGGTCAAAGCTGTAGTGAGCTGTGATCATGCCACTGTACTCCAGCCTGGGTGACAGAGTAAGATCCTGTCTCAAAAAAAAAAAAAAAAGAAATTTAAAGACAAAGGCTAGCCTGGGTGCCGGGGCTCACAACTGCAATCTCAGCACTTTGGGAGGCCAAGGTGGGAGGATCCCTTGAAGCCAGGAGTTCAAGACCAGCCTGGGCAAGAGAGAGGCCCTGATTCTACAAAAAATACAAACATTATCCAGACGTAGTGGCATGTGCCTATATTCCCAGCTACTCAGGAGGCTGAGATGGAAGGATTGCTTGAGCCTAAGAGGCTGAGGTTGTACTCTAGTGTGGGTGACAGAGCAAGTCCCTGTCTCAAACACAAACAAATAAAAAAAAAGGCTGAGGAATTGTTCCAAATTAAAGGAGACTAAGGCTGGGCGCAGTGGCTCATGCCTGTAATCCTAGCACTTTGGAAGGCCAAGGCGAGTGGATCACTTGAGGCTGGGAGTCTGAGACCAGCCTGTCCAACATGGTGAAACATCTTCTCTACTAAAAATACAAAAATTAGCCAGGTGTGGTGGCGGGCACCTGTAATCCCAGCTACTCAGGCGGCTGAGGCAGAAGAATCACTTGAAACTAGGAGGCAGAGTTTGCAGTGAGCCAAGATCACGCCACCGCACTCCAGCCTGGGCGACAGAGTGAGACTCTGTCTCAAAAAAATAATAATGAAATAAAAAGAATAAAGGAGACTAGGAAGTGACATCTCATTGTGATACACAATCCTCAAGTGGAAAAAACATGGCTGGAAGGGACATTACTGGGATATTTAGGAAACTGAACAGGAATGTTGTATCTGATAATTGCCTGGATTTCATCACTGGATTGTCGTTACATCGGGAAATGTCCTTAGTTTTAGGAGGAGTATTTAGGCATGAAGGACCATATGCGTAACTACAGCACATGGCTCGGGGAAGACAGTCCCTCCTCAGCCTTCAGTCAGTGTCTGTGACTTTGCCAGTTTCCTGAGGGGTCGAGCACGAGGACACTCTGCTTTCTTGTCTCAGCTCTCATAGTGCAAACAAGTGTCCTTTTCACAGTCTACTTAGTGTCACATTTTCCACATTTTTATGCTTTTTGTTGGTGATTTTGCCATTTATAATGGTTCCCAGCTGGGTGCAGTGGCTCATGCCTATAAACCCACTGCTTTGGGAGGCCAAGGAAAGAGGATCACTTGAGCTCAGGAGTCCAAGATGAGCTTGGGCAACACAGCGAGACCCCATCTCGATAAAATTTTTTAGAAAAATTAGCTGGACATGGCTGGGCACAGTAGCTTGTGCCACTGCACTCCAGCTTGGGTAACAGAGTAAGACTCCATCTCAAAAAAAAAAAAAAAAAAAATATATATATATATATATATATATATATATATGGCTGGGCACAGTGGCTCACGCCTATAATCCCAGCACTTTGGGAGGCCAAGGCAGGTGGATCATGGGGTCAGGAGTTCCAGACCAGCCGACATAGCGAAACCCCATCTCTACTGAAAATACAAAAAATTAGCTGGGTGTGGTAGTAGGTGCCTGTAATCCTAAGTATTCAGGAGGCTGAGGCAGGAGAATCGCTTGAAACCGGAAGGTGGGCTGGGTACAGTGGCTCCCATCTGTAATCCCAGCACTTTGGGAGACCAAGGTAGGTGGACTGCTTGAGGTCAGGAGATCGAGACCAGCCTGGCCAACATGGTAAAACCCCGTCTCTACTAAAAACACAAAAATCAGCTGGGTACGGTGGTGCATGCCTGTAATCCCAGCTACTCAAGAGGCTGAGGCAGGAGAATCACTTGAACCTGGGAGGCAAAGTTTGTAGTGAGCGGAGATTGTGCCACTGCACTCCAACCTGGGGAACAAAGTGAGATTTTGTCTCAAAGAAAAAAAAAAAAAAAGAAGAAAGAAGCCACAAGGTGGAGGTTGCAGTGAGCTGAGATAGTGCCATTGCACTCCAGCCTGGGCAACAAGAGCAAAACTCTGTCTCAAAAAAAAAAAAAAAAAATATATATATATATATATATACACACACACACACGTGTATATATGCAATATATATTTATGTGTGTACATTATATATTTATGTGTGTGTATACACATAAACATATACATATATATACACACACACACATAAAATAAAGTAGAATAAACAAAATTGTCCCCAAGTGTAATACTAGAATGCTGTCTAGTATTCCTCAATGCAAGACGGTTATGATGGACACACATATGGAGAAAATAGGTATGTTAGATAAGCTTTATTTAGGCATGTGTTCTAGTCCTGTGGGCTGTGAGTTCAATAGTAACAACTCAACCATATATATATATATATATATATATGTATGTATATTTCTTTAAACAGAAATACACATAAAACAAGATTACATATTGATCAGCTGATGAAAATATCATGACCAAAGCTCACAGGAACGCAACCCTGTATTTCTCCTAGGAGCGATGGTTCGGTATGTGCTAAGTCAGTGTTCACGGTGACTTTACAGATTGCACCACTGCACTGCAGCCTGGGTGACAGAGTGAGGCTCTGTCTCAAAAAAAAAAAAAAAAAGACTTCTAAAGAAAAGACTGAATATGTATTTCAGATAGACACTATTCATGCAACTTTTTGTAGGTTTGAAATTTCTCAAAATAAAATGTTGAATTTTTTTCTTTTTTTGAGACAGAGTTTCACTCTTTTTTTTTTTTTTTTTTTGAGACAGAGTCTCGCTCTGCCGCTGGGGCTGGAGTGCAGTGGCCGGATCTCAGCTCACTGCAAGCTCTGCCTCCCGGGTTTACACCATTCTCCTGCCTCAGCCTCCCGAGTAGCTGGGACTACAGGCGCCTGCCACCTCGCCCGGCTAGTTTTTTGTATTTTTAGTAGAGACGGGGTTTCACTATGTTAGCCAGGATGGTCTCGATCTCCTGACCTCGTGATCCGCCCGTCTCAGCCTCCCAAAGTGCTGGGATTACAGGCTTGAGCCACCGCGCCCGGCTAGAGTTTCACTCTTGTTGCCCAGGTGGGAGGGCAGTGGCGTGATCTCGGCTCACCGCAACCTCCGCCTCCCGGGTTCAAGCGATTCTCCTGCCTCAGCCTCCAGAGTAGCAGGGATTACAAGCATGCGCCAACACGCACGACTAATTTTGTATTTTTAGTAGACACGGGGTTTCTCCATGTTGGTCAGGCTGGCCTCGAACTCCCGACCTCAGATGATCTGCCCGCCTCGACCTCCCAGAGTGCTAGGATTACAGGCGTGAGCCACCGTGCTGAGCAAAGTTTTCCTTTTTTTTAGAGCGTCTCCCTCTGTTGCCCAGGCTGGAGTATAGTGGTGTTACCATAGCTCATTGCAGCCTTGGCCTCCTGGGCTCAGGCAATCTTCCTGCCTCAATCTCTCAAAGGAGCTGGAATTGCAGGTGCGATGCCTGGCTAATTTTTTTTTTTTTTTTTTTTTTTTTTGAGACGGAGTCTCGCTTTGTCGCCCAGGCTGGAGTGCAGTGGCCGGATCTCAGCTCACTGCAAGCTCCGCCTCCCGGGTTTACACCATTCTCCTGCCTCAGCCTCCCAAGTAGCTGGGACTACAGGCGCCCACCACCTCGCCCGGCTAGTTTTTTGTATTTTTAGTAGAGACGGGGTTTCACCATATTAGCCAGGATGGTCTCGATCTCCTGACCTCGTGATCCGCCCGTCTTGGCCTCCCAAAGTGCTGGGATTACAGGCTTGAGCCACCGCGCCCGGCCCGCCTGGCTAATTTTTGTATTTTTTGTTTGAGATGGGGTCTCAAACTCCTGGGCTCAAGAGATCCTCCTGCCTTGGCCTCCTGAATAGCTGAGACCACAGGTGTGTGCCACCATACCTGGCTTAAAATTTGTTTTAAGTTTTCGTAGAGGCTCACCTAATCAGGGTGAGGCATAATACCAGTAGCCCAGGCCCAATAAAAACAAGACACAGGAAGGAGGTATCCTTATGAGTATATTTATGTGTCACACACACATGTACACACTCAACGCTGGACGGAAGGGAGGTTGAGACGGACAGGAGGAGGCACCCAGGTGGCACTGGCACAGGGGAGGAGAGGGGACACAGCGAGTGTGTGGCCCCACTTTGGCCCCCTCCGGCTCTTCCTGGAGCTGGAAGAACAGGAAATGCTTATTCTCTTAGAGGACAGTTTCAAAGTGCAGAAATTTCTCTTACAAAAAGCCTCTTCCCTCCACGCTCTGCCCCTTGCTGAAGCCCAGCCCCTTGCACAGGCTGTCCGTGAGGCTGGGGCAGGACAAGGTCATGGGGAAGGGCGTAAGGCCAAAGAATTGGAAGGGCCCAGACCACATGGGCCTAGGCATAGTGGCTGCCGGGCGTCAGGGGGTGGTCCCCTCTGTGGTCCAGCTGGTCCTGTAAGCGAGCAAACTCCGCCAGCTCGTTGAGCTCCTGGAACTGTCGGTCCGTCTTATGGCTGACCAGTGAGCGGTAGAAGTGGACGGCGAAGACAATAAAGATCAGGCCGAAGGGCACCATGATGGTGGTCGAGGCGATGGCGGCTGCCTGGCCCGGGGTGATGCCGCTGGTGCTGACGTTGGCGGCTGCACCACTGGCGGGGGGCTTGCTGGTGGGCCTCGGCTGGCCTGGCTGCTTCTTGAGGGGCAAGAACTTGACCCAGCAGAGCAGCACGACCTCGGCCAGGAAAAGCAGCGTGCCGATGACGGTGGAGAAGGCCCAGGCCAGCTCGATGTGGCGGTGCATGCGCTCGTGGGGGGACTCCTTGACCGAGTTGAGGTTGTGCACGTTGCTCACCGCCTCGATGTTGGGCAGGATGCAGGTGCTGATCATGAGTGCAAACAGGTGCACAGCCACCAGCACCGTGGTGCAGGCACTGAAGGCGATGAGCAGCCCTGGCGGGTAGTCGTGGTCAGCGTCCAGCTGCACCTCCACCATTGCCACCTGCAGGGGGACAGGCGGAATGAGTGCCAGCAGTCCCAGCCCCCACTGCTAATCTTCAGTCCTGGCTCTCCTCCTGTCAGGCTCTGCGACCCTGGTCAGTCGCGTGGCCTCTCCAAGCCTCAGTTTTCATTTATCTATAATGGGGATAGTAAGGCCTATTCACCTGGGGATGAGAGTGGCATAAAGTCCTACAGAGAGCAGGAGCCAAGGCCGCCTGGATCTGAATCCCAGTCCTGGCACTCACTAACTGTGCAACCCTGGGAAAGTCACTTAACCTCTCTAAGCCTCAACTTTCTTATCTGTAGAAATAGGGATATAATACTAGTTCATAGGATTTTTTTTTCCCTCAGACAGAGTTGTGTTCTTTTGCCCAGGCTGGAGCCCAGTGGTGCGATCTCGGCTGACTGCAACCTCCACCTCCTGGATTCAAGTGATCCTCCTGCCTCAGCCTCCCAAGTACCTGGGACTACAGGCATGTGCCTACACTTGACTACTTTTTTGTACTTTTGGTACAGACAGGGTTTCACCACGTTGGCCAAGCTGGTCTCGAACTTCCAACCTCAGGTGATCCACCTGCCCGCCTCAGCCTCCCAAAGTGTGGGGATTACAGGTATGAGCCACCACACCCAGCCAATTCATAGAATTATTTTAACAATTAAATGAGAGCTGGTACATGGTACCACCTCCCAAATCACGGCTATTACCACCTGGTCAGGTATTAGAAACCAGCCGCAGGCACAGTGGCTCACGCCTGTAATCTCTACACTTTGTGGAGGCCGCGGTGGGAGGACTGCTTGAGGCCAGGAGTTAGAGAGCAGCCAGGCAACACAGAGAAACCTCACCTCTACAAAAATTTTTTTTAAATTAGCTGGGGGTGGTGGTGTACACCTGTAGTTCTGGCTACTTGGGAGTCTGACGGAGAAGGATTGCTGGAGCACAGGAGTTTGAGGTGGTGGTGAGCTATGACCGCACCACCGCCCTCCAGTCTGGGCACCAGAGCAAGACCTTATCTCTAAAAAAAATAAAATCAGGCCGGGGCCAGTGGCTCATGCCTGTAATTCCAGCACTTTGGGAAGCTGAGGTGGGTGGATCACCTGAGGTCAGGAGTTGGAGACGAGCCTGGCTAACATGGTGAAACCCCATCTCTACTAAAAATTAAAAAAAATAGCTGGGCGTAGTAGCACACGCCTGTAATCCCAGCTACTTGGGAGGCTGAGGCAGGAGACTCACTTGAACCCGGGCAGTGGAGGTTGCAGTGAGCTGAGATCGTGCCACTGCACTCCAGCCTGGGCAACAGAGTGAGACTCTAACTCAAAAATAATAATAACAATTAAATAATTAAATTAAAATTAACACCAACCACCATCAGTGGTCAAAATGGTAAATTTTGTTATGCGTGTTTTACTATGGTTAAAATAAAAGCATTTAAAAAAGCAATCACCAGCCACCATTCCTGTTGGCCCCACATCCTCACACCCAAGCAGAGGCTTGTCCTTCATGCCCTGCTCTGAGGACATGCAGAGGGGTGGTGGCTGCTCTCCCAGGGCACACCCAGGCCCTTCTGAGAACACAGTGCACGACCTGAGAAGTACAGAGCAGGCTTCCCAGAAGCGATGGGCTCAGCTGGTGCAGGCTGGGTGGCCAGTACACCCTGGGGCTGTCTCCTCCCCAGCTGCAGGGCTGACCACCAGCTGTCCCCAGTTCCTGGAGACCTGTGGACCCGAGGTCACCAGGAGCATGCTCCGGGCCAGACACCCGCTGCTCCTCACCTGGGCCTTGCAAGTCACCCCCATGCAAAGGAGCCAGCTCATCAGATCTGGGCTGGGAACAGCCAGCAGTGGGCACACAACCACGGTCAACCCATGAGGGCTGGAGGGACGGGGGTAGGGAGATGGCGGTACCTATGGCAGTCATTCCATCAAGGACAGTGACTCTTTATAAGGTGTTTGCTATGTATGTGGCAGGCTCAGAGTGGACAGCCTAATGTTGAAGTTTCTCCATTAGCCGCACACCAGCCTGGCCCCCAGCAAGCAGGGAATTCCTGTCCTCACCCCTCCTGCCCTAGGTAGGGGTGTGGGCTCCTTCCTTCCCCACTGCTCTCCTTTTACAGTCTGCCTGGCTTCGACCCTGACTCCCCTGCCCTTGATTAGCCTGTATGACTCTGGCAAGCTCTCAACTTTCTGCACCTCTGTTTCCACATCTGTAAAATGGGAATAAATGGGACAAGCCTCGAAGGCTTCTTGTGAGGATTAAGAGTCAATCCATGTAAAACAGGTAGTGTCTGGCACACAACAAACCCTCAATAAAAGCGAGCTTTATTATTACCCAGTTTAGGAACCTCATCCCCACCCCACAGTCTCTTTATAACATCCTCCTGGGGCTTCTACCCTCCTGCAGAGGGGCACGCTCAGGCAGAAAGAACGCCAGGTCAAATCGGCAAACCCATGTTCCAGCTCCATAACCGCCTGTTCACCCGTAACCTTGGCCAAGACCCTCCTCTCCACCCATAAAAGAAGGGGATGCAGTGAGATGAAGGTCACAATCTGGATCTGACTTGGGGTCGGATATCTCTGAGAATCTGAAGATGGTGGACACTATCCTTTTCTTTTTTTTTTTGATGGAGTCATTCTACCGCCCAGGCTGGAGTACAATGGTGTAATCTCAGCTCACTGCAACCTCTGGCTCATGGATTCAAGTGATTCTCCTGCCTCAGCCTCCCGAGTAGCTGGGATTATAAGGGCCTGCCACCACGCCCAGCTAATTTTTGTATTTTTAGTAGAGATGGGGTTTCACCATGTTGGCCAGGCCGGTCTCGAACTTCTGACCTCGTAATCCACCCGCCTCGGCCTCCCAAAGTGCTGGGATTACAGGCGTGAGCCACCGCACCTGGCCTTGACACTCTCCTTAAAACAGCCAAGTATCATTTATTGACAGGACTTTTCTGACAATTTGAACGGGATTCGCAGGCTTTTGTCTAAGAATGCCCTCAGTGCACGTCGGTATGTACTTTTCAGTCCAGGCGTTTACAAAACATTTCAAGCTCATATAAATTTGGGGCAATGCCATCAGAATTTCTACCGTGTTTAAGATCTTTGGTGGCCGAAAGCCAGCCCTGAGAATTCTGAGTCCATGCGGGTGAGGGTGTCTCGGCACATGTGGGTGCTGGACACAAGACGTGGCACAGGTCACCAGGCCACGGCAGGTGGAGGGCCACATCCTGCAGCTCCCTTGTCTCTGCACCCGGGTCTGCCCACACCTGGAAGAGGAGAGCCCCTTCCAGCAGCCAGTGTCTCCTGCCACCTCCCCACCCCCAGCACTTCCTCTTCCTGCTCTGGTCTGCCACCCCGGAACCTGAAACCGGAGACAGGACAAGCAGCAGCGGCCGTTAGTGAGCTGCCCCAGGTCCACTGCTACTGATCCACTCACTGGAAATGTCTGGAGCCTTTAGGTGTCTTAGGCCCTGAGCTGGCCGCTGGGGTGTGTATGAGGGGCCTGTACACAGGTCTACAGTCCTACTCTGCTCCCTACTTGGTGCCTCACCTGCGCCCCAGCCACCCTCAAGGTAGTGTCTCTCCCCCTCTATGCAGTCAGGACCACAGAGCACACCACACGGCTGGCTGCAAACTGGCTCCTCCACTTCCACAGCTATTGACCTTGGATAAGGTTCTCAACGTCTCTGTACCACAGCTTCCACATCTATAAAATAGAGGCTGACAGGCGTGGTGGCTCATGCCTGTAATCCCAGCACTTTGGGAAGCTGAGGCAGGTGGATCACTTGAGGCCGGGAGTTCCAGACCAGCCTGGCCAACATGGTGAAACCCTGTCTCTACTAAAAATACAAAAATTAGCCAGGCGTGGGCCGGGCGCGGTGGCTCATGCCTGTAATCCCAGCACTTTGGGAGGCCGAGGCAGGCAGGTAACTTGAGGTTAGGAGTTCAAGACCAGCCTGGCCAACATGGCGAAGCCCCGCCTCTACTAAAAATACAAAAAAAATTAGCTGCGTGTGGTGGGACGCACCTGTAATCTCAGAAAATTGGGAGGCTGAGGCACAAGTATCACTTGAACCTGGAGATGGAGGTTGCAGTGAGCTGAAATCGTGCCATTGCGCTCCAGCGTAGGCAACAGAGTGAGATACCATCTCAAAAAAAAAAAAAAAATTAGCTGGGGTGTGGTGGTGGGCACCTGTAATCCCAGCTAATTGGGAGGCTGAGGTAGGAGAATCTCTTGAACCCAGGAGGCAGAGGTTGCAGTGAGCCAAGATAGCACCACTGCACTCCAGTCTGGGTGACAGAGCATGGTCTCAAAAAAAAAAAAAAAAAGAGAATCCTATTAGTTATTAATACCATTATTCTTCTTTCACAAACAAGGAAACTGAGGCTTAGAAAGGTAATGTCAGCTGTCCAAAGGGTTACTCTGCTGCTGGATTCAAAACCAAGTCCACTTGGCTCCACAGCCCGGGTATGAAGGGGGCAAAGGAGCACCTCCCTCACATGGTGGCTGAGATTAAACGTAGTCTTCATATCTAGATGTTTAGCATAGCGCCAGCTACAACAGCTCAACAAATCTTGGTTAAAAAGAAAAACACAGGGCCGGGCGCGGTGGCTCACATCTGCAATCCCAGCACTTTGTGAGGCTGAGGCAGGCAGACCACATGAGGTTGGGAGTTCGAGACAAGCCTGACCAACATGGAGAAACCCTGTCTCTACTAAAAATACAAAATTAGCTGGGCATGGCAGCGCTAATGTGAGACCCTATTGCACACACACAGAAAAAAAAATTAGCTGGGTATAGTGGGCATGCCTGTAGCCCCAGCTACCTTTTTTTTTTTTTTTTTTTTTGAGATGGAGTCTCACTCTGTCACCCAGGCTGGAGTGCAGTGGCATGATTCGGCTCACTGCAACCTGCCCCTCCCAGGTTCAAGCGATTCTCCTGCCTCAGCCTCCTGAGTAGCTGGGATTACAGGTGCCTGCCACCATGCCCAGCTAACTTTTGTATTTTTAGTAGAGACGGGGTTTCATCATGTTGGTCAGGCTGGTCTCAAACTCCTGACCTCAGATGATCTCCCTGCCTCAGCCTCACAAAGTGCTGGGATTACAGGTGTGAGCCACCGTGCCCAGCCAGTCCCGGCTACTTGAGAGGCTAAGGCAGGAGGATCCCTTGAGCCCAGGAGTTCGAGGCTGCAGTGAGCTATGATCGCATCACTACACTACACACTGGGCAACAGAGCAAGACTCTATCTCTAAAAAAAAAGAAAAGAAAAAAGGAGAAAAACAGAGCTTGAAGTCCATGGAAGAGAAATGGTGCCTGGATACCCTCAGCTCAGGCTGGAGACAGGGACCCCATATGCCCACCTTCCAACCCCAACTCTGGACCTCGCTTGCTATATTTAGAGGCAGCTCCAGCTCCAAACCCCAGCCACAAGGATGTGCACCCCACGCCACACCTGGCCTGATGGCCACCTCCACAGGACAGAGACCACCACGTTCCACACCGTTAGTCACACCCACAGGCTTCAGGGCCAGAAAGCAGTGCAGCTGTTGGGACGCACGTGGCCCGGGGACACCCACAGTCGCCAGCTCTCCCTGAGGTCTTGGGCTGCGGAGAGGGGAGAGGCTCTCCGAGGAAGAAGAAAGGGCCTGCTGCCCGGCTCCGGAAGAAACCCCATTACCCTCACTGGACCCTACGATTCCTGGAACTCCGTGCACATAGGCAGGCTGTATGTGCCCACACTTGGGACCAAGTTCAATGCCACAGGGTTCAGGGGGCTGTGTAAAAGAATGATTCAAAGTGAGAAGAAAGGAACGGTTGGCACGTGTCACGGAGCTGGATGAAAAATTCACAGGAATAAATACCACCACTTTTTCCAGGCTACTTCTTGCTCTGGAAATCTCCCCTCGGGTGGGGAGGGTGAGGGCCCAGGGGCCCTGCAGATCTGGCAGCTGACTGCCAGATCCCCAGCTGAGCCCCAGCGAGATTGGATCAGATCAGATCGCATGCAGCTTCACAAGGTAAATATAGCCCGTTGCCCAAAATAAACAGCCCCCAGCCAGCCACTGGCCGCCTGAACCTGGCGAGGCAAACCCTATAAGGGATAGGAAAGGCGAAAGACCACCAGCCCCACCTCACGCTAGTCCATGGATCCCCCCAGTAGGGTTTTGGCTAGAGATGCCAAACCTTAGCAAGGGCCAAGAAGAGGGTTACATAATTCTGCGAAGGGCAGGGCCTGGGTGGCCCTGGCAGACTGTACCAGGCGTCAGCCCACCTGGCCCGAGTGCCAGCTATCTCTCCTGGCTCCTGCTGGGCTCCATGGAGACCCTGGGCACCGGGTACCTGCCAGTCCAGGCCCTCTGAGGCAGCCCTCCCATGCTGTGCCTGACATCAGCTCCCACAGCCTTCCTTCCCCCAGCCTAGTTCTTTTCTTGACCACCCTTTTAGGAGGGTGTGTGGCTGCAGCCTGGAACATGAGGCCCTCTAGGCTGCAATCATGCAGCGTCACCCGGAGCTGTCTGAGCCTGCCAGCCCCACCTCAAATGCAAACCATCTCTTAAGAGGGTATTGAGGTCTAGTGTGCAGTGGTTTACAAAGTCTTGACCATGACAGTCCAGGACTCCACGTTTCTATAAATAGACACACATGCGTTTATAACAGAAACAAAAGTTTCATCAGTCAACATTTAGCCTTACAGCACACCAATAAGGTCTTGCAAGATGCAATGTGCGCTGCGACTTTGTTTCATTTCATCCTTATCTCATTCTAAATACGGCCAGGAGCTTGGTACCAAAGTTATCAAAAGAAAGAAACAACAAAATGTGCTGGTTGCAACTTACTACATTTGTTACAAGCCATGAATAGGCTGAATTTGCATACAGGGTCGGGGGGCACAGACCCAGACTTTCTCTTCAACCGGCTAATTCTTTTTTTGAGGCAGGGTCTCACTCTGTCGCCCAGGCTGGGGTGCAATTGGGTAATCACAGCTCACGGCAGCCTCAACCTCTCGGGTTCAGTGATCCTCCCATCTCAGCGTCCCAAACAGCTGGGACTAGAGGCACACACCAACATGCCTGGTTAATTTTTTTTTTTTTTTTTTTTGAGACGGAGTCTCACTCTGTCGCCCAGGCTGGAGTGCAGTGGTGCGATTTCAGCTCACTGCAACCTCCGTCTCCCGTGTTCACACCATTCTCCTGCCTCAGCCTCCCAAGTAGCTGGGACTACAGGCGCCCACCACCACGCCCGGCTAATTTTTTGTATTTTTTAGTAGAGACGGGGTTTCACCGTGTTAGCCAGGATGGTCTCGATCTCCTGACCTCATGATCTGCCAGCCTCAGCCTCCCAAACTGCTGGGATTACAGGCGTGAGCCATCGTGCCCAGCCATAAATATTTTTTGATAAGGGTATAAGCTCAAAAGTTTGAAGACAGGGCCGGGCACGGTGGCTCACACCTGTAATCCCAGCACTTTGGGAGGTCGAGCTGGGCGGATCATCTGAGGTTGGGAGTTCGAGACCAGCCTGACCAACATGGAGAAACCCCATCTCTACTAAAAATATAAAATTAGCCGGGCATGGTGGCACATGCCTATAACCCCAGCTACTCGGGAGGCTGAGGCTGAAGAATCGCTTGAACCCAGGAGGCAGAGGCTGCAGTGAGCCAAGATCGTACCATTCTACTCAAACCTGGGCAACAAGAGCAAAACTCAGTCTCAAAAAACAAACAAACAAAAAAGATCGGCTTAAATCAGAGGTCAGCACACTAGAGCCTGCAGACAGTAGTTTTTGTAAATAAAGTTTTATTGGCACACAGCCATGCCCACTCACTCACCTATTATCCGTGCTGCTTTCCAGCTACAACAGCAGAGTTGAAGAGTTACCACTGAGACCTGGTGGCTCCTTTCCACAAAAAGCCAGCTGACCCCTGGGTGACATCGATGATCCCCAAAGAGGGCTATCAAATAATAGTCCCACAAGATTATCATCTGAAGAAAAGTCTGTGGTCTTAGCAGTCTGAGCTGTTCCTTCCAGAGATCATATTAAAGAACCCTTAGAAACCCCATCAGAGAGAAATCTGCTGTCTATGTTTATTTTATTTGTTGTGAGATAGAGTCTCACTCTGTCACCCAGATTGGAGTGTGGCACCCTTACAGCTCACTGCAGCCTCGACCTTCTGGGCTCAAGTGATCCTCCTGCCTCAGCCTCCCAAGTCCTTGGGACCACAGGCATCTGCCACCATGCCTGGCTAATTTTTTTTTTATTATTTGTAGAGACGGGGTCTCCCTATGTTGCCCAGGCTGGTCTCCAACTCCTAGGCTCCGGCTATCCTCCTACCTTGGCCTCTCAAAGTACTGGGATTACAGGCGTGAGCCACTGCACCTGGCCTGCTGTCAATGTTTAAACTTTATATTCAGTTTTATTTCTCTACAGGAACTCTACCCTTCACCCCCACCCCACATTGATTACCTTAGGGCTGTCTTAGAAACCTACTCAGAGTTATCCTTCATTAGCCAGGGACCGGGCAGTCAGTGGAGCTCAACACTGCTCTTGGTCAAAATTCCAAAAATGTGCCACAGGCACTTGTGAAATTTTACAAATGTCTTCTCTGCTAGGCAGGAAGCACCCTCCCCTTGGGGAACACAGCATAATTCCCTTTCTCCATAGCCCAGCGTGCAAATCCAGCACGCAGAGTCTCACGTCTGGAAGATCTCAAAGGCCCAGTTAACAACTTGCATGGGCGGTGGAAACCAGAGGGTGGTAAAGTGGAAATGGCTCCCAGCCAGACAGACCAGAGCTTGAATGCTACTAGCTGGAGAATCTTAACCTCTAGGAGCCTTCGTTTTCCTGTTTACAGTACATACTTTTAAGAGCTATGGTGAGGATTCAGTAAGAATGAAAGAAAAGCGTTCAGGCTCATGCCTGGCATGACAGGGTTTCAGTAAACAGTAACCACAACCACCACCACCACCATCATAGAATTCATCATGTAACTCCTGTCTAAAACCTTCAATGGCTCCCTGCTGCCGATCCTAGAGTTCAAATTTCCCACCCAATCAAGGCCCTCCATCATCTTGCCTGGCTAAATTCACCGTTCTCTACTACTTCCTGAAGACCCTCAACCCCAACCACAGCCCCTGTACCTTTCCCCTAGGCCCTGTCATTTCTCATCTTTAACTGTTCCTGCCATTTCCTGTGACTTGAGGGCTCTTTCTCAAGTCCTAACTTCACCACACTCAAGGCTCAGCAAGAACCAGATTATTTTAACTCAGTTAACCCTTAGTAGCCCTAACACCATGGAAAAAAGGGTAAGCAAGTATCTGGGATACTTGGGTCAGATACTGTAAGTGCTTTGCAATTTTTTTTCTTTTTTTGAGATGGAGTCTTACTCTGTTTGTTGCCCAGGCTGGAGTGCAGTGGTGCGATCTCTACTCATTGCAACCTCTGCCTCCCGGGTTGAAGCAATTCTCCTGCCTCAGCCTCCCGAGTAGCTGGAATCACAGGAATGCACAACCATACCCGGCTAATTTTTGTATTTTTAGTAGAGATGGGGTTTCACCATATTGGCCAGGCTGGTCTCCAACTCCTGACCTCAGGTGATTCGCCCGCCTCGGCCTTCCAAAGTGCTAGGATTACAAGTGTGAGCCAACGTGCCCGGCTGTACTCCATTTTGAAGATGAGGAAACTGAGACCGAGAAAGGTTAAATGACTTACCTAAGGTCTTGCCCTTATAAGAGGTAGAGCTGGGATCTGAACCAACTTGTCTTGCTCAGGTGTCTGTTCTGACCTTGCTCTGCTTGAGCTTCTCAGCTCTGTTCTCCTACACTCTCTGATGCTTCCTCTCCCACAGCAAGGGTGCTACACCACAGCCACAGGGCTCTGCAGCTTCCCAGCCAGGTGACCACGGGCAAATCTTTCCTCTCAGTGACCACCTATACTCACCTGGTTATAGGAAGATCACACAACATGCTACGTGGGGCACCATCTAGCCTACGGCAACAGCCCAATCAACAACAGCAATAATAATTACTATCGGTGATCAGTACTAAGAATAGTAATAGCAATTTCTTGCCCATTTACATGGTCTCTGAACTCGGAACATGTCACAGAGGCTCAGTGTCTTATGATTTGAGTCCTTCCTTCCAACTCATTTTCATAGAAATTACAGGCAACTTCTGAACCAGTTCTAGAACTTGGGAACAAAAGGGTGCTGGCAGGCAGAGAACTGAGGAGGCAGATAATCCAAAAATAATTGATCCCAGGTCATGGAAAGCATTTTGTTTACAGCAGCAGGCTGACCTTCCCAATTATCTTCTGCTTAGGCTAATGTTACAGCCTGCCTTCCCCAGCAGACGAGATCGCCACATATGCTCACCAGTCCTGCAGGGGACGCGGTCAGGCTGAGGCTGGCTGCCTCTCAATGAAGTGTAAACTGAGGCACAGAGGGCGTGATTCAAAGCCCACAAGACTACTGTGGGCTTGAGGAGCTCTACAGGATGCTGATCCCACACTACATCCAGGCCGCCTTGCTTTGTATCTCTCGTTAGAGTTTGGAGGATGGCGCACCTGAGGCTTGCCGTTCCTAGAAATGCTGTCTGGAGCAAGAATCTCATCTGCAGATCGGAGAGGGTCCAGGCAAGGTGTGCGTCATCAGACCCTGAAAATTCCTCTGTGTTTCATGGGACCGGTCTGGTCTCAAAATGAATCTTCATGCAAGTCCATGGGAGAGCAGGATATGTGCCATCTCCATACACATAAAAAAAAACTGGCTTTGGCCAGGTACGGTGGCTCACACCTGTAATCCCAGCACTTTGGGACGCCAAGGCAGGTGGATCACCTGAGGTCAGGAGTTTGAGACCAGCCTGGCCAACATGGTGAAACCCCGTTTCTACTAAAAATACAAAAATGAGAGGCCGGGTGAGGTGGCGTGTGGCTGTAATCCCAGCTACTCAGGAGGCTGAGACAGGAGAATCGCATGAACCCAGGAGGCGGAGGTTGCAGTGAGCCGAGATCGCATCACTGCACTCCAGCCTGGGCAACAAAGAGGAAACTCCGTCTCAAAGGAAAAAAAAAAAAAAAAAAGAAAGAAAAGAAAACTGGCCTCAAAGAGGTAAAGCCTCTTGCCTGAGGTCACTCACCAGCCATCCCCAACACTTCCTGGCCACCTGGCCAGGCCCTTCTACCTGTGAAGTGGGGAACCTCTCAATCCCCTCCAGGCTTTGTGGGAGACCCTCCCTCAATCTCACCTGGTGACCCCATCCCTTGACTTTCCAGGTCTCTGGGAAGGAAGCCCTCTGGGGGCAGGAAGTTGGTTATGCTGACTCACAGGCCAACGGAGAGTAATTCAGGAAACTTGTCGCTCTGTTACCATGGCGTTGGGGCTGCTGGCACCCTCTCCTCTCTGAAGCTCACTTACAGGCTGGGTGTCTAAGTGGGAGTGGGGCATGGTCAGACCCTGCACCCAATCCCATCCCTCCTATAGATTTCCAGCTTCATGGCACATGCAGTTACCCTCTTGTAACGGCAGAATGGAGAGTATCCTGGGGTTTGGTCCTTCCCTGCCTGCAGAACTTTGGGGATTCCATCAGCAGAGCCGGCAAGCCTTCTCCACCCAGGAAGGGGAAAAGAAAAGTCCCCAAGAGACAGACAGGGTGGGCCAAAGCCCACTCCAAGCCATTGGCTGCCCCAATCTCCTGACTTCCTCACACTGTTTTTAGCAAGAGGAAGGAGGTGACATTTGACCATGAGGCCTGAGGCCTGTCTTTGAAAGGAAGAGGGGACTTGAGAAGGCAGGAAAATGTCATTCATCTGGATCTCACCCCTCAGGAGTGAGAAGGAGCTTGGGGCAGCTATAAACTCACGACCACAAGAAAAGGGGGAACCATTATCTTAAACCCGGAGCACTGCAGGGAAAAGCTGACAGCTGGTAGCTCCCCGCCCACCACCAATTATAAAACTCTTTGGCTTAAAAGAAACTCTTTTGCCCTGTTTTTCATTTCCTAGGCCTGTCTTAACATGTCCCTGGCTGGACATCAATCAGAGTTCCTATACACTGCAATGGGTACAAGTGCCTGAGCAAGTTCTGAACACTAACAGACCCGGGTTCAAATCCTGCTCCATGGGACTGGCTGTGCGGTCTTGGGAAAGCCCTTTGACAAAACCATCACAGAGGGTTGCTGAGGAGTAAGCCCAGGAGATAAGGCACCTAGCACTGAGTGAGTGTTTAGTAAATGCCGGCTGCTTTTAGAGATTCTTCAGGCACGAGGCAGAACCTGGTCTCTCAGGATTTGAAACAGAGCAGAATTCCGTGCTGTCTAAACTAAAATTGAGAGTGCTGTCTATACACACACACTCCCTGATCTCCTCTCAGGGGCTCCCTCAATTTTATTCCCAAACAGAAACTCTGGAGTAGCAGCCTTCTTTGATCAATTCAGGAATTGAGGCCCAGACAGGGAGAGTGAGTTGCTTGAGGTCACACAGGCAGCAAGTAGCTGAGCAGGGAGGGCTGCTGCCCACTCCCCATCTCCTGGCCTTTCCATGTGGCCCAGCACGCTCTGGGCCTTACAAAATTCAGGCTCTGCTGCAAGGCAAAGCAGGGAGAGTTCCAGACACACTCCCTTCCCAAGAAAACACGAAGGGTGCAGCCACTCCCTCCCTCAAGGCCAAGGGCTTAGCTCACTGGTGGCGGGGGCAGGAGTGCTCTGGTCTACAGAACTTGGGGGGCGGGGGCAGAGTTCATTCACAAAGGCTGATATCACCGAAAGTGGTAACAATGTAGTTATTATGTAGTCCCCTGCTTCCGGAGAAACTTCAATATGCCAAGCCTGAGGGTATCCCCAGAGCCACTTCTCAGGCCCATCGGCAGCCTCACCCACTCCACACCTCAGAGGCTTCCCACTCCAGCTCCTTAGGATGGTGGGGAAAGGAAAGCAAGCCTATCCCCTAGATCAAGAAAGAGCCCATTGGGCCGGGGGAGGTGGCTCACGCCTGTAATCACAGCACTTTGGGAGGCCAAGGTGGGCAGATCATGAGGTCAAGAGTTCAAGACCAGCCTGGCCAACACGGTGAAACCCTGTCTCTACTAAGAATACAAAAATTAGCCGGGCGTGGTGTCTGTAATCCCAGCTACTCAGGAGGCTGAGGCATGAGAATCGCTTGAACCCAGGAGGTGGAGGTTTCAGTGAGCCGGGATTGCACCACTGCACTCCAGCCTGGGCGACAGAGAGACTCCGTCTTGGAAAAAAGAAAAACTAAAACAGAAAGAGCCCATTCAACGGGAACACGTTCCTCTCTCCTCCCTCACACTCAGTGACTCAGTGGCAAGTTTCTGGAGGAAAAACTGAGGGTGCGGACTGGTTGTCAAACCCCCAGGCTGAGGCTCTCGGAAAATGCGGTGGAAAAGGGGTGTCAGGAAATCCCCTCTACGAGTTGATAAAAGAACAGAGCTAACACCTTCCGGCCTCGGGTGCGGGGGCACAAGACAGCTCAAGGTCTTGGTCCTCGTCCCCACCGCCTGACGCCCCCAGCTGGGTTAGTTTTTGAGTCCCTTCTTTCCCCACTGAACGCACGTGGGGCGGGCTTCTTACAGAGCTAACTTCAGGATGCAGCTACCACTCTTGCTGGGGCAGGCAAGTCCATGTGGAGGCACCCAAGCCCCCAAAGCCCGGACTCTGGTATGGCTTGTCACCACCCCAGATCGGAGTACTCGGCGCCCACTAGTGCTCACGTCCAGCAGCACCTCTGCCCCTTGCGCAGCGCTCACGACGGCTTCTCACAGCTCTTCCCCTCACCCCGGCCCGCCCGGCCCGCCCAGCTCGCTCCCCAGTGGGCCCCGTCGGGGCTGCGGGAGGGAGCAGCCAGGACAGCAGAAAGGGGAGGGCAAGGTGGCCCGAGCTCACCATGGCGAAGCCGGAGAGCAGAGCCGAGGTCCGGCTGGAGGCTTTGAGCTTGGCGCGGCTCAAATAGAGCTTGCGCCAGGACAGCGCCTGCATGGAGTGCTCGTTGAGACTCATCACCTCGGAGTAACTCTGGCCGATCCAGTCCGGGTAGGTGACGGCGGGCGGCGGCGGCGGCGGCGGCGGCGGCGGCGGCGGGGCTCCCGGAGGCTCCCCGTCCCCGCTGCGGCGGCGGCTCCGGCGGCTGCCGCTGGTGGTGCTGCCGCCGCTCGGGGGAAGCTCGGGGCTGCTGCGGCTCGGGGGCGGGGCGGGCTCCGGATGCATGGAGCACGCCGCCGAGGCGCGGGCCCGCCCGGGAGCCGCGAGGCACCTCCGCCGGAGGCAGCCGCCGCCTGCCCCCTACGCGGGCCCGGCCTCACCCGGCCGGCCGCACAGGATGAGGAGGACGAGGTCAAGGGAGCGCCCGCTGCCCCAGCACACAGGCCCCCGGCGCCGCTGGCAAAAGCCCCCGGGCTACAGCGACCCGAGACTGCGCGAGGGTGGTGTCCCGGATCCCCGGAGCTGGGACCCCCGGCGCGCGCCGCGATTGGCCGCCGCCCTGGGCTGTTTTGCATGCGCCCCGCCCACCTGTGCCCCGCCCACCAAGAGGTGGGCGTTGTTGTGGGCGTCACGTGACCCGCCCGCTCAGACGGCACCGCCCACGGTCCCTGGCTTGCCGCCGTCCGCACCTCTTCCAGGAAGCGCCCGACTGCCCGTTCCGGCTCCTGGCACCGCCCCTCTCCGCAGCTGCTTCTGTGGCCCTGCTCCCGGAGCTTGGACTCCTGGGTTGGGCCGCCTGAGGTCACCTCTGGGCGCCTCCTGAGGCCAATATCCCCTTTGGAACAAGGTGGTTCAAGGTCTGTAGGAAAAAGAGCGGCCGAGGTCTAGAGTTCAAGCCGTCAGTGTTTATTTGGCGCCCACTGGGTGCCAACACTGGTCTAGGTGCTGAGGCTGGGTAGGGTGATGAACGAGATGGACAAAATTCCATGCCCTCTTGGAGGCTGCATTCTGTAGGGGAAGACACACAAACACCAATGAGTCGATTTTATAATAGTTTAGAAGGTGAAAAGGTGGAGAAAAAATAAAGCGGGCTGAAGGAGTTGGGTAGTGCGGGGGCTGCAATTTTAATTTTAAAATACTCGGATTCAGGGCAGGGAGGTTTTTCTTTTCTTTTATTTTTTTAGGGTAAGGATTTTTGGTTTGTTGACCACTTTGTCTACCTGTGTTCACCAGCATCTGATACGTATTGAGGTGACCGGTTCCTGGTGGTTGTTTTTTTTTTTTTTTTGAGACGGAGTCTAGCTCTGTCGCCCAGACTGGAGTGCAGTGATGCGATCTGGGCTCACTGCAACCTCCACCTCCTCAGTTCAAGCGATTCTCCTGCCTCAGCCTCCCTAGTAGCTAGGATTACAGGCGCCCGCCACCATGCCCTGCTAATTTTTGTATTTTTAGTAGAGATGGGGTTTCACCATGTTGGCCAGGCGGGTCTGAAACTCCTGACCGTGATCCGCCCGCCTCAGCCTCCCAAAGTGCTGGGATTACAGGCATAAGCCACCGTGCCCAGCCTCCTGATATTTTTTAAACCTGTGAATCTTCAAACCCATTCAGCAAGTGTCTTCTGAGCAACTATTAAGTGCTATGCTGAGGGATTCCAGGAAAATGAAAGCCTTCATTGAATATTTTATATATATGTGTTTGTGTGTGTGTATATATGTTTTGTTTTTGTTTTTTTTGAGACAATTTTGCTCTTGTCGCCCAGGCTGGAGTGCAATGGCGCGATCTTGGCTCACTGCGACCTCCACCTCCTGGTTCAAGCGATTCTCCTGCCTCAGCCTGCTGCATAGCTGGGATTACAGGCGCCCGCCACCACGCCTGGCTAATTTTTGTATTTTTAGTAGAGACGGATTTTTGCCATGTTGGCCAGGCTAGCCTCGAACTCCTGACCTCTGGTGATCCGCCGGCCTCAGCCTCCCAAAGTGCTGGGATTACAGACATGAGCCACCACGCCCGGCCCGAATATATATATATATATATATATATTTTTTTTTTTTTTTTTTTTTTTTTTTTTGAGACCGAATCTCGCTCTGTCGCCCAGGCTGGAGTGCAGTGGCTGGATCTCAGCTCACTGCACGCTCCGCCTCCCGGGTTCAGGCCATTCTCCTGCCTCAGCCTCCCGAGTAGCTGGGACTACAGGCGCCCTCCACCACGCCCGGCTAGTTTTTTTTTTTTTTCTATTTTAGTAGAGACGGGGTTTCACCATGTGAGCCAGGATGGTCTCGATCTCCTGACCTCGTGATCTGCCCGTCTCGGCCTCCCAAAGTGCTGGGATTACAGGCGTGAGCCACTGCGCCCGGCCTGGCCCGAATATTATAGTGGGGTGTGGAGAGGGGCAGGAAATAAGCAAGGTCACACCTTGCTGACTTAGGTCACATTTAAGCTGAGACCAGAGCCCGCCATGCAGACAGGATCTAGCTTTCCAGGGCGGCGAGGGAACTGCTCATGCCAAGACCCTGAAGCAGGGATATTTAGCTGTTGGAGCATTGGAAGGACAATTTTGGGGAGCAGAGGTGAGGTGGGGGTGTATGCAGGACTGTGCTAGGGAGTGTCTCCTAGGAGGTCAGCTCCGGGGCAGGGACCTTTACTATCAGCTTCACAGCTCTACCCTTAGCATCTAGAATATTCCTCTGCATACAATCGGTGCTCAGTAATTTTTTGTTGAATGAATAACTATGGGAGAGACAGCAATGAGTGACAAGCATGTAACATTGCAAGTCAGCGAGGTGAAACTTAACTCTTGTCACCACTAGAGGGCGCGCCCCCACCCAACTGTTGTGGGATGAAAACCTCTGCCCCCCAAAAGTCTCTGGTTCCCGCAGAGGCCTGTCTTGGCTTTTTAAAAGTAAAGATTGGGCCGGGCGCGGTGGCTCAAGCCTGTAATCCCAGCACTTTGGGAGGCCGAGACGGGCGGATCACAAGGTCAGGAGATCGAGACCATCTTGGCTAACACGGTGAAACCCCGTCTCTACTAAAAAATACAAAAAACTAGCCGGGCGAGGTGGCGGACACCTGTAGCCCCAGCTACTCAAGAGGCTGAGGCAGGAGAATGGTGTAAACCCGGGAGGCGGAGCTTGCAGTGAGCCGAGATCACACCACTGCACTCCAGCTTAGGGGACAGAGCGAGACTCCGTCTCTAAATAAATAAATAAATAAATAATAAATAAAGATGGGGGCCGGGCGTGGTGCTTCAGGCTTATAATACCAACACTTTGGGAGGCCGAGGCGGGCAGAGCACAAGGTCAGGAGTTCCAGACCAGCCTAGCCAACATGCTGAAACCTCGTCTCTACTAAAAAAAAAAAATTAGGCCGGGCGCGGTGGCTCAAGCCTGTAATCCCAGCACTTTGGGAGGCCGAGACGGGCGGATCACGAAGTCAGGAGATCAAGACCATCCGGGCTAACACGGTGAAACCCCGTCTCTACTAAAAATACAAAAAATTAGCCGGGCGTGGTGGCGGGCGCTTGTAGTCCCAGCTACTCGGGAGGCTGAGGCAGGAGAATGGCGTAAACCCGGGAGGCGGAGCTTGCAGTGAGCTGAGATCCGGCCACTGTACTCCAGCCTCGGTGACAGAGCGAGACTCCTCTCAAAAAAAAAAAAAAAAACAAAAAACATTAGTCAGGTGTGGTGGCGCATGCCTTGTAATCCCAGCTACCGGGGAGGCTGAGGCAGGAGAATCGCTTGAACCCGGGAGGCGAAGATTGCAGTGGGCCAAGATCGCACCACTGCACTCCAGCCTGTAGACCCAGCGAGACTCCGTTTTAAATAAATAAATAAATAAATAAATGGCCGGGCGCGGTGCCTCACGCCTGTAATCCCAGCACTTTGGGAAACTGAGGCGGGTGGATCACAAGGTCAGGAGATCGAGACCATCCTGGCCAACATGCTGAAACCCCGTCTCTACTAAAAATACAAAAATTAGCTGGGCGTGGTGGTGTGTGCCTGTAATCCCAGCTACTCGGGAGGCTGAGCCAGGAGAATGGCTTGAACCCGGGAGGCAGAGGTTACAGTGAGCCAAGATCATGCCACTGCACTCCAGCCTGGTGACAGAGGAAGACTCTGTCTCAAATAAATAAATAAAATTTAAAAAATAAATACAAAAAATTAGCCGGGCTTGGTGGCAGGCACCAGTACTGTCAGCTACACCAGAGGCTGAGGCAGGAGAATGGTGTGAACCCGGGAGGCAGAGCTTGCAGTGAGCCGAGATCGCGCCACTGCACTCCAGCCTGGGAAACAGCGAGGCTCCGTCTCAAAAAAAAAAAAAAAATTGGGGAATTTGGAATTTGAAATCTCACACTACTGGCCTTGTTTCCCTGGTGGCCTTTGTACTTTTTTTTTTTTTTTTTTTTTTTTTTTGAGACGGAGTCTCGCTCTGTCGCCCAGGCTGGAGTGCAGTGGCACGATCTCGGCTCACTGCAAGCTCCGCCTCCCAGGTTCACGCCATTCTCCTGCCTCAGCCTCCCAAGTAGCTGGGACTACAGGCGCCCACAACCGCGCCCGGCTAATTTTTTTGTATTTTTAGTAGAGACGGGGTTTCACCGTGGTCTCGATCTCCTGACCTTGTGATCCGCCCGCCTCGGCCTCCCAAAGTGCTGGGATTACAGGCTTGAGCCACCGCGCCCGGCCACTTTTTTGTTTTTGAGACGGAGTCTCGCTCTGTCACCAGGCTGGAGTGCAGTGGCGCGATCTCAGCTCACTGCAACCTCCACCTCCCAGGTCCAAGTGATTCTCCTGCTTCAGTCTGCCGAGTAGCTGGAACTACAGGCGGGTGCCACCACGCCCAGCTAATTTTTGTATTTTTAGTAGAGATGGTGTTTCACCATATGGACCAGATGGTCTCCATCTCTTGACCTCGTGATCTGCCCGCCTCAGCCTCCCAAAGTGCTGGAATTACAGGTGAGAGCCACCATCTCTACTAAAAATACAATAGCCAGGTGTGATGGGGCACACCTGTAATCCCAGCAACTGGGGAAGCTGAAGTAGGATAATCGCTTGAACCCAGGAGGTGGAGGTTGCATTGAGCTTAGATCATGCTGCTGCACTCCAGCCTGGGCGACAGAGGGAGACTCCGTCTCCAATAAAAAAAAAATAGTGACAGTATACAGCGAGCGTCTCCCCATGTTGTGCATGCTGATCTCAAACTCCTGGGCTCAAGGGATCCTCCTATATGGGCCTCCCAAAGTTCTGGAATTACAGTCATGAGCCACTGTGCCCAGCCTATGTAAACATTTTATTTTATTTTATTTTTATTTTAAAATGGAGTCTCTCTCTGTCCCCCAGGCCGGGTGCAGTGGCTTGATCTCGGCTCACTGCAACCTCCACCTCCTGGGTTCAACCGATTCTCCTGGTTCAGTCTCCTAAATAACTGGGATTACAGGTGCCCACCACCACACCCAGCTATTTTTTTGTATTTTTAGTAGAGACAGGGTTTCACTATGTTGGCCAGGCTGGTCTCGAACTCCTGACCTCAAGTGATCCACCCATCTCAGCCTCCCAAAGTGCTGGGATTACAGGTGTGAGCCACTGTGCCCACCCTATTTAAACATTTTATTTTATTTTTATTTTATTTTTATTTTTCTTTATTTATTTTTTTTTTGAGACGGAGTCTTGCTCTGTCACCCAGGCTGGAGTGCAGTGGCCAGATCTCGGCTCACTGCAAGCTCCGCCTCCTGGGTTCACGCCATTCTCCTGCCTCAGCCTCCCGAGTAGCTGGGACTACAGGGACCCGCCACCTCGCCCGGCTAGTTTTTTGTAATTTTTAGTAGAGACGGGGTTTCACCGTGTTAGCCAGGATGGTCTCGATCTCCTGACCTCGTGATCCGCCCGTCTCGGCCTCCCAAAGTGCTGGGATTACAGGCTTGAGCCACCGCGCCCGGCCTATTTTTTTTTTTTTTTAAGACAGAGTCTCGCTCCGTCCTCCAGGCTAGAGTGCAGTGGCTCAATCTCAGCTCACTTCAATCTTCAACTCCTAGGTTCAAGCAATTCTTCTGCCTTAGCCTCCTGAGTATCTAGGATTACAGGTGCCCGCCAGCACACTCAGCTAATTTTTTATATTTTTAGTAGAGACAGGGTTTCACCATGTTGGCCAGGCTAGTCTCGAACTCCTGAACTCAGATGATCTGCCTGCCTCAGCCTCCCAGAGTGCTGGGATTACAGAAGTGAACCACTGCGTCTGGCCTTATTTATTGAGACAAGGTCTCAGTAGTCACCCAGGCTGGAGTGCAGTAGCACCATCTCTACTAAAAAAAAAAAAAACTAGTTGGGAATGGTGGTGCGTTCCTGAAATCCCAGCTACTAGGGAGGCTGAGGCCTAATCACTTGAACCTGGGAGGCAGAGATTGAGTGAGCCGAGATCTCACCAGTGCACTCCAGCCTGGGGGACAGAGTGAGACTCTGTCTCTAAATAAATAAATAAACAAACAAACAAGGCTGGGCATGGTGGCTCATGCCTGTAATCCCAGCACTTTGGGAGGCTGAGGCGGGTGGATCAGCTGAGAGGACAGGAGTTCAAGACCAGCCTGACCAACATGGAGAAACCTCCTCTCTACTAAAAATACAAAAATTAGCTGGGTGTGGTGGCACGTGCCTGTGATCCCAGCTACTTGGGAGGCTGAGGCAGGAGAACCGCTTGAATCTGGGAGGCGGAGATTACGCCATTGCACTCCAGCCTGGGCAATAAGAGCAATACTCCGTCTGAATAAATAAATAAATAAATAAGCCAGGTGTGGTGGCATGAGCCTGTACTCCCAGCTTCTTGGGATGGAGGCGCTGGTGATTGCTCCACTGTCCTCCAACCTAGGCAATAAAGCGAGATCCTGTCTCAAATAAAAAACA
This sequence comes from Macaca fascicularis, assembly GCF_037993035.2. Classification (NCBI taxonomy): domain Eukaryota; kingdom Metazoa; phylum Chordata; class Mammalia; order Primates; family Cercopithecidae; genus Macaca; species Macaca fascicularis. The sequence goes on along the minus strand of NC_088385.1, from coordinate 128,711,796 downwards.
ACCAAATAAGGCTGGGTGCGGTGGCTCACACCTGTAATCCTAGCACTTTGGGAGGCAGTGAGCCGAGATCGCGTCACTGCACTCCACCCTGGGTGACAGAGCGAGACTCCATCTCCAAAAAAATAACAAAAACAACAAAAAAAACTAAATAAATAAATGAATCACAGGCCGGGTGTGGTGGCTCATGCTTATAATTCCAACACTTTGGGAGGCGGAGGCAGTGGATCACTTAAGGTCAGGAGTTAGAGACCAGCCTGGCCAACATGGCGAAACTCCATCTCCATTAAAAATACAAAAATTAGGCCAGGCACGGTGGCTCATGCCTGTAATTCCAGCACTTTGGGAGGCTGAGGCAGGTGGATCACCTGAGGTCAGGAGTTCAAGACCAGCCTGGTCAACATGGTAAAAGCCCATCTCTTCTAAGAATACAAAAATTAGCCGGGCTTGGTGGTGCGTGCCTATAATCCCAACTACTTGGCAGGCTGAGGCAGAAGAAGTTCTTGAACCCGGGAGGTGGAGGTTGGAGTGAGCAGAGATCACGCCACTGCACTATAGCCTAGGTGACAGTGTAAGACCCTGTGTCAAAATAAAATTAGCCGGGCGAGGTGGCTCACGCCTGTAATCCCAGCTCTTTGGGAGGCCAAGGCAGGCGGATCATGAGGTCAGGAGTTTGAGATGAGTCTGGGCAACACGGTGAAACCCTATGTCTACTGAAAATACAAAAATTAGTCAGGCGTGGGGGTGCACACCTGTAGTCCCAGCTACTTGGGAGGCTGAGGCAGGAAAATCGCTTGAACCCGGGAGGCAGAGGTTTCAATGAGCCGAGATCATGCCACTGTACTCCAACCTGGGCGACAGAGCAAGACTCCATCTCAAAAAAAAAAAAAAAAAAAGAAATTAGTTGGGCGTGGTGGCCCTGCCTGTAATCCCAGCTACTCTGGAGGCTGAGGCAGGAGCACTGCTTGAAACCGGGAGGCGAAAGTTGCAGTGAGCCGAGATCCTGCCACTGAACTCAGCCTGGGCGACAGAGGCAGATTCAGTCTCAAAAAATACATACATACATACATATATACATCACGTCGCTATCACCCCAGGGCCTCCCACTGGCTACTGCCAATGGAAACAGGTTCAGTGAACAAAATAATGCAATGTCCTTGGTTCCCAGAAACCCCCAGTTCAGGACTAGGAACACACAACATTTAGCAGCTAAGGGGGCCTGAGGTCTGGAGGGGGAAGAGGCCGGAAGCTGGGAGGAGAGATTTGCTGATTTTAGAGGAACAAGAGGATCTGGGAGTGGGTGACTCAGAGGGGGCTTTGGGGTGGGGAGGGTTTCCTTTCCCCAGCTCCTATGTCACGCTCCTCATCCCTCTCCTAATTCTGTGTGGTTTGAATTTCCCCATCTGCACAGATCAGAAGTAATAAAAATATTATCCAGACTTGGGTGGGATGTCTGGGCCATCCCTGCCTCCTGCCCCAGGATCCTAGAGGGGTTCATGGTTAGTAACTTTTCCCCACTGTTCTTTTTTTTTTTTTTGGTGGTGGGGAGACAGGGGTTTCACTGTGTTACCCAGGCTGCATTCGGACTCCTGGGCTCGACACGCATGCACCACCAAGCCCCGCTAGAACAATGTTTTCATACCCCTGGTGATGGGAAGCTCACTCCTTCTAGAAGCTGAGCATGTCTGATTGGTTGTCTGATACTTCAAAAGTTGTCCTTGTATGGAGCTGGGGGCAGCTTCCCTGTCAGTCCTTCCTTGTGTCCTGACTCAGAATGCATGAAATCCCTTTGTCAGCCAGGCCTGGTGCCAGCTCCACAAGACATCTGGGAGGCATCTTTTGTGAGTGATCTTGAAGGTTTTCATGGTCAAAGAATTGGGGTGAAGGAGGCTGGAAACCAAGTGAGACACTGTCAGGGGGCTGGTTACAAAATGCAGAATGATGTCAGGTTGGTGAGCCCTAGAGTTGGTCTCAAAATGGTTGTCTGAGTCTGGAGCTTAGACTATGCCAGGGGAGTGTGAACTCTGTCTCCTTGCTCCCCAGTTTCTGGGCTTATAGGGCTCACTCTTCATCCCCCCACTCCTACCCCCTCACTGGTCAGAAGTCTTTGCTGGGTCTGTGTTTGTGCCCATGCCTTTTAAAAGTGAGAACTTTTTCTCACCTGGATAAGAAATCTTTGCTGATGACACGGTGACTCACGCCTGTAATCCCAGCATTTTGGGAGGCCGAGGTGTACGGATCACCTGAGGTCAGGAGTTGGAGACCAGCCTGGCCAACATGGTGAAACTCCATCTCTACTAAAAATACAAAAATTCAAAAATTATCCCAGCGTGGTGGCACATGCCTATAATCCCAGCTACTCAGGAGGCTGAGGCATGAGAATCACTTGAACCCGGGAGGCAGAGGTTGCAGTGAGCCGAGATCACACCATTACACTCCAGCCTAAGCCATACGGTAAGACTCTATCTAAAAAAAAAAAAAAAAAGAAAAAAGAAAAAGAAATCTTTGCCAACCACAGGGTCATGAAGATATTCACCTGTGTTTTCTTTTAAAAGTTTTAGGCCAGGCATGGTGGCTCATACCTATAATCTCAGCACCTGGGGAGGCCAAGTCGAGAGGATCACTTGATGCCAGGAGATTTGGGACCAGCCTGGACAACACAGTGGGACGCTGTCTCTACCTTCCACCCACCCCACCAAAAAAAAAGCATTTTTGCTTGTATGTTTAGGTCTGTGATCCATCTCATACTGATTTTTTCTATTTTTCTTTTATTTTTTGAGATGGAGTCTTGCTCTGTTTCCCAGGCTGGAATGCAGTGGCACGATCTCGGCTCACTGCAAGCTCTGCCTCCCAGGTTCACACCATTCTCCTGCCTCAGCCTCCCAAGTAGCTGGGACTACAGGCGCCTGCCACCACGCCCGGCTAGCTTTTTGTATTTTTAGTAGAGATGGGGTTTCACCATGTTAGCCAAGATGGTCTCGATCTCCTGACCTCGTGATCTGCCCTCCTCAGCCTCCAAAAGTGCTGGGATTACAGCCGTGACGCACCGCGCCCAGACTCTGTTTTTATTTTTTTATCAGAGACAAGGTCTTGCTCTGTTGCCCAGGCTGGAGTGCAATGGCTCTGCATAGGTGTGATCATTTCACACGACAGCCTCAAATTCATGGACGCAAGTGATTCTCACTCCTGCCTCAGCTTCTCAAGTAGCTGAGGCTATAGGCATGCACCACCACGTCCATCAATCAAATACAGATTTTTGAGTGAAGCAAGCTTTCCCCACTGAAATGCATGGACATTTTGGTCAAAAATCAGGTGACTACTATACATGAGAGTCTGTTTCTGAACTCTCTATTCTAGCCTGTTGATCTATTTGTCTACTCTTATGCCAATAGATAACTGTATTGATTACTCTAGGTTTAAAATAAATCTTGGGGGCCGGGTGTGGTGGCTCACGCCTGTAATCCCAGCACTTTGGGGGGCCAAGGTGGGTGGATCACTTGAGGTCAGGAGTTTCAGACCAGTCTGGCCAACATGGTGAAACCTCATCTCTACTAAAAATGCAAAAATTAGCCGGGCATGGTGGCCCATGCCTGTAGTCTCAGCTATTTGGGAGGCTAAGGCAGGAGAAACCTCGAACCCGGGAGACGGAGGTAGCAGTGAGCCAAGGTCGCGCCACTGCACTCCATACTGGGCGACAGAGTAAGACTCCATCTCAAAAGTAAATAAATAAATAAATAAATAAATAAAAATAAGTCTTGGGGGGAAAAAAACCCATGAATTCCTCAAAATTAAAAAAAAAAAAAAAAAGTCTCGACTGGGCGTGGTGGCTCACGCCTATAAATCTCAGCACTTTGGGAGGCCGAGGCGGGCGGATCACAAGGTCAGGAGTTTGAGACCAGCCTGGCCAACACAGTGAAACACTGTCTCTACTAAACATACAAATATTAGCCAGATGTGGTGGCACACACCTGTAGTCCCAGCTACTCGGGAGGCTGAAACAGGAGAATCACTTGAACCTGGGAGGCGGAGGTTGCAGTGAGCCAAGACAGGGCCATTGCACTCCAGCCTGGGTGACAGAGCAAGACCGTGTCTCAAAAAAAAAAAAAGTCTCTTTTTTTTTAATCTTTTGTTTTTGTTTTTTTGTTTTGAGACTGAGTCTCACTCTGTCGCCCAGGCTGGAGTGCAGTGGCACGATCTCGGCTCACTGCAAGCTCAGCCACCTCCCGGGTTCAAGTGATTCTCCTGCCTTAGCCTCCCGAGTAGCTGGGATTACAGGCATGCACCGTCAAACCTGGGTAATTTTTGCATTTTTACTAGAGACGAGGTTTCTCCATGTTGGTCAGTCTGGTCTCAAACTCCTGACCTCAAGTGATCTGCCCACCTCAGCCTCCCAAAGTGCTGGGATTACAGGCATGAGCCACCACGCCCAGCCTAGTTCTTCTTTTTCAAAAGTGAATTTGCTGTACTGAATATTGGGGTAAATTTTGTCAATGCACATGTGCCTTAGAGAATCACTATATCCCTTAACTTAGTGGGCATCAGCAGGATCATTTTCCTGGAAGGTCTGGCATCCTCTATTAACAAAGCAGGCCAGGCACGGTGGCTCAAGCCTGTAATCCCAGCACTTTGGGAGGGAGGCCGAGATGGGTGGATCACCAGGTCAGGAGATTGAGACCATCCTGGCTAACACAGTGAAACCCCGTCTCTACTAAAAAATACAAAAAACTAGCCGGGCGAGGTGGCGGGCGCCTGTAATCCCAGCTACTCAGGAGGCTGAGGCAGGACAATGGCGTAAACCCAGGAGGCAGAACTTGCAGTGAGCTGAAATCCAGCCACTGCACTCCAGCCTGGGCAACAGAGCAAAACTCCGTCTCAAAAAAAAAAAAAAAAAACAAAGCAGGCCCTACCAGGCCACACTGCAGAGATCAGACACATGAGATCAGGGAGGACTCTTACAGGTTAAACCATGTCCCCTCCAAAAAGACATTACAGTCCTAAACTTCAGTACCTCAGAATGTGACCTCATTTGGGGCAGGGTGCGGTGGCTCACGTCTGTAATCCCAGCACTTTGGGAGGCCAAGGAGGGCGGATCACGAGGTCAAGAGTTGGAGACCAGCCTGACCAACATGGTGAAACCCAATCTCTACTAGAAATACAAAAATTAGCTGGGTGTGGTTGCAGGCGCCTGTTGTAATCCCAACAACTTGGGAGGCTAAGGCAGGAGAATCTCTTGACACTGGAAGGAGGAGGTTGCAGTAAACTGAGATTGATTGTGCCATTGCACTCCAGCCTGGGTGAAAGAGTGAAACTCCGTCTCAAAAAAAAAAAAAAAAAAACCAAGAAGAATGTGACCTTATTTGGAAATACAGTCTTTACAGAGGTAATCAAGTTAAAATGAGGTCATAGGGTGGGCCCTTATTTGGTTTGGATCTATGTCCCCACCCAAATCTCATGTTCAATTGTAATCCCCAGTGTTGGAGGTGGAGCCTGGTGAGAGGTGATTGGATCATGGGGGCAGTTTCTCATGAATGGTTTAGCACCATCCTCTTGGTGCTATAATAGTGAGTGAGATCTGATTTTTTTTTTTTTGAGACAGAGTCTCGCTCTGTCACCCAGGCTGGAGTGCAGTGGCGCGATCTCAGGTCACTGCAAGCTCTGCCTCCCAGGTTCATGCCATTCTCCTGCCTCAGCCTCCCGAGTAGCTGGGATTACAGGCACCCGCCACCACACCCAGCTAATTTTTAATATTTTTAGTAGAGACAGGGTTTCACCATGTTAGCCAGGATGGTCTCGATCTCCTGACCTCGTGATCCACCCGCCTCAGCCTCCCAAAGTGCTGGGATTACAGGCGTGAACCACCGTGCCCGGCAGATCTGATTGTTTAAAAGTATATATATAGCACCTCCCCACCCCTCTCTTCCTCCTGCTCCAGCCATGTGAAGGGCTGGTTCCTCCATTGCCTTCCACCATGATTGGAAGCTTCCTGAGGCCTCCCCAGAAGCAGATGCTGCAATGTTTCCTGCACAACCTTTGGAACCAAGAGCCAATTAATCCTCTTTTCTTTACAAATTACTCAGTCTCGAGTATTTCTTTTTTGAGACAGAGTCTCACTCTGTTGCCCGAGTTGCAGTGGCACGAACTTGGCTCACTGCAACTTCCGCCTCCGGGTTCACGCAATTCTCTGCCTCAGCCTCCTGAGTAGCTGGGATTACAGGTGCCACCACGCCCAGCTAATTTTTGTATTTTTAGTAGAGATGTGGTTTCACCATCTTGGTCGGGCTGGTCTTGAACTTCTGACCTCATGATCCACCTGCCTTGGCCTCCCAAAGTGCTGGGATTACAGGTGTGAGTCACCGTGCCCGGCCTAGGTATTTCTTTTTTTGAGATGCAGTCTCGCTTTGTCGTCCAGGCTGGAGTGCAGTGGCTCAATCTTGGCTCACTGCAAGCTCCGCCTCCCGGGTTCAAGCAATTCTCCTGTCTCAGCCTCCCGAGTGGCTGGGATTATAGGCGTGCATCAAAAAATTAGTGCCCAGGCCGGGCGCGGTGGCTCAAGCCTGTAATCCCAGCACTTTGGGAGGCCGAGACGGGTGGATCACGAGGTCAGGAGATCGAGACTATCCTGGCTAACACGGTGAAACCCCGTCTCTACTAAAAAATACAAAAAACTAGCCGGGCGAGGTGGCGGGCGCCTGTAGTCCCAGCTACTCGGGAGGCTGAGGCAGGAGAATGGCGTGAACCTGGGAGGCGGAGCTTGCAGTGAGCTGAGATCCGGCCACTGCACTCCAGCCTGGGCGACAGAGCGAGACTCCGTCTCAAAAAAAAAAAAAAAAAAAAAAAAAATTAGTGCCCAGCTAATTTTTGTATTTTTAGTAGAGAGGGGGTTTCGCTATGTTGGCCGAGCTGGTCTCGAGCTCCTGGCCTCAAATGATCTGCCTGCCTTGGCCTCCCAGAATGCTGGGATTACAGGCGTGAGCCATGGTGGCCAGCCTCAGGTCTTTTTTTTTTCCCCTAAGATGGAGTTTCACGTTTGTTGCCCAGGCTGGAGTGCAATGGCGTGATCTCGGCTCACTGCAACCTCCACCTCCCAGGTTCAAGCGATTCTCCTGCCTCGGCCTCCCAAGAGGCTGGGGTTATAGGCGCCTGCCACAACGTCTGGCTAATGTTTTGTATTTTTAGTAGAGACAGGGTTTCCCCGTGTTGGCCAGACTGGTCCCGAACTCCTGACCTCAGGTGATCCGCCTGCTTCTGCAGATCCCAAATTTGCCTCCCAAATTGCTGGGTTTACAGGTGTGAGTCACCGTGCACAGCTTGGTATTTCTTTATAGCAATGAGAGAACAGACTCATACAGCCCTCTTCCAATATTACTGGTCTCCTTATAAAAAGGGGAAATGTGAAATTTGCAAGGAGCAGTGGCTCTTGTCTCGGGTTCCCGCTACTAGTGAGGCTGAGGCAGGAGCATCGCTTGATCCCATGAGGTCAAAGCTGCACTGAGCTGTGATCGTGCCACTGTACTTCAGCCTTGGTGACAGTGTAAGACCCTGTCTCAAAAAAGACAAAAGCAGCCAGGCACCGTGGCTTATGCCTGTAATCCCAGCATTTTGGGAGGACGAGGTGGGCGGATCACCTGAGGTCAGGAGTTGGAGACCAGCCTGACCAACATGGAGAAACCCCATCTCTACTAAAAATACAAAATTAGCCGGGCGTGGTGGCAGGTGCCTGTAATCCCACTTACTCAAGAGGCTAAGGTAGGAGAATTGCTTGAACCCAAGAGGTGGAGGTTGTAGTGAGCTGAGATCGCAACACTGCACTCCATCCTGGGCAACAAGAGTGAAACTCTGTCTGAAAAAAAAAAAAGACAAAAGCAAAGGAGGAAATTTAGACACAGACAGACATGCACGGAGGGAAGACCATGTGAAGGGACACAAGGAGAAGACGGCCCTCTACAAGCCAGGGAGCTCCAGAAGCGGGGCCTGGGGCACAACCTTCCCTCGTTCCTTCCGAGGGACCATGGCCTTGCTGACATCTTGATTTTGGACTTCTGGCCTCCAGAACTGTGAGACAATAAGTTTCTGTCCTAAGCCACCCAGTTTGTGGGACTTAAAGAAATTTTTTTAGCCGGGCGCGGTGGCTCAAGCCTGTAATCCCAGCACTTTGGGAGGCTGAGTCGGGCAGATCACGAGGTCAGGAGATTGAGACCATCCTGGCTAACACGGTGAAACCCCATCTCTACTAAAAAATACAAAAAAACTAGCCAGGCGAGGTGGTGTGCGCCTATAGTCCCAGCTACTCAGGAGGCTGAGGTGGGAGAATCGTTTGAACCCAGGAGGTGGAGGTTGCAGTGAGCTGAGATCAGGCCATTGTACTCCAGCCTGGGCGACAGAGGGAGACTCTGTCTCAAAAAAAAAAAAACAACACAGGCCGGGCACGGTGGCTCACGCCTGTAATCCCAGCACTTTGGGAGGCCAAGGCAGGCAGATCACGAGATCAGGAGATTGAGACCATCCTGGCTAACTCGGTGAAACCCCGTTTCTACTAAAAATGCAAAAAATTAGCCGGGCGTGGTGGCGGGCGCCTGTAGTCCCAGCTACTCTAGAGTCTGAGGCAGGAGAATGGCGTGAACCCGTGAGGCGGAGCTTGCAGTGAGCGGAGATCTCGCCACTGCACTCCAGCCTGGGCGACACAGTGAGACTCTGTCTCAAAAAAAAAAAAAAAAAAAGGAAGAAGAAAGGAATACAAGGAGCCTGGAGTGATTTGGGGTGGGGTCTTCAGCCAGCCAAGGAAGTTGAATTCTAATGGGGTTGCAAGTGTGTTCAGATGAGATTAGATCATCATGCAGAGTTTGGAGCTAGGTACTCTGGGATTAGAATCCCAGTTTTGTCAGTTTGTAACTGAGCCACTGTGGGCAAGCACCCCAGCCTCTCTGAGCCCCATCTGTGAAAGGGGAATATTGATGGGACTTGGCAAAGAGATTGTTATGAGTGTTCCACGAAAGAACAGTTGTCTGGCGATTAGCACAGCGCTCAGTAAATGGTGGCTCCAACCTTCCCTCTCGTGGGATGTGCTGTGCTCAGAGAAAGAGGATTGCTGCCTTCCAGATTAAATGAATTGGCTGATCTGTGAGTCTTTAGCAAAGGTAGTGTATCTGTGAGAATCTGACTGGGACAGGTACCACACTAAGAGAACTTATCCTGAGAATTGCTCCAGGGGTGCCGGAAGACTTATGGGAAAAGGCACGCAGGGGAGGGGCAGCCCCCAGGTTAGCCCCAGCAGGAGGACTGCCATCACCCCTGGGGATGGAGGGACAGAGGCAGGGGGTGGTGTTTCTGGTACCCAAGAGGGACTGGAGTCCCCAGGCAGAAGCCAGAGCCACAGTGGCCCTGTCTGGTGGGAGGTGGAGTTGGAGATCCCACCTGAGGCAGAGGGGTAGGAACACCCTGGATTCCCCTCCTCCCACCCACCAGGCTCCTCCCACCCACCAGGCTCCTGGCACTGCCGCCAGTTGGTCCATCTGTGCAGGAAGCCACTCTGCCACAGGTTGGCCACCCTGTGATCTGGAGCAAGGCAAGAGAAAGGCAAGGGAGGGGTGCGAGGGCAAAGAAGTATAGGTCCAACACTGGGGTGTGGGGGTTCCATCCATTCTCTCTGGAGCCCAGATTCCCCATCTAGAAAATGGGGATAGTGATAGCACCTACTTATAGAATAGTTGACTACCTACAACAGGGTAATGCCTGTAAGCAGGTGAGCCCAGCAGCTGGCACACAGTAGGGAGTACCCCATAGATGTAATGAACAACCTAGTTAGCTGTTTTCTGCTCAGAGGATGAAAGGAGGTAACAGGGCCAGGCGCAGTGGCTCAACGCCTGTAGTCCCAGCACTTTGGGAGGCTGAGGCAGGAGGATCACTTGAGCCCAGGAGTTTAAGACCAGCCTGTGCAACATGGTAAAACCCTGCCTCTAATTAAAAAAATTAAATAAAAAAAAAGAGATAGAAAGAGGAAAGAAAGAAAGAAAGAAAAGAAAGGAAGAAAGAAAGAGAGAAAGAAAGAAAAGAAAAAGAGAAAGAAGGGAGGAAGGAAAGAAAGAAAAAGAAACAGAAAAAAGAAAGAGAAAAAAGAGAAAAAAGAAAGAGAAAAAAAGAAAGAAAGAAAGAAAAAGAAAGAAAGAAAGAAAGAAAGAAAGAAAGAAAGAAAGAAAGAAAGAAAGAAAGAAAGAAAGAAAGAAAAGAGAAGAGCTGAGCAACAGGACAGGGCCTGGGAATAAATTCAAGGTACAGGAACAGTGCTAGGGCTCGTGATATTTTTGTCTTGGAGACGTGTCCATCTGTCCTCTCTCCATTCTAAGCTGGTGAGTCTGTCAGTCTCCTTTTAGAAATCCTGAGTCAGGGCAGCTCTTACAAGTTCAGGGTGGCTCGAAGTTTGGCCTCTGCGCTCCCTCAAAAGGATTTCAAATCCACTGGATTTTTAGTTGGTTTCTCTGCCTCCTACCGTTGCCAAACTTCCCTTGCCTCCCCCAGCCTGGGGCTGAGCCATTTCCAGGATCTCGCTTTGTATAATTAAAAAGAAAAATAGAACAGCTGATGTTGCCAAACATGTATTTAAAGTGACACCCGGAGTTCAAGGAGTGGAAAATAAAAACGTTTAAGGTTTAGATTAAAAGTCTCCATGCTCAGCTGTCTCCTGACCCTGGGATTTCTCCATAGCCCGGCCGCCTTTAATCCCCTGCCGTGGCTCGTAAAAGCCCTTTAGACTGAGGGCATTTATTTCCCAGAGAACAGTTCTAGCCTAATCACACAAAAACACTCGCATCCTGGGAACAGCCTGTCAAATGCAGTGTGGCTCTGTGAGGCCCCAGAGAAGCTGGAGAAATTGTAGTGCTGATCACCCTAGAAGTCACACTCCATCACTTTCCTAGACTGTACCCTATCCCCCACAATATCCAATTCATCAATAAACCCAGTCAATTCTAGCCCCTAGCATTTTCCTGAGATCTGAGCTCTTCCATCCAGCAGCACCCCTTCCATTGCATCCGGGCTGCCGTTGCTGCCCACCCACACGTCTGCAGTTCCCCACCCGGGCTCTCTGCTTCTGCTGATCCCATTAAAGCCCGTTCTGTAACAGCAACCAGAAATAGTTTTTGAAACATAAATCTGATCATGTCCTTTCTCTGCTTATATTAGTTTCCCATTGCTGCTGTAAGAAATTACCATACATTTAGTGACTTAAAACAATACAAATTCAGAGCAGGTGCAGTGGCTCACGCCTGTAGTCCCAGCACTTTGAGAGGCTGAGGCAGGCAGATCACCTGAGGTTGGGAGTTCAAGACCAGCCTGACCAGCATGGAGAAACCCCATCTCTACTAAAAAAAAAAAAAAAAAAGAAAGAAAGAAAAAGCTAGGTGTGGTGGTGCATGCCTGTAATCCCAGCTACTAGGGAGGCTGAGGCAGGAGAATCACTTGAACCCGGGAGTCAGAGGTTACAGTGAGCCCAGATCACGCCATTGCACTCCAGCCTGGACAACAAGAGCAAAACTCCGTCACAAAAACACAAATTCGGCCGGGTGCGGTGGCTCACGCCTGTACTTCCAGCACTTTGGGAGGCTGAGGCGGAGGGATCACTTGAGGTCAGAAGTGGAGACCAGCCCGGCCAACATGGCAAAACCTTGTCTCTACAACCCCAAAATTCAAAAATTAGCCAGGTGTGGTGGGGCACACCCGTAGTCCCAGCTACTTGGGAGACTGAGGCAGGAGAATCGCTTGAATCCAGGAAGCAGAGGTTTCAGTGAGCCAAGATTATGCCACTGCACTCCAGCCTGGGTGACAGAGCAAGACTCCGTCTCAAAAACAAACCAAAACAAAAACACAAATTTGCCGGGTGCAGTGGCTCATGCCTGTAATCCCAGCACTCTGGGAGGCCGAGGCAGGTGGATCGCCTGAGGTCAGGAGTTTGAGATCAGTCTAACATGGTGAAACCCTGTCTCTATTAAAACTACCAAAAAAAGGCTGGGTGCAGTGGCTCATGCCTGTAATCCCATCACTCTGGGAGACCAAGATGGACAGATCACCTGAGGTCAGGAGTTTGAGACCAGCCTGGCCAACATGGTGAAACCCCATCTCTACTAAAAATTCAAAAATTAGCCGGGCGTGGTGGCAGGCGCCTGTAATCCCAGCTACTCAGGTGGCTGAGGCAGGAGAATCACTTGAGCTCAGGAGGCGGAGGTTGCAGTGAGCCGAGATTGTGCCATCACACTCCAACCTGGGGGACAAGAGCAAGACTTTGTCTCCAAAAAAAAAATAAATAAATAAAATAAATACAATTTAGCCAGGCGTGGTGGCGGGTGCCTATAATCCCAGCTACTCGGGAGGCTGAGGCAGGAGAGTTGCTTGAACCTGGGAGGTGGAGGTTGCAGTGTGCTGAGATCATGCCACTGCACTCCAGCCTGGGTGACAGAGTGAGACTCCATCCCAAAACACACACACACACACACACACACACACACACACACACACACACACACACACACATATTATCTTACAGTCTAGAGGTCAGAAATTCAAAATGAATCATCAGGGGCCAAAATTAAGGTGACAGCAGGGCTGGTTCCTTTGGAGGCTCTAATGAAAAAATGGGAAAATCCATTTCTTGTTTTTTCCCTTCTGCTGGCTGCCTGCATTCCTTAGCGTGCAGCCCCTTCTGTTTCTTTCTTTTTTTTTTTTTTTTTGAGGCGGAGCTTGCAGTGAGCTGAAATCATACCATTCCGGGTTTAAGAGATTATCCTCCCTTGGGGAATCACAGGCATGCACCACCACACCTAGCAGATTTTTGTATTTTTAGTAGACACAGGGTTTCGCCATGTTGGCCAGGCTGGGGACCTCTTTTATTGATTAGTTTTGTTGGTATTGTTTGTTGTTAAGGCAGGATCTCACTCCGTCGCCCAGGCTGAAATGTAGTGGTATAATCACAGCTTACTGCAGCCGCATTTTCCCAGGCTCAGGCGATCCTTCTACCTTAGCGTCCCAGGTAGCTAGGACCACAGGAATGAACCACCACACCCGACTAATATTTTGTAGTGAGATGGGGTCTCCCCATGTTTGCCCAGTCGCGAACTCTTGGGCTCAAGCAATCTGCCTGCCTCAGCCTCCCACAGTTCTGGGACCACAGGCATGAACCACACCACACAGCTGCTTTTATAAGGGCACTAATCCCTTCACACAGGCAGAACCTTATAACTTAATCACCTTCTAAAGGACCTACCTGTTAATACAATCGCATTGGGTATTAGGTTCCAAAACATGAATTTTGGGGGGACACTAACATTCGGACCATTGCGTATGTATACTATCAAGTCTATTTACATAAAATTCAAAGACAGGCCAAAGTACAATGGAAACTATGGGGAGTGATGGATATGTGTTAATCAATATGACCATGTTAATCAGGACACAATGGATATCAACTCATCACACTGTACATCTTCAATACATACAATTTTAATTTATTAATTAAAATTTTTTTTTTTTGGAGACAGAGTCGTGCTCTGTCCCAGGCTGGAGTGCAGTGGCATAATCCCGGCTCACTGCAACCTCTGTCTCCCAGGTTCGAGCTTTTCTCCTGCCTCAGCCTCCCAAGTAGCTGGGATTACAGGCGTGCACCACCATGCCCGGCTAATTTTTGTATTTTTGGTAGAGATGGGGTTTCACCATGTTGGTCAGGCTGGTCTTGAACTCCTGACCTCGTGATCCACTCGCCTTGGCTTCCCAAAGTACTGGGATTACAGGTGTGAGCCATTGTGCCTGGCCATTATCGATTAAATATTTTTAAACCAAAAAAAGAAGAAATGACTGGGTGCGTTGGCTCACACCTGTAATCCCAGCGCTTTGGGAGGCTGAGGCAAGGAGATATTTTGAGGCCAGGAGTTTAAGACCAGCCTGGGCAACATGGCGAAACCCTCTACAAAAAATAAAACTAAAAAATTGGCCAGGCATGCTGGCTTGCACCTGTGGTCTTAGCTACTGGGGAAGCTAAGGCAGGAGGATCCCTTGAGCCTAGGAGTTTGAGGCTGCAGTGAGCTGTGATTGCACCAGTGCACTCCAGCCTGGGTGAGAGAGGGAGACCCCCATCTCTAAAAATAAAAAGAAACAAGTGAATGATTCAAAACAAAAAGAACGGGCCAAAGGAAACAATATATATAAAAACTTGGCCAGCACATGGTGGCTCACACTTGGGATCCCAGCACTTTGGGAGGCCGAGGCAGGTGGTCAGGAGTTTGGGACCAGCCTGGCTAACGTGGCAAAACCCTGTGTCTACTAAAAAATACAAAAATTAACCGGGTGTGGTGGCGTGCAGCTGTGATGCCAACTATTCGGGAGGCTGAAGCAGAAGAATCCCTTGAACTCAGGAGGCGGGGATTGCAGTGAGCCAAGATTGTGCTACCGCACTCCAGGGTGGGTGGGCAATACAGTGAGACTCTGTCTCAAAAAAAAAAAAAAAAAAAAAAAGGCCGGGTGCAGTGGCTCATGCCTATAATCCCAGCACTTTGGGAGGCCGAGGCAGGTGGTTCACGAGGTCAGGGGTTCAAGACCAGCCTGGCCAAGATGGTGAAACCTCATCTCTACCAAAAATACAAAAATTGGCTGGGCGTACTGGCGGGCACCTGTAATCCCAGCTACTCAGGAGACTGAGGCAGGAGAATCACTTGAACCCGGGAGGCAGAGGTTGCAGTGAGCCGAGATCGCGCCACTGCACTCCAACCTGGGTGACAGAGCAAGACTCCGTCTCAAAAACAAACAAACAAACAAATAAACAAAAAACCTGCAATGGTACAATAAGCGATAAATACAAAAATAAGGATAGTGGTACTTTCAGGGGGTTAGGAGGAAGAGACCGGGATGGGTCCATGGAGAATTTCAAAGAGTCACTGGGATTGCTGGACTTCTGTTGCTGCTGTTTTGACATGGAATGCCTCAGCCTCATGAATGTGCTTGTCATTCTTGCGCAAGAGCCACGCTAAAGTGCTTTGTGTGGTTCCAATTTCAGTATATGTGCTGCCAAAGTGAATACTGCTGCTTTTCTTTAATTGTGATAAAATATACGTAACATATAAATTTATAACTTTTTTTTTTTTTTTTGAGACGGAGTCTCGCTCTGTCGCCCAGGCTGGAGTGCAGTGGCCGGATCTCGGCTCACTGCAAGCTCCGCCTCCCGGGTTCACGCCATTCTCCTGCCTTAGCCTCCTGAGTAGCTGGGACTACAGACGCCCGCCACCTCGCCCGGCTAGTTTTTTGTATTTTTTAGTAGAGACGGGGTTTCACCGTGTTAGCTAGGATGGTCTCGATCTCCTGACCTCGTGATCCGCCCGTCTCGGCCTCCCAAAGTGCTGGGATTACAGGCTTGAGCCACCGCGCCCGGCCTATAAATTTATAATTTTAACAGTTGTTAAGTGTACAGCTCCATGGCATTAAGCATACTCACACTGTTGTACAACCATCACCACCATCCACGTCTAGAACTTTTTCATCCTCTCAAACGAAAACTCTGTCCCCATTAAATCTAACTCCCCAAAATATCCCCCTGCATCCAGCCCCTGGCCACCATCATTATATCTATTTTATTTTCTTTCTCTCTTTTCCTTTGTTTTTGTTTTTTTGAGATAGAGTTTCACTCTGTCGCCCAGGCTGAAGTGCAGTGGCTCAATCTCGGTTCACTGCAACCTCTGCCTCCCAAATTCAAGTGATTTGTCTGTCTCACCCTCCCAAGTAGCTGGGATTACAGCCACGCACCACCATGCCTGACTCATTTTTTTTTTTTTTTTTTTGAGATGGAGTTTCGCTCTTGTTGCCCAGGCTGGAGTGTAACGGCACGATCTTGGCTCACCGCAACCTCCGCCTCCCGGGTTCAAGCAGTTGACTACCTCAACCCTCCCGGTAGCTGGGATTACAGGCATGCGCCACCACGCCCAGTTAATTTTGTATTTTTAGTAGAGATGGGGTTTCTCCATGTTGGTCAGTCTGGTCTCAAACTCCTGACCTCAGATGATCCACCCGCCTTGGCCTCCCCAAGTGCTGGGATTACAGGAGTGAGCCACCATGCCCAACCCTTGGGCCCACCATTCTGTTTTCTGTCTTCATGAATTGAAATACTCTAGGTACTTCATATTAATGGAATCATACCATATTTGTCCATTCATGTCTGGCTTATTTCACTTAACATAATGTCTTCAAGGTTTATCTTGTTGAAGCATGTGTCAGAATTTCCTTTGTTTTAAAGTCTGAATCACATTCCATATTATATTATATTCCATATATCGTGTTTTTCCATTTATCTACGCATGGACTTTTGGGTCATTTCCACCTTTGTGGCTGTTGTCAATAGCACTGCTATGAAACTGTTAATGTTTTCTCTCTTAAGTCGATAGTAATAATAGTGTGTGTGTGTGTGTGTATATATATATATATATATATATATTTTTTTTTTTTTTTTTTTTTTTTCTTTGAGATGGAGTCTCCCTCTGTCAGCCAGGCTGGAGTGCAGTGGTGTGATCTTGGTTCACTGCAACCTCCGCCTCCTGGGTTCAAGTGATTCTCCTGCCTCAGCCTCCCAAGTAGCTGAGACTGCAGGTGCGTGCCACCATGCCTGGCTAAGTTTTGTATTTTTAGTAGAGACGAGGTTTCACCATATTGGCCAGGATGGTCTCAATCTCCTGACCTTGTGATCTGCCTGCCTTGGCATCCCAAAGTGCTGGGATTACAAGCATGAACTACCGTGCCCGGCCCCTATATTATTATTTTTTAAACCATACATATAAGTTTATTTCCTATTTTTAAGCTCAGAACCACATAATGTTATTTATTTTCACACTTTCCCAGAGTGGAACAGTCTTTATTACTTTGCTTGGCAGTAAGTAACTCCAGAAAGTAATCTAATGACTCAGTTTTACTATGGCAAATATTATTAGCCATTTTCTTGCCAAAATAATCAATACATTATTAAAGTTCATCTTGTAAATGTTCTAAACTAACTGATGATAAGGCCACAATAAAAGGTAATGTAGAGTCAGACGCAGTGACTCCTGACTGTAATCCCAGCACTTTGGGGAGGTAGGTGGATCACTTGAGACAGGAGTTTGAGACCAGCCTGGGCAACATAGTGAGACCCCCATCTCTATAACACATTTAAAAATTAGCTGGGTGTGGTGGTGTCCACCTATAGTCTCAGCTACTCAAGTGGCTGAGACAAGAGGATTGCTTAAGCCCAGGAGGTTGAGGCTGCAGTGAGCTATGATTGCACTACTGCACTCCAGCTTAGGCAACACAGCAAGATCCCATCTCCCCCACAAAAAAAGGAGGCCAGGCAAGGTGGCTCAAGCCTATAATGCCAGCAGTTTGGGAGGCTGACGTAGGCATATCTCTTGAGCCTAGGAGTTAGAGACCAGCCTGGACAACATGGAGAAACCTTGCCTCTACAAAAAACACAAAAAAATTAGCCAGGTGTGGTGGTGCATGCCTATCGTCCCAGCTACTCTGAGGCTTGAACCAGGGAGGTGGAGGTTGCCGTGACCCAAGATGGTGTCATTGCACTCCAGTCTAGGCGAGAGAGGGAGACTCCATCTCAAAAACAAACAAACAAACAAACAAATAAAACCTGCAGAATATATTTTACCACAGTTAAAAAGAAGGAGGGGAGGAAAGTGTTGGATCATGCAAAGCTTTGTGACTCTAGTGAAGATTTGAGTCTTCAATGATTTCTATGCATTGTCTTGGTATTTGCAAAATTAGATCCTGGATTACCTCTATAATTTTTCAAAATTGACTTGCCAATATAGGAGTCCAGGCAAGGGGTTAAGAAGTCAAGGAGGAGGAGGGTCAAATCTTTCATTTCATAGCTGGAAACGTCAGGCCAAATCTGAGGGAGGGCACCTGTCAGAAGCGCAGGCCCGCTGCCAGAGCTCCAGGGTTAGAACCCAGCTGCTGCCCTCTTGCCTGGTGTATGAAGGAAGGAACAACTGCGGTGGGGGAAGTGGCCGTAATCAGACAGCAGGCACTGATTGAGCGGGAGCTGCAGGCAAAGTCCTCCATGGGTGCCTGGGGATGGACAGGCAGGTGAGCTAGGGGCCAGCCTGGCCTCACCTTCAAAGAGCTGGTTCCCAGGTGAGAAGATATGGCCCCGAGAAAGGTACCTGGCAGTACAGGTGATAAGGGGCCCTCTGCACTCTAAACACACCCACCTTCTAGCCTTATCTTTGTGTGTTAGAGTTATTTATTTACAGGCCATGTTAGCAACAAGACTGGGGACTCCTTGAGGGTGTTCATTCATTCAGGCATTTATTGAACTACTGTGTACCCAGGCACTGATTGGGACAGCTGTATACAGTAGCTGCTTGATAAACATACCCCGCACTGAATGACAAACTCAGAGCTTAGCATTTCATAGGCACTCCATAAATGCTGCTTGGATTGAATAAATAATGCATGAATAAATTACAGGCATCAGGCCTGGCACACAGCAGGTGTTTAATACATGTTGAATGCATGAAGGAAGGACTAGCACAAGGTCTGGTACACAGGAAATACATGTTGCGAGAACCTACCTTTTTTTTTTTTTGAGATGGAGTCTTTCTCTGTTGCCCAGGCTGGATTGCAGTGGTGCGATCTCAGGTTCAAGTAATTCTCCTGCCTCAGCTTCCCAGGTAGCTGGAATTACAGGCACATGCCACCATGCCGAGCTAATTTTTGTATTTTTAGTAGACATGGGTTTCACCATGTTGTCTGGGCTGATCTTGAACTCCTGACCTCAAGTGATCCACCCGCCTTGGCCAAGCGCTGGGAATATAGGCATTAGCCACTGTGCCCAGCCTTTTTCTTTTTTTTTTTTGGAGACAGGGTCTCACTCTGTTGCCCAGGCTGGAGTGCAGTGGTGCAATCATGGCTCACTGCAGCCTTGACCTTCTGGGCACAAGTGATCCTCCCGCCTTAGCCTCCAGAGAAACTGGTACCACAGGAGTGCACCACCACACCCAGCTAATTTTTTTCTTTTTTCTTCTTTTTTTTTGAGATGGAGTTTTGCTCTTGTCGCCCAGGCTGGAGTGCAATGGTACAATCTTGGCTCACTGCAACCTCTGCCTCCCAGGTTCAAGGGATTCTCCTGCCTTAGCCTCCTGAGTAGCTGGGATTACAGGTACACGCCACCATGCCCAGCACATTTTTTTTTTTTTAAGACGGAGTCTCGCTCTGTGGCCCCCCGGGCTGGAGTGCAGTGGCCGGATCTCAGCTCACTGTAAGCTCCGCCTCCCGGGTTCACGCCATTCTCCTGCCTCAGCCTCCTGTGTAGCTGGGACTACAGGCGCCCGCCATCTCGCCCGGCTAGTTTTTTGTATTTTTTAGTAGAGACGGGGTTTCACCGTGTTAGTCAGGATGGTCTTGATCTCCTGACCTCGTGATCCGCCCGTCTCGGCCTCTCAAACTGCTGGGATTACAGGCTTGAGCCACCGCGCCCGGCCTGCCCAGCACATTTTTGTATTTTTAGTAGAGTTGGGGTTTCGCCATGTTGGCCAGGCTGGTCTCGAACTCCTGACTTCAGGTGATCCACCTGCCTCGGCCTCCCAAAGTTCTGGGGTAACAGGCATGAGCCACCGCGCCCAGTCTTTTAAATTTTTTTTGTAGAGACAGAGTCTCACTAAGTTGCCCAGGCTAGTCTCAAACTCCTGGGCTAAAGTGATTCTCCTGTCTTGGCCTCCAAAAGTGCTGGCATTGCAAATGTGAGCTACCACACCAAGCCTGAACCTGCCTTTTTGTTTTGAGACAAAGTCTTGCTCTATCACCCAGGCTGGAGTGCAGTAGTGCAATCCTGGTTCACTGCAAGATCCGCCTCCCAGGTTCAAGCAGTTCTCCCGATCAGTTTCCCAAGTAGCTGGAATTACAGGAGCCTGCCACCATGCCCGGCTAATTTTCGTATTTTTAGTAGAGATGGGGTCTCACCGTGTTGGCCAGGCTGGTCTTGAACTCCTGACCTCAGGTGATCCGCCTGCCTTGGCCTCCCAAAGTGCTGGGATTACAGGGATGAGCCACTGCGCCCAGCCTGTTTCCAGTGTTTTGTGATGACCTACAATGCTGCTGGGGCCATCATCCTTGTCCATACTTACCCGGTGCACTCCTGCATTTCTGTCAACAATGTCCTCAGATGTGGAGTGGCTGCATCATAGGTTACACACGCCTTCAGCTTTACTAGACATTGCCCAGCTAGTTCCCAAAGTGTCTACTAATTTTTGCAGCTTATTTCTCCCCCATTCGCACCCTCAGCTCACTCTGCTTGGGTCCTATGGGCCTTCTTTTGGGTCCTTCAGCACATGTGCGCCTCAATCACAAGGCCTTTCCATCTGCCATTTCGTCTGCTGAGAGCACTTCCCCAACACTCAGCCTAGCAAAGACCTTTTCTTCAGAACTCAGCTCTAGGCATCACTCCCTCCTCAATCCCAGACCAGGTCAACCCTCCCTCCCTCCATATTATGGAACTCATAGCACCACATATGTCTCCTTTGTGATATTTATCAACTGCGGAGTTTCCTCTCTGTCTGTGCAACTCTCCGAACAAAGTCTGTCTCCCCTGCTAAGCTGTAAGTTCCCATGTTTGTTTAAGCTCACTGCCCTTTCTCCAACACCCAACAGCATGCCTGGCACATGTTAGGCAATGGGTGTTATTACTCTAATAGCTATTCTGTATTCTAACTCATATTTGAGTTCAGTATGTAACTTTTCCAGCATGTTTTCACATTAATTAGCATCCTCTGGGGCCAGGATCATGACAATGTAGACACAGCCCCTTCCCTTAAGAAGTTCACAGATTTAGGTCAATAAATGTTAACTGGACTCACTGACCCGTGACATATTTTCAGTGCTTAGCAACTGTTTCATCGACTCAGAGGTCCCCTTCGTCTAAGTATTACTATAATGAACAGTGTGGGCCAGTGTTTACTGAGCACTTATTATGTACCAGACACTCAGCTAAGTGCTTTTCATTTACCATCTCCTGCCTGCTGACATCCTTCCCAGGAGGTCCTATATCACCTCCATTTGACAGATGAGGAGACTGAGCCTCAGGAAGGTGAATTCATTCATCTGTTCCAGGTCACACAGCTGGTACATGATATAGACGGGATTTCTCAGCCAGAGTTCCTAACCTGTACCTCCTATTACGATGCTGCATTTTCCCTGCCCCAATTACACTGCTCTCTTTTTATTTATTTATTTATTTTTTATTTTTGAGATGGAGTCTGGCTCTGTCACCCTGGCTGGAGGGCAGTGGCCAGATTTTGGCTTATTGCAATCTCTGCCTCCCAAGTTCAAGTGATTCTCCTGCTTCAGCCTCCCAAGCAGCTGGGACTATATGCGTGTGCCACCATACCCAGCTAATGTTTGTATTTTTAGTAGAGATGGGGTTTTTCACCATGTTGGCCAGGCTGATCTCGAACTCCTGACCTCAGGTGATCCGCCCACCTCGGCCTCCCAAAGTGCTGGGATTACAGGTGTGAGCCACTGTGCCCATCTTAAATTAAATTACACTGCTTTCTGTTGGGAGTCCAGAGACTAAGTTTGATACCTACCATTACTGGGCACCCCAGTACTAACCATTTTACATCCATCTATTCATTTAATTCAAATAGTTACTGAACCCACCATGAACCAAGTTCTGTTCCGGGGCTGGAGACATGGCGGTAAACAAAACAAACATCCTAGTGGGAGGAGTAAAAACTAAAGAAACTCAGTTAAGTAGAATACAAAATATGGGCTGTTCACAGTGGTTCATGCCTATTATCCCCGCACTTTGGGAGCCAGAGAGGGAGGATTGCTTGAGGTCAGGAGTTCGAGACCAGCCTGGGCAACATAGTGAGACCCTGTCTCTACAAAATAAAAACAAACAAACAAAAACAAAAACTTGGGCCGGGCGTGGTGGCTCATGCCTGTAATCCCAGCACTTTGGGAGGCTGAGGCAGGTGGATCACCCGAGGTCAGGAGTTCGAGACCAACCTGGCCAACATGGTGAAACCCCATCTCTACTAAAAAAACAAAAATTAGCCGGGCATGGTGGTGGGCGCCTGTAAGCCCAGCTACTCAGGAGGCTGAGGCAGGAAAATTGCTTGAACCCGGGAGGCGGAGGTTGCAGTAATCCGAAGATTATGCCATTTCACTCCAGCAGCCTGGGCGACAGAGCTAGACTCTGACACACACACACACACACACACACACACACACACACACACACACACACACAACCCCATAAAACCAAAAATTAGCCAGCTGTGGTGGTGGGCGCCTGTAATCCCAGCTACTTGGGAGGCTGAGGCAGGAGAATCGCTTGAACCCAGAGGTTGCAGTGAGCCAAGATCAGGTAATGACCTGATCTCCAGCCTGGGGGACAAAAGCAAAACTCTGTTTCAAAAACAAACCAAAAAACTGGCTGGGTGTGGTGATGCATGCCTGTAGTCCCAGGTAATCGGGAGACTGAGGCGGGAGGATCACTTGAACCCAGGAGTAGGACGTGGCAGTGAGCTGTGATTGTGCCACTGCCCTCCGGCAGCCTGGGTGACAGAGACCCTGTCTGAATATATTAGGTTGGTGCAAAAGTAATTGCAGTTTTTGCCACTGAAAGTAATGCCATTGAAGGTAATGGCAAAAACAGCAATTAATTTTGCGCCAAACTAACAGATCTATAGATACGTAGATAATATGATCGATGGTGATCAGTGATATTCACGTCTGTAATCCCAGCACTTTGGGAGGCCGAGGTGGGCAGATCACTTGAGGCCAGGAGTTCGAGATCAGCCTGGCCAACATGGTAAAACCCCACTTCTACTAAAAATACAAAAAAATTTAGCCAGGCGTGGTGGCGTGCGTCTGCGGTCCCAGCTATGCGGGAAGCTGAGGTGGGAGGATCCCTTGAACCCAGGAGGCAGAGGTTGCAGTGAGTCGAGATCACGGCATTGCACTCCAGCCTGGGCGACAGAGTGAGAACCTGTCTCCAAAAACAAACAAACAAACAAACAAAGAAAAGGAACAAGGAAAATAAGATGGTAAGTGTGGTCTCCAAGGTCTTGTTCTTCCTATGTCCATTATTTTTCCCATTATACAAGTGAGGAGGAGGTTCAGAGAGGTGGAGTAACTCGTAAAGGGATTCACAGTGCGCAGGCTGAGACGTCAGTGTCCTGGAAGGACTCATCCTGCAATCACTCTTGGCTGTGTTCCTACCCAGTGCCTAGGATGGAGGTGAAGACAAAAAGAGCATCGGACTTTCTCCCAAGAGCTTGAGACCTGGCAAGCGGGTAGGTCAATCCCTGTGAGCAGAGGACTCCCAAAGCCCCTGCAAAGCATCCATGAGGTGCCCAGGGCAGACACTGAGAAATCACGGTGGGAGAAGCAGATGCAGAGGCTGGAGTTGAAGCTCAGGCTGATGAATCGATTCCAGAGATCAGAAGCAGAAAGCAAAGTCCCCCTAGGATCTTCTGGGACTATTGGTGGCTCCCAGACCCACCAGTCCTGGCTCTACTCCCCTTCAGCCCTCTTGTCTCCAGCCTTTAGGCCTTCAGACAGGGAGACCCAATGACGCTAGTTACCTAATAATTAGCCACAGCCTAGCACGGAGGAAGCTGCTGTCACACACGAACAGCGGCCCCCTCCTCCACCTGACATCATGAGCTTGGGGTACCTCCCAGACTGCTGGGTCGTGGCGGTGGAGGATGTAGGGTACCTGTTTTTAGGCCTCAGCTGTGGGCGATGATGGCTCGTCCCCATGACTCAGTTTCTGTGCAACAGGTCTCATGAACAAGGGTGGCAGCGTGGAAGAGTGGGTAAGGGTCTGGACTTCGGAGCTAGAAAGGAGCTAGCAAGGCACACCAACCAACATATTTTTTATACCTCTAAGAAACTTGGTATCTTCTTTTTTTTTTTTTTTTTTTTTTTGGAGACGGAGTCTTGCCTCTGTCACCCAGGCTGGAGTGCAGTGGCGTGATCTCGGCTCACTGCACCTCTGTCTCTTGGGTTCAAGCAATTCTGCTTCAGCCTTCGGAGTAGCTGGAACTACGCCTGGCTAATTTCTTGTGTTTTAGCAGAGACGGGGTTTCACCATGTTACTGAGGCTGGTCTCAAACTCCTGAGTTCAGGCAATCTGCCCGCCTCGGCCTCCCAAAGTGCTAGGATTACAGGTGTGAGCCAGTGCGCCAGGACCTTTTTTTTTTTTGAGACACAGTTTCACTCTGTCACCCAGGCTGGAGTACAGCGGCGCCATCTTGGCTTGCTGCAACCTCCACCTTCTGGGTTCAAGCAATTCTCCTGCTTCGGCTTCCTGAGTAGCTGGGACTACAGGTGCCCACCACAACGTCCAGCTAATTTTTGTATTTTTAGTAGAGGTAGGGTTTCACCATGTTGGCAAGGCTGGTCTCAAACTCCTGACTTCAGGTGATCTGCCTGCCTTGGCCTCCCGAAGTGCTGGGATTAAAGGCATGAGCCACCACACCTAGCCGGTATCTTGTTCAAAGAGGTACACTTTTTTTTTTTTTTTTTGAGACAGAGTCTCGCTCTGCCGCCCAGGCTGGAGTGCAGTGGCGTGATCTTGGCTCACTGCAAGCTCCGCCTCCCGGGTTCACGCCATTCTCCTGCCTCAGCCTCCCGAGTAGCTGGGACTACAGGCGCCCGCCACCTCGCCCGGCTAGTTTTTTTTTGTATTTTTTAGTAGAGACGGGGTTTCACCGTGTCAGCCAGGATGGTCTCGATCTCCTGACCTCGTCATCCGCCCGTCTCGGCCTCCCAAAGTGCTGGGATTACAGGCTTGAGCCACCGCGCCCGGCCCAAAGAGGTACACTTTAAGGATTAGTTGATCAAGCTGAAAATATACATAGTTTTGGAGGTTGAGGAATTCATTCATTCATTCAACAAACATTTGTTGAGTATGTTTTATAAGCTGGGTCCTAGGACCTGAAAATAAACAGTGAAGAGGACGGACAAAGTTAAGTCTCGTTAGAGACTTCTTTTTTTTTTTTTTTTAATAGAGACAGGGCCTAATTATGTTGCCTAGCCTGGTCTCAAACTTCCGGGCTCTCAAGTGAGCCTCCTGCCTTGGCCTCCCATAGTGCTGGGATTAGACGGGGACTTTTCCTTTTACTAAGTGAGTGGTGTTAGACTGTGGACCCGTGAGTATTCTATTACAGTTGTGAGAAGTGTTCTGAATGAGAAAGAATTTTGTGTGTTCACCTGCTCTCAATCTGTAAGGGAGCCATCTCAGAATTTTGTCTCTTCAGACTGGGGATAAGAGCCAACATCTTCATCTCAGAGCATCTCAGCCTCACCAGGGGGATCGTCCTACTCTCTGCCATGAATAGGTGCCGCGGGATGAAGAGTAGGGTTTCCTACCAAGGCTGCTGTGTTTTGTTTTTGTTTTGTAGAGATGGGGTTTCACCATGTTGCCCAGGCTGGTCTCTAACTCTGGGTTCAAGGGATCCACCCGCCTTGACCTCCCAAAATGTACAGGTATGAGCCACAACGCCTGCCTAAGGTTGCTTTGGTGTGAATCAAGGAGGCACTCAATAAATAGTTGTGGGATTAATGAATGTCATTTCACGGAGGGTTAAAAGCCACAGACACCATCTGTAAAGGTTATCCAGGAAAAGAGAAAATTTCAGCAGTTATTCCGAGATTTCCAGAAGGGTGAGTAGTTTTGGGACTTGGGGAGGAGGAATTGGGGTGCTGGGTTTCCATTCAACAACTATGTTTTCCAGCCTGGCCAACACGGCAAAACCCCGTCTCTACTAAAAATACAAATATTAGCTGGGTGTGGTGGCAGGTGCCTGTAATCCCAGTTACTTGGGAGGCTGAGGCAGGAAGATCGCTTGAACCCCAGAGGCAAGGCAGAGGTTGCAGTGAGCCGAGATTGCGCCACTGCACTCCATCCTGGGCGACAGAGTGAGACTCTGTCTCAAAAACAACAACAACAACAACAACAACAAACCCACAAGTAATTTTAGAGGACATGCAGGCATTTTGCTAGAGCAACATCCATGAATGAAACAGACCAGGTACTGCCCTCCTAGAGCTTACAGTCTGGTGAGGGCATAGGCAACAGTAAGATGATGTGGTAATTACTGGGAGGGGGCAGGAAAGAAAGAGAGGAAAGCAGATTCCAGGAGAAAGAGGAGGGAAGAAGGGCTGGGGGAATAGATCGGCATAGGCAAAGGTCTAGAGGAGGAAAGAGCAAGTTTAGTCAAAGAACTCAAAATAGTTCAGCATGGTCAGACTTTGGAGTCTGGTGAGGGACAGGATGTAGAAGGAAGGGGACCCAATCCCATCCATTGCAGGCAGCCTTCCCCAAGATGTTCCCCTTGGGGAAAAGCTGAATTTGCCCAATCCACAGCTAGCTGTCATGGTTCTGGAGCCCAACCTAATTTTAATTAAGGCACACCATTTATTGAGTCCTGTTATAGAACATTGACTCATTCAATTGTTGGGTAACTTTATTATTATGATTATTATTTTTTGAGATGGAGTTTTGCTCTTGTTGCTCACGCTGGAGTGTAATGGTGCGATTTTGGCTCACTGCAACCTTCGCCTCCTGGGTTCAAGGGATTCTTCTGCCTCAGCCTCCCAAGTAGCTGGGATTACAGGCATGCACCACCATGCCCGGCTAACTTTGTATCTTTAGTAGAGACGGGGTTTCTCCACGTTGGTCAGGCTAGTCTTGAACTCCCGACCTCAGGTGATCCGCCCGCCTTGGCCTCTCAAAGTGCTGGAATTACAAACATGAGACATCTTGCCCCGCCTATTTTTCTTTCTTTCTTTTTTTTCTTTTTTTGAGACGTAATCTCTCTCTGTCACCCAGGTTGGAGTGCAGTGGCACGATCTGGGCTCTGCAACCTCCACCTCCCAGGTTCAAGCAATTCTCTTGCCTCCGCCTCCCAAGTAGCTGGGATTGCAGGCATGCACCACCATGCCCAGCTAAGTTTTATATTTTTAGTAGAAACAGGGCTTCCCCACGTTGGCCAAGCTGGTCTCAAACTCCTGACCTCAGGTGATCTGCCTGCCTCTGCCTCCCAAAGTGCTGGGATTACAGGCATGAGCCACCGCGCCTTGACCCTCTGGTAACTTTCATGCGACCCCATTTTACAGATGAGAAAACTGAGACTCAAGTTTGGGCTCTTTGTCCAAAGTCATGCAGCTGACTACGTTTAAGAACTTCAAATGTTCATTTATGTAAATACTTCTACTTTAGCAGTGCCTCTTCCATGAGGTAATGTGTGTAAAAGCTTTTTTGTAGTAGAGCCATATAAACACAAAGCATTGTTATCCATTTTGCTGGACTTTTGGCTCCATCCAGTTCAGCCTGCAGCATTTAGGGAGTCCAGGAAAGAGGAGGGGGGGCAGTAATTAAAGCCTAAAGGCCCAATAGCCTCTCAGAATTCCCTGTCTATTCTGGTTCCCTCTCTGAGGCACCTCCAGATTTTATCTTCTACCAAATAGAGTTTGTTTCTCAGAAGTTGCAGGATGTGGGCGGTTATAAAAAAAATCAGCAGCATCAACAACTACAAAAACCCCAGCAGCAGCCTAAACACAAAAGAGTTTGAATTTTGAACAAAGGGCAGGGTGAGACCTGAAAGTAAACGCTGACACATCCTCTCCCCAGCTGTGAACTGGGGGTCTGAGGGCTGCAGCAAAGGTCATCTATCTCTACATCTTTAGGCAGGAAATGCAATTCAATCCTCCCAGTGACTGATCACTTTGCAAGATTAATGGAATCATCTCCAGCACTGGTCTCTGTTCCAACAGCACAAAAACTGAATCAACCTCACTTACTCAGCAAGGTCAGCGAATTCCCCATTCTAAAAGTTCGAAACTTTTCTCCAGGAAATTTGTCCCTGACTATTCCTTTGTGGGGCGAAATCCTGCTTTCTGGACTAAGACTGAAAGGTGGTATTTGAAAAGTCCGGGGACTTTTGTAGGCTTTTTATCTGTTGCTACTTCAACTTTCAAATAAAATAAATGCAAAAGGCCTGATTTTCCCTGAAAGGGTTAACTGCCAGCCCTCTGAGCCCTCCCTCGGGGATTGTCAACCAATGACAATTGAGCATGATGAAGTAATGCTTGGATTTTTATTTCCATTGGTTAAAGTGCTTGTCCATCAATCCAAATAGACAATTTTTTTCTTTTTCTTTTTTTTTTTTTTTTTTTTTTTTTGAGACGGAGTCTCGCTCTGTAGCCCAGGCTGGAGTGCAGTGGCCGGATCTCAGCTCACTGCAAGCTCCGCCTCCCGGGTTCACGCCATTCTCCGGCCTCAGCCTCCCGAGTAGCTGGGACTACAGGCGCTGCCACCTCGCCCGGCTATTTTTTGTATTTCTTAGTAGAGACGGGGTTTCACCGTGTTAGCCAGGATGGTCTCGATCTCCTGACCTCGTGATCCGCCCATCTCGGCCTCCCAAAGTGCTGGGATTACAGGCTTGAGCCACCGCGCCCGGCCTCTTTTTTTTTTTGAGACGGAGTCTCGCTCTGTTGCCCAGGCTGGAGTGCAGTGGCGTGATCTCGGCTCACCACAACCTCCTCCTCTCGGGTACAAGCGATCCTCCTGCCTCAGCCCCGTTAGTAGCTGTGATTACAGGCACGTGACACCATGCCCGGTTAATTTTTGTATTTATAGTAGAGACGGGGTTTCACCATATTGGCCAGGCTGGTCTCAGACTTCTGACTCCAGATGATCCACCCGCTTCAGCCTCCCAAAGTGCTGGGATTACAGGCGTGAGCCACCGCGCCTGCCCCAAAGAGACAAGTTTTTAAAGAATCTTTCAACTTTCATGACTCTTCCTGGCATTAACCCCTTAATTAACTCACCTGTTATATCCAGTGTTCCTTCCAACACTTACAGTGGAAGAGAGAGATTATAAAATGAAGAATTTGCTGGACGCGGTGGCTCACGCCTGTAGTCCCAGCACTTTGGGAGGCCGTGGCGGGTGGATCACCTGAGGTCAGGAGTTCGAGACCAGCCTGGCCAACATGGTGAAACCCCGTCTCTACTAAAAATACAAAAATTAGCCAGGCATGGTGGTGGGCACCTGTAATCCCAGCTACTCGGGAGGCCGAGACAGGAGAATAGCTTGTACCCGGCAGGTGGAGGTTGCAGTAAGCCGAGATCATGGCACTGCATTCCAGCCTGGGTGACAGAGCAAGACACCATATCTAAATAAATAAATAAAATGAAGAATTCTAGAGAGAAACTGAAGTCTTCCCCGAATGGCCAAGGCCTGACAGTCTATATGCATACATTTTGGTCTTCCTTAGTCTTTTTACTCAATTCACAAAACAATGAGGAATAAAAAGAAAAGGTCTTTGGAGACCCCAATCACGTTTTTTTTTTTTTTTTTTTTGAGACAGAGTTTCACTCTTGTTGCCCAGGCTGGAGTGCAGTGGCACGATCTCAGCTCACCGCAACCTCCACCTCCCGGGTTCAAGGGATTCTCCTGTCTCGGCCTCCCAAGTAGCTGGGATTACAGGCACCCGCCGCCATGCCCAGCTAATTTTTTTTGTATTTTTGTATTTTTTTTTTTTTTTTTTAGTAGAGACAGGGTTTCACCATGTTGGCCAGGCTGGTCTTGAACTCCTGACCTCAGGTGATCCACCCACCTTGGCCTCCCAAAGTGCTGGGATTACAGGCGTGAGTCACTGAGCCTGGTCTGGAGACCCCAATCACTTTTAACAGAAATAGTATGGTCTGTTGTCTTCCCAGATTAAAACAAATAAGAATATTTGTTTTAGTGGCTGGGCGCAGTGGCTCACGCCTATAATCCCAGCACTTTGGGAGATGGAGGTAGGTGGATTACCTGAGGTCGGGAGTTTGAGATCAGCCTGGCTAACATGGTGAAACCCTGTCTCTAGTAAATACACAAAATTAGCTGGGCGTGGTGGCACACACCTATAATCCCAGATACTCCAGAGGCTGAGGCAGGAGGAGGCTGAGACAGGAGAATCACTTGAACCCGGGAGGCGGAGGTTGCAGTGAATCGGGATCCAGCTGCTGCACTCCAATCTGGGTGACAGTGAGTCTCCGTCTCAAAAAACAAAACAAAAAAAAGAATATTTGTTTTAAATTGCAAAGTCATATAAATATGGCAAATCTGTAACATTTGCCAACACTGGATGCTGGATACACGAGTATTTATTTATTTTATTTAATTAATTAAACATTTTTTTGAGAGGGAGTTTCACTCTGTCACCCAGGCTGAAGTGCAGTGGCACCACCTTGGGTCACTGCAACCTCTGCCTCCTGAGTTCAAGTGATTCTCCTGCCTCAGTCTCCTGAGTAGCTAGGATTACAGATGTAACCACACCCGGCCAGTTTGTGTATTTTTAGTAGAGACAGGGCTTTGCCATGGTGGCCAGGCTGGTCTCGAACCCCTGACCTCAGGTGAGAGACTCCCTGAGTCTCGCCTGAGACTCCCAAAATGTTAGGATTACATGTGTGAGCCACTGCGCTAGGCCCTCTTTATTTTATATACCTTTCATTATGTTTGAAATATATGATAAATGTAAAAGGTCAGAATGGTTGTTAAGACACAAATAATATATAAGTATAACCCCCTTAAAATTTTCTCCCCTCCTGTGAGGGGATCAAAGGTAATGGTTTGCCACGCCATTCCAAGCCTTTCTTTCTTTTTTTTTTGAGATGGAGTCTTGCTCCCATCTGGCAGGCTGAAGTGCAGTGGCATGATCTTGGCTCATTGCAACTTCCACCTTCCAGGTTCAAGGGATTCTCCTTCCTCAGCTCCCCAAGTAGCTGAGATTACAGGTGAGCGCCACCACCCCCAGCTAATTTTTGTA
The DNA here is from genome assembly GCF_037993035.2 of Macaca fascicularis. Taxonomy (NCBI): domain Eukaryota; kingdom Metazoa; phylum Chordata; class Mammalia; order Primates; family Cercopithecidae; genus Macaca; species Macaca fascicularis. The sequence goes on along the minus strand of NC_088385.1, from coordinate 128,680,965 downwards.
TGTTTAGTAGAGACGGGGTTTCACCATGTTGGCCAGGTTGGTCTCCAACTCCTGACCTCAGGTGATCCACCTGCCTCAGCCTCCCAAAGTGTTGGGATTACAGGCGTGAGCCACTGTGCCCAGCCTAAATAATACTTTAGAATGGCAGTTCTACAGATAGCACATGGAAAGGTGTCCAAGATTATAGTCAGTGAAAAGCAAGATGGGAGACGATGTGTATATTTCTTTCTTTTTCCTTTTTTTGAGATGGAGCCTTGCTCAGTCACCCAATGCTGGAGTGCAGTGGCATGATTTTGGCTCACTGCAATCTCTGCCTCCTGGGTTCAAGCAATTAATTCTCCTGCCTCAGCCTCCCGAGTAGCTGGGATTACAGGCACGTGTCTCCACGCCCGGCTAATTTTTGTATTTTTAGTAGAGACAGGGTTTCATCATGTTGGCTAGGCTGGTCTCCAACTCCTGACCTCAAATGATCCGCCCACCTCGCCCTTCGAAAGTGGTGGGATTACAGGCGTGAGCCACCGCGCCTGGCTGGTGTGTATATTTCTGTGATACACTAATACAAGAAGTGGCCAGGCGCGGTGGCTCACGCCTGTAATCCCAGCACTTTGGGAGGCCGAGGCGGGGGGATCACGAGATCAGGAGATTGAGACCATCCTGGCTAACACAGTGAAACCCCGTCTCTACTAAAAATAAAAAAAAATTAGCCGGGCGTGCTGGCGGGTGCCTATAGTTCCAGCTACTCCGGCGGCTGAGGCAGGAAAATGGCGTGAACCCGGGAGGCGGAGCTTGCAGTGAGCCGAGATGGCGCCACTGCACTCCAGCCTGGGCGACAGAGCGAGACTCCGTCTCAAAAAAAAAAAAAAGAAGGTCAGGCGCAGTGCCTCACGCCCACAATCCCAGCACTTTGGGAGGCCGAGGTGGGCAGATCACCTGAGCTCAGAAGTTTGAGACCATCCTGACCAACATGGCAAAACCCTGTCTCTACAAAAAAATACAAAAATTAGCTGGGTGTGGTGGCCTGTGCCTGTAGTCCCAGCTACTCAGGAGGCTGAGGCAGGAGAATCGCTTGAACCCGGGAGGCAGAGGTTGCAGTGAGCTGAGATCATGTCACTGCACTCCAGCCTGGGCGACAGAGCAAGACTCCATCTCAAAAAAAAGAAAAGAAGAAAAAAAAGAAAAAAAAATTGTGGAATATTTCATAAATACAATAGAATCTGAAAAATATTTAACTATACTTTAAGGAACAGTCTCAGATGCCCAGCAGGTGGATTAAGAAACAGAAAGTCACTAGTGTCTCTGTTCACATTCCTTTCCTGAATGGTCTTTTGCAGCATTTTGTGTTAATCATTCCTTGCTTTTATTCCTGTTTTGCGACTTATGTATCTATAGCTAAAGAATATGTAGCCTGTAATCCCCTACTTTGGGAGGCTGAGGGGCAGATCACTTGAGCTCAGGAGTTTGAGAACAGCCTGGGTAACATGGCAAAACAGTGTCTCTACAAAAAATACCCAAATTAGCTGGGCCTGGTCTTGCATGCCTGCAAGTCCCAGCTACTTGGGAGTCTGAGGTGGGAACACTGCCTGAGCGCGGGAGGTGGAGGCAACAGTAAGCTGTGATTGCACCACTGCACACCAGAGCCTGGGTGACAGAGCAAGACCCGGTCTCAAAAAAAAAAAAAAAAAAAAAAAAAGGAATACTTATTTAGTTTTGGTTTAGATTTGCCTGATTTTGAATCTTGTAGACTTAAAAAAAGGAATAGAATGGAATTCACTTTTGAGTAGGTAATACATCTCTGCAGCACAAAATCCAAGAGGTACTACAGCATCTAAAATGAGATTAAGTCAATAAGGTTTAAAATCAGGCACCATTCATGTACACATATGGTAAAAATGTCACTTTACCAAAGAATAGGCTTTCTTCTCTTCCCAGTTTTCTCATTTTTTGATCTTTCCACAGGAATTTCTGTGCATACTAAAGAACGTATGGGCCGGGAGTAGTGGCTCACGCCTATAGTCCCAGCAGTTTGGGAGGCCGAGGTGTGTGGATCACCTGAGGTTAGGAGTTTGAGACCTGCCTGGCCAGTATGGTGAAACCCTGTCTCTACTAAAAACCCAAAAATTAGCCGGGCATGGTGGCACGCACCTGTAGTCCCAACTACTTGGCAGGCTGAGGCAGGAGAATTGCTTGAACCGGGGAGGTAGAGGTTGCAGTGAGCTGAGATTGTGCCACTGCACTCCAGCCTGGGTGTTATACCGAGACTCCGTCTCAAAAACAAACTAAATGCATGTAGGATATATCTGTAGATACAGATATATCCCTTTTGGTTTGCCTACGTGGTCAGCACAACTTAGTATTATTAGTATTCGGCATCTTGTTTTGCTTTGGTTTGGAGACAGAGTCTTGGGATGTCACCCAGGCTGGAGTGCAATAACATGATCTTGGCTCACTGCAACCTCTGCCTCCTGGGTTCAAGCGATTCTTACGCCTCACGTCCTGGGCAGCTGGGACTACAGGTGTGCACCACCATGCCCCGCTAATTTTTGTATTTTTAGTAAAGACAGGGTTTTATCATGTTGCCCAAGCTGGTCTCGAACTCCTGAGCTCAGGTGATCTGTCCACTTTGGCCTCCCAAAGTTCCGGGATTATAGGCATGAGCCACTGCGCCTGGCTTCACTCTCGATTTTTTAAAATATTACTATGACTTTGGCCGGGCGCGGTGGCTCAAGCCTGTAATCCCAGCACTTTGGGAGGCCGAGATGGGCGGATCACGAGGTCAGGAGATCGAGACCATCCTGGCTAACACAGTGAAACCCCGTCTCTACTAAAAAATACAAAAAACTAGCCGGGCGAGGTGGCGGGAGCCTGTAGTCCCAGCTACTCCGGAGGCTGAGGCAGGAGAATGGCGCAAACCTGGGAGGCGGAGCTTGCAGTGAGCTGAGATTCGGCCACTGCACTCCAGCCCGGGCGACAGAGCAAGACTCCCTCTCAAAAAAAAAAAAAAAAATTACTATGACTTTGTGCAAAGCCCCTCACATTTGCAGTACCTTTGAATCCTTGCCGAATCTCCATGAGGGGCTGTAATTCCCCACCTTTATGGCTGAGGCTCAAAGACAGGTTAAGTTGCTTGGCCAAATTTTATAGCTAGGAAATAACGATAGGATTCGAACCCAGTGCTTATAGGAATCCAGAGCCCACAGGGTTGCCCACTATGCCAAGCCTCCCTTCAGGGCTGTCCCATAGAAGATGATAGAGATATTCAAGATTTTTTTTTTTCCTTTTTTTTTTTTTTGAGACAGAGTCCTCCTCTGTCGCCCAGGCTTGAGTGCAGTGGTGCAATCTCAGCTCATTGCAACCTCTCGCTCCTGGGTTCAAGCAATTCTCCTGCCTCAGCCTCCTGAGTTGCTGGGATTACAGGTGCACACCACCGTGCTCATCTAATTTTTGTATTTTTAATATAGACGGGGGTTTCATCATGTTGGCCAGGCTGGTCTTGAACTCCTGACCTCAGGTGATCCACCTGCCTCAGCCTCCCAAAATGCTGGGATTATAGGCATGAGCCACCGCGCCCGGCCAATGATAGGGATATTCTATGTCTGCACCGTTCAGTGCTGTCACTTCTAGCCCCTTCAAATGTAGGTACTGGGATTAAGGAGCTGAATTTTACATTTTATTTTGATTAAATTTAAGTAGCTGTATGTAGCTAGTGTATCCCATCAGACAGCGCAGCCTTAGAGTGCTTTCCGGAATTTGTTTTCACTGACCTACCAGGCTATATACACCTAAGGGGCTGATTCGATGCAGGCTCCCTCTAATCAACCTTCCACGACGTTTGAGGAATGAATGAAGGGTTCATGGAGAAAGGGGGCCAAGGATATCAGCAAAGGTTTCCTAGAAGAGGCCATCTGGTTACAGTGTGAACACTTGCAGTGTTAGCCCTTAAACCACTCTCTCTGAGTGCCTGCCAAGAGCATGGCACTGCGTAGACTCCTGGGGATACCAGTTGGATTTGAGGTTGTCCCACCTGCTCAGATCTTACAAATAAACTTCTCAAGGACAAATAATTGGTGATAGGGTAGGAATCCTGAGACGCAGACATTCACTTTCAGATATATATTCTACTGACAGACTCAAGCACAAAGCTGCAATCCCTTATAGCTCTGTTTGCAATAGAAAGACTGAAAATCATCTAAAAGGGAACTAATTAAATCATTCTTGCATCATGTATATGCCCAATGAAATGCTATGAAATCATTAAAAAGAATAAGGTAATTATATATGCTGATACGGAATGATTTGATATCCCTAAATTAAAACAAAACAGGGCGGCCGGGCGCGGTGGCTCAAGCCTGTAATCCCAGCACTTTGGGAGGCCGAGACGGGCGGATCACGAGGTCAGGAGATCGAGACCATCCTGGCTAACACGGTGAAACCCTGTCTCTACTAAAAATACAAGAAAATTAGCCAGGCGAGGTGGCGGGCGCCTGTAGTCCCAGCTACTCGGGAGGCTGAGGCAGGAGAATGGCGTGAACTCTTGGGGGCGGAGCTTGCAGTGAGCCGAGATCGTGCCACTGCACTCCAGCCTGGGGCACAGAGCAAGACTCCGTCTCAAAAAAAAAAAAAAAAAAAAAAAAAAAAAAAACAACAAAACAGGGCCAGGTGTGGTGGCTCATGGCTGTAATCTCAGCGGTTTGGGAGGCCGAGGTGGGAGGCTCGCTTGAGCCTAGGAGTTGGAGACCAGCCTGGGCAACATGGCAAAACCCTGTCTCTACCAAGAATACAAAAATTAGCTGGGCATGGTGGTGCACTCCTGTAGTCTCAGCTACTTGGGAGGCTAAGGTGAAAGCATTGCTTGAGTCCAGGAGCTGGAGGCTGCAGTGAGCTGAGATTGTGTCACTGCACTCCAGCCTGGGCAACAGAGCAAGACCCTCTCTCAAAAAAAAAAAAAAAAGAAAAATCAGGAGCTATGATAATCATGTATGAATATGAGAACAATTTCAATTTCTTAACAAGATTCTGGTTTCTGAGAGCTCCATCCAGTGTCCGCCCTTTCCTTGGGAAGATGCAGGTCCATCATCCTACCCAGCCCCGAGTATGCCCCAATCGGAGCTGCATCTTGCTTTCTCTAGCCGCTCTGTCTTTGGGCACAGAGTTGCTCAATCAGCCTTTGATGAATGAAGAATGAATGGGGGTAACTCAGGCAGGATTTGACTGGGCCTTTTGTAAGATCGAGCAGGAGGGTCCAGGAAATCATTATTATGTTTCCAATACAACCGGCCTGGTGTTTTCCTGCAAGAAAAAGTACATCTCTGGGATAAGCACCTTCACCTTCTCTCTTCCCTCACCTACTCTCCACTTCTCTGGGATAATTAGCCAACACTGGGAGCTCCAGGGTCTTGGCCCTTCCCCCTTTGGTCCAAAATAACCTCCTCCCCCGCTTTGAGCAAATGCTTGGAATTCTTTCAACTGGAGGACAAAGCCTTTCATCTGCCAATTACTGATAAAGAGAAAATGCAAATATCGAGGGGGAAGGTGATTCATCAAGGGCCCAACATTTATTGAGTGGCCACTTAGGACCTGGTGGCAGGACAGGCATTCTACGGGAGGCCAAGGGGAACAAACCCCTGGCTGGCCCATTCTTTTCTCATATTTGTGGTTTCCTCGAGGTTTGTAAAGGGAGGGGATTAAATTAGGTGACTACCCAGCCCCTTCCCACTCTGACAGGCCAGGAACTCTTCATGGAGGTGATAGATGACTTAACTGTAACAACTTTTTACACTAAGGTGGCTGCCATTGGAGCTTTTTCTGATGCCAGCTTTTGAGGCCACCATGAGGCCACTTGGAGAGAAAGACGGGCCTCAGGGAGAAAAAAGAATTAATTAGATCAAGCATTCTATATATATATATATTTATTTATATATATATTTATATATATATTTATATATATATTTATATATATGTATTTTTTTTTTTGCCTTATTTCACTTAATTCACTTTGCATCACTCTCCAGCCCATGCAGCCTCCTTTGAACATGTTTATTTCATTATGGGGCAGTAGTGAGGCTGGTAAGTTACAAAAAAAAAAAAAAAAAAAGAGCACGTGACGGCCAAGCCAGGCTCCAGTGTGAGCCCTGGCAGCGGCGCATACACGCTTTGTGATCCTGGGTGAGTGGCTTTGCTTTTCTTAGTCCTAATTTCCTCCTTTGCAAGATAGGAACGAACAACACGATTTCCCTTAAAGGGTTCTTGTGAGACAGACAGGAACAAATAAAATGGTCCATGGTTCTGGACGGACTGAAGGCATAACCCGCAGCACTCACGCTAAGGGCTACTGATTGGATGCAGTAGCCAATGTGGGCGATTTCAGTTGGGAAACAAATTTTGATGTTTCCCAGCCTCATCCCTGCTTAGAAGATTTTTACAGCTAGTGAACATGAATGAAAACAAACTTCAAAGAGTAGCCTTTGGGGGTGGGTGGGAAAGACTACAGACAGATAGGACAGGAAACTTTTAAGGTGAGTGAGGGGGAAGCTAAGCTGTCTCTTAGGATGGCCAATACGATGCTGACAGTGACATCCAATCTCCCGGTGGGGAAGCCACGTCCTCCCCACAGGTCTGTCTGATAGCCTGGGGACCATACGGGAGCACGGCAATCATTCAGATTTATAATTTCTCTAAGCTTCAGTTTTCCCATGTGCAAAATGACCTGCTCTAACTATCCCACAGGGTTAATGGCAGAAATAAAATGTCAGGCTCAAAGCCTACGGTCTACGATGTCCCTTTATTGTCGCCCTCTTGCCATGTCATTTTATCAGCATCTTTACCCCCAAGATCAGGCCTAGCAGGGCGCCGCAGCTGGGGCTGGAGGAATGTTTAGGGCCAGCTTTTCTCAAGCCCAGTCCACCTGACTGTTGCTCATGAAGTGAGGACAAGGCAACCCAGGACCAGTGCCGGGGTAGTCAAAAACATTAGTAAGTGGACAGGGACCTAATGACACCCATGTATGGAGGGTGCCGATACCTCCGCTAAAAAGCCCTATAGGATTAATCAAGGGGCACCAGAGTTCCCCCCACCCATCCCAGAGCACTATGCACCTTTCCACCGACTTTTCTCCTATAAATGGCCAACAAGGGCTTACCCTTCGCTCCTGTGCGGGCTGCGTTAGGAGGCGCCAGATCCAATTCTCTTCGTCTTTCGCTCCTGAGTATCTATCTGCTCCCCTTGCTGAGCGCAAGAACCTTTAAAAAATGTCCAACTTCTGTCTCAGGGCTGGTCGCCTAGTAAAGGACTCCACAGAAGCGTGCAGAATGAATGAATGAAAGGCAACGTCTTCCGGTCAGCTGCGGTCTGCAAAGGCTCTGGTCTGGCTGTATTTCCTGTACGTGTGTGTGTCCACATCTTTGAGTGCCGGGAGTTTAAAAGTTAGGCAGTCCTTATAGGTATGGAGCCGAGCTAATTTCCTTCTGAGCCCCACAAATGCCTCCTCCATATGGCAGGTCCGCAAATGGGGGGATCTGCAGAGGATCACCCCTCACGAAAAAGACATGCAGCAGAAAAGCAAAAAAAGGAAACAATTATATATACAAAATGCTATGAATTTGAGTCGGCCACACAGGTAATGTTGGGGGAGGGATGGATGAAAGAAGAGGAAGAGGGGTAGCCCTGGGCAACAGGGGCAGGAACGGAGGTGGGGGGTCGTTTTTGGGGGTGCCAGGCCCCGGGGGCTTTCACGCCAGCATGCTCAGCTTGCATTTCCGCGCCTCCCGCTGAGGCCAGCCGTGCAAATCTGCACCTCCCTCCCCGCCCCCTCCTCCTTCCCTCCCTCCCTGCCCCGCCATCTCCGGGATGCGCCCGCCGCCTGCAACTCGGCCCTCCAAAAGTCAGCTCTGCACACAACTCCCGGGCGGCGGCGGCGCCTGCGTGCAGAGGAGCACTCGTGACCCAACAACAAAACAGCGATGCCAGGGCGCTAACGGCGCCCGGTGCCTCCCGGGCTCCCTCCCCGCCCCACACCTCCTCGGGCCGCCGTCCCCACCCCCTCAAGCCCGGGCCGAGAGCCCCCCCACTAGCCCGGCCGCGGGCTCCGAGCGCGATCGGCAACAATGTTTACGTTCCGGGGATTATGACGTCGACGCCTCCCCCCCCCCACAACTGCTGAAAATGGTTTCCTAGGACTTTGCAAACGGATCTGCCTAAGTGTTGGTGCAAAACTTTGTAGATCTCGGCTCTGGCTTGCTTTATTTATTTATTTTTTGGTTTGTTTTCTTTGGTCTTCCCTCCTTCCCCCCTCGGCCAAAATGCAGGGGGCAGGAGTGTTGACAATTAATTGGTGAACTCTCCTAAAAAAATGGAGGCAGAGAAAGACTCTGGAAGAAGATTGGTGTGTAGCTTTTTTTTTTTTTTTTTTTTCCAAATCTGTATCTGGCATATGATAGATCTTTTTTTTTTTTTGGTTGTTTCTCGCTGCCTTTTCTTTCCTTTTCTGTATTTTGCAAGAGGACCGGGAAAAAAAAATATAATAAATTGCATGCAAAAGGAAGCAAGCTGCTTACTCCTCCAGCCCCTTGTGAGGCTTAGAGTCTCAGACACTTAAGTGGGGAGGTGGTATCGGGGAAAGGCGTGGAGGGGGGCTGAGCGGGCTCGGGGTTCGCCCGGAATCTGGGGGGCTGCGGGGCCGGGCGCTGGGCGGTGGAGGGAGGAGGCAGGGGGATGCGGGGAGTGGTGGGGGAGTCTCCTTAGGAAGTGAGTGTGCGCGCGCGCTTGTGGGGAGATGAGGCAGCTGCTGGTGCGTTTTGGGGTCTCCGATCGGAGCTTTGTGGCGGGCCGTCTGCCTCTCCCCCTCCCAAGCCCCGATCCTCCTCCCCCCACCTCCTCTTCTTGCACTGGCGGGCGGGCGGCGGGGGCGGCTGGGGTCTCAGCCCTTCCATTTCAGCTTTCCAGCTTCCCCGGTAGCTCGGGGGCGGCTCCAGCTTTAGAAACGCTGCCGGCCCCCGGTTCCGGCTTCCCAGCTCTGCCGCCGCGGCCGCCGGGGCTGCTGTTACCGCCGAGCCGGGCGCCGCCGCGGCTCCTCCTGGGGCCTACATTTGCCCCGCCAGCCCGTGTCCGGAGCCCCCTTCGCGGGTTACATAACCAGGCTCCCGGCCGAGTGGGCAAAGCCCAACACATTTCGGGGGCGGGGGGCAGGGGAGGGCCCCCAGATGTCCCTTCAATGGCTTCCAAAGACACCGGGGGGAGTACCCCGTGTGGAGCGCAGCTGGACCCCCGGGGTGCGGGCCCCTCTCCTTGTCCTGCTTTTCAGCATCTTTGGCAATTGCGCAAAGTTGCTTGGGTTGCAATGGTGGGGTGCAGGGGGCGCGCGGCTGCTGCACCTGTTAGTGCTGGCCCAGGTTGAGAGGCGACCTCCAGCCCCCCCAGTAATGTCCCGGGCTCTCTGGTTTGGGTCCTCGCAGCGCCCGATTGACCGCCAGCGATACGACGAGAACGAGGACTTGTCGGACGTGGAGGAGATCGTCAGCGTCCGCGGCTTCAGCCTGGAGGAGAAGCTTCGCAGCCAGCTGTACCAAGGGGACTTCGTGCATGCCATGGAGGGCAAAGGTGAGGCGCCCCCTCCCCGGGCCGCCTTCTGCGCTGCGGGCCGAGCGCACGTGGGGAGGGAGCTGCCGGTGGCTGGGTTCGTATTTCGCGCCCGCGTCCCCCATTCCAGGGGATCCGGTGACGAAACGAGGCCGAGCACTGGGGGGGTGGGGTGGGGTGGCGAGGGAGGAGGGCAGGCAGTAAGGGGGGCCGGGCATGGGCCTAGGCCCGGCCCGCGCCCACCACCAGCCCCAGGGCGGGCAGAACCAGGGGGCCGGCGGACAGAGGGACCTGGGGATGGACAGGCGGACCGAGGGAGGGCGGGAGCGCAGCGTCCTCCCCCTCCCCGAGCCGGTCGCGCTCCCTGCGCTGCCTGAGGTGCCGCCGCCTAACTGGAACTGGGTTCGGGTCGCCCCTGGGGCATCGGGGTGAGGCCCCCCAGGCCTGAAGCCTTCCCAATCCCGTTCCCGCTCGGGGACTGCCAGTGAGGAACTGGTGATCGGGGCGCGTCGGGTGTTCGGGATGATGCCCCCTTAGGCCTGGGGTCTGCAGAGCCGCATTCCCCCGTGGGCTCTGCCAGATTGGATCAGGGACCTCATGCGCCCTGAAGCTATTGACCTGAATCCCCACCTGGGCCCGAGCTGTCTAGTGCTACAGCCTTGACAGGTTGAAGCCAGGAGCTGGGGTCAGGGGGTGACTTCCCTTCGGGCTTCTGGGGGAGATCCCTGTCCCCTGGCAGTTTGAAGTGAGGAAATGGGTCTTCTTCCAGGCCTGAGACTTGGAGAGCTCTGTTCCTTGTAGGCCCACCCAGTTTAGAGCGAAATTTGGGGACGCCTCCAGGGTTTTGAAGACCTTCATGGCCTGGGTTTCTCCCTGGCTCTCCTACTACGAGGGTGGTGGGGGTCACCCTCCAGATGTTAAGGTGATGCCCTGGGTTGCCTCTGAGGCCTCCAGAGCCCTGGCCTTCCCAGCCTGCAGCCAGTGTGGCTCCTGGTTGAGGAACCTCGCATTGCCTGCGGGATTGGGGTTTTGAACATGCCCTACCTAGCTTTCCTAGGCCCTTCACTCATTTTTCCTTTTCAGATATTTCAGTTGCCTTTAAGTTACAAAGTTTCTATTTTGTTCCCCCCACGCCTGTTGGAAAACCCTTCCATCCCTCAGTGAGCTGATAACCTGGAGTGCCTGCTTCCCTCCTCCAGGTTCTGGTTGAGTGGCTGTGGCTGTGGGGTTAGCTCTGAGAAGAGACTCCCAGCTTTGCAGTTTTGTGATTTCTCTTTTGTGCCCATCGCCTCCTGGGGCACTGGGCTCCGGTGGTGAGGGGTAGTTGTTGGGGGAGGGAAGAAGAAACTTCTCCCAGCCTGCCTGGTCCTAGAGCAGGGTGCTAGTCCCAGCTGATTTAAATTTTCTCTGCATAAGTGGAATTTTAATTCCTCTCCTTTCTTCCCCCGTTTTTACTGAGTTGAGTCGTTTGGCGGATCCTACGTGCAAACAATATGCAAACTTCCTAGTCATTTGGGAGGAATTCTCAGCCCAGGATTTCAGAGCTTTTTCTCAGGCTCATTTGAGGAAGTTGAAGCTGACCCTGGGGGATGGGGTGCTTTGGGTGGGTGGGTCTGAGGGCCGGTATTCCAGGCAGGGAGAGCTAACGCGTATCCTTAGATCTGCTGTCCCGGCATCTTTCAAAGGGGAGGGCCCAAGGCTTTGCTCTTTAATTCAGATCTGGCCCCAAAACTTGAGGGAGGAGCTGAGAAACAGGAGCCCTTAGCCTGGATTCAAAATAGAAGCTTCTTAAACTTCTCTTCCTTTAAATCCTTAGGAATCCCCATTCACTGTGAGCCCCTGGGGATCTGAGCTGCTGAGGTCAGGGCTTTCCCCGGCTTTGGGTTTTGTTCTCTGTCTCTCTTCGGAGGGGAGTTGTCTTGGCCTCCTCCTCCCCCAAGGCTGCCCTGTGAACTGTTTCCCTGGGCTAGCAGCTTCAGTGGCCTGAGGCCTCTTCTGTCTCCCTTCCGACGGTCGGAGAGGCCTTCTTACCTTGTGGATTACTTTAGTTACCTGCGGATTTGGGGGATGTGAGAATTTATCTCAAGCCCCATCACCTTCATATTCAAGGGTGTATGGTTGGGTCAGATTCACTGGTTTCAGAATTGGGGAAGGACAGAAATTAGAGGCCTCCTTCATCCTCCAGGACTTTGGGTAAGGATTTGGGGACTGTACTAGAAAAACCCCAGAGAGAGAGCGAGCCCATGAATTTTCCTTGGGTCTTGCTATGCCCCCTTTACAGAGCCTTCCCCTGGGGAGCCTCCCTCCCGGTTATCCAGCTGAAGCAAAGACTGTGATGGCTACAGCAGAATTTCACTCTTAAGACAACAAAGCTGTGCCCAGTTCCCTAGTTATTTTGGCACCAAATACACAGTTTCCAGGGAAACCGGCTTTTCCCCCCTCCCCTTCACTATGCAGGATATTACAATAAGATTTTCACTGATGCTCAGCTACAATGAGGGCCCTCCTCCCAGCCTCCTCTCTGGGCCTTCAGATCCTCCCAGGTGGCATTCTTCAATTTTGCAGTCCCTTTACTTTCTGAGCGCAGCTTGGGATGCGTGTCTCTGTCTATCCCTCTTTCTCAGCAATGGCTGGGGCTCTTTTTGTGCGGGGCTCTTTTGAGTCTTCCTCCCCAACCCTCGCTGGCTTTGGGCTGTTGGTTGACAAGTTTGGACCGGTGGGGCGTGCCGAGAATGACTGACTGAGTAGGCAGAGGAGCTGATCGCTGGCATGGCTTCTCTTGGGCTTTGCCTAATCCATTTCCCGATCATTTTCCAAGGAGCTTTTGCTGTACAGCTGGTGCCTGCATCTCCTGGACCCCCTGCCCCTTCGTCCATCAGTTTTCTTCCCCTAACCAACAGATCCCGGTTCATTTGCTCCTTCGTGACTTAACCAACTTGTTTTAATTCAAATATCCAAACAGATTTCAACTATGAGTACGTACAGAGAGAAGCTCTCAGGGTTCCCCTGATATTTCGAGAAAAGGATGGACTGGGAATTAAGTAAGTTGCTGCAACTAATCGCTCCTTCCCCCGTCTTCCTCCCTAACATACTTTATAGCTTGGGATGGATTTCTTCCACCCTCTTCCCACCTCTCATCACTGAGAAGGATCTTTTTTCATGATCTGGGAACAGCATCTCCTTGTTCAAGGCCTAACAAAGGGGTAACACTCTCCAAAGACTGGTCTTTTGCAGGGACTTTGGGCAGAGAGAGGACATAGGGTAATTAAGCAGTGTTGACTTTTTCCCCTGACCCACCCCAGTTATACTCAGTGACCTCCTGCAGAGAACTGTACCTCTCCTCCTTCCCCTTGCTCCAGATCAGGAGACTGAGGTAGAGCCTGAGCTGCAAAGGGACTAGCCAGGCTCTAAGCCCAGACCCAGGGCACCTAGATACATGTTTCTTACGCAGATTCCCACTATGTGTGTTTCCTGGGGTGCCAGTGTCTCCCCTTTCTTTGCCTGCCCCGCAGCCTGCCCCTGCACTATGTCTGTTTTCATTCACTGAGATCTGTCAGAGCTCCAGGTGGGGGAGAGGTCTGGGAGGCAGGCTGGAAGAACAGGTTTGTGCCCCTTGGGCAGGTGTAGGGGAGGAGGCTTGGGGTGTCGTTCCAGGCAGCCTCTCTCCAGCATCTGCTCCCAGACTTGCTCAAGAGTCCATTCCTACGAGTAGGATTTAAACCTTGGGCATCATGGTTAATTAATAGTGAATTGTAGCCCGTATTACCACATCCCTGGAACTGGTACAATGCGTGTCTTTTTTTCCCTCTGAACTTAAAGGGGTCCGTCCCACTTTGCATACAACTCCTTATGGAGAGTATTTTCTAGAGGGAGAAAGAGACCTAGAGAGGACTACCCACCCTAAAAGAAAGCAGGCGTTTGAATGTCTAGCCCTGGCCTTTACTTTTGACCCTGCACTTCCGGCTTCCCTGGAAAAATGGAGTGGACAGTGGTCGTCCCAACCTCTGCTGAGGTTCAGGTTTGAGTTGCCTCTTAGGGTAGGGAAGGGCCTCAGTGGTTCTGGGGTGACCCTCCCTGCAGACATCAACTGGTCTACTTCCCTCCCTCTGGATGGTCTCATTTTGAGTTCCCAAACCGAGGGCAAAGGGCCTCTCTTGGAAAAATGGCTTCCCCCCGGGCCCAGGGTAGAGTCTAGCTTTGTTGTTTCTGGCCTCTCACCAAACGTCTGTGCTCCTCTTTCCCCAGGATGCCTGACCCTGATTTCACAGTCCGAGACGTCAAACTCCTAGTGGGTAAGTCGCTTGCCGTGTGTGTGGCTCAGAGATGCTGAAGTAGGGAAGGGGAAAGAGGCGGTCACCGCCTGCCCATTTAGACTTTTAACTGCCTCTGAAAACAAAGTCCCCACGGGAGGAGGCAGGAGCAGGTGTGAGCTGCAACCGTTTCATCCTGGAGAACAGGTAGGATTGCAAAGTCATAAGAAGCTGTATCAGAGGGCGTTTGCCAGTACGCAGTTTTATGAGGCCCATTTGGACACTGCCTCCAGCCTGGGTGTCAGCGATGCAATCTGAGATCTCTCCTCCGCATTTGTTTGTGGGTTGCCAGGTAAACACTGGGTGCTTTATGATCCCTCATAGACTTTCAGGCTTTTGAAGGGAGGGGCTATTCCTCCTGCTTCCTTGGGGTTCTGGACCGGCCTGGGGCAGGCCTTGGAACTTCGAGCTCAGCAAATGCACATGAGCTCCCTGAGCACCTGCAGGTGGCTGATGACTTAGTACTCTGGATGCTCGGCCAGGTAGTAGGTGGCATTTCACATCTTACAGGCAGTTGTTCAATCAATCTATTCTTTCTAGAAAAACACTTTTTGGCTACTTGGTGGCCAAGGTCAGAGTTGCGAACGGATGGATAAGTTCCCTGCTCTCTTGGTGGGTACAAGAGGCAGTCAAGAAGTAAACAGTAGGCTGAGGTGGTGGCTCACGCCTGTAATCCCAGCCCTTTGGGAGGCTGAGGCGGGAGGATCACAAGGTCAAGATTTAGAGACCAGCCTGGCCAACATGGTGAAACCCCGTCTCTACTAAAAATACAAAAACTAGGCCGGGCGCGGTGGCTCACGCCTGTAATCCCAGCACTTTGGGAGGCCGAGGCGGGCGGATCACAAGGTCAGGAGATCGAGACCACGGTGAAACCCCGTCTCTACTAAAAATACAAAAAATTAGCCGGGCGCGGTTGTGGGCGCCTGTAGTCCCAGCTACTCGGGAGGCTGAGGCAGGAGAATGGCGTGAACCCGGGAGGCGGAGCTTGCAGTGAGCCGAGATCGCGCCACTGCACTCCAGCCTGGGCAACAGAACGAGACTCCTTCTCAAAAAAAAAAAAAAAAAAAAAATACAAAAACTAGCCAGGCATGGTGACGGGCGCCTGTAGTCCAAGCTATTTGGGAGGCTGAGGCCGGAGAATAGCTTGAACCTGGGAGGCAGAGGTTGTGGTGAGCCAAGATCGCGCCACTGCACTCTAGCCTGGGCGATGGAGCGAGACTCCGTCTCCAAAAAAAAAAAAAAAAATAGCCAGGTGTGGTGGTGTGTGCCTGTAGTTGTAGCTACTTGGGAGGCTGTGACGGGAGGATTGCTCGAGCCCAGGAGTTCCTGCCTGCAGGCCATGATTGCGTCACTTCATTCCAGCCTGGGCAACAGAGCAGGACCCTGTCTCTAAAGTAAATAATAGTGATAAAATGCAATGTCTTTTCTGATGGTGACAGGGCTATGTAGAAATAAACAGAATAATGGCATGGCACGTGGTGGGGCTGCATTTTAGACAGGGTGGTCAGGGAGGGCCTCTCTGGGATGAAGGGGGCATTTGAACAGAGACCTGACTGATGAGAATCAGCTGTGGGAAAAGACATTCTAGGCTGAAGGAAGAGCAAGGGCACCCAGAAGGTGGGGATAAACTTGGAGTGTGGAGGAACTGAGTGAGTGAGTGAGTGAGTGAGTGAGTGAGTGAGAAAGCTGCAGAAGAGGTGGCAGAGGCCCCGGAGCTGGGATGTGAAGGCCTCCCAGGGCCCTGTAGGGAATTTAGGTTTGACTTCTAGTGTGTTGGAAAGCCACTGGGGAGCTTTCAAGTGGGGTGAAGGGAGTATCTCTGTGATCTGATTATTTTCTTGGGATGGGTTTGAAACGTTTTTATTTAATTTTATTTGTATGTTTTAGAGACCAGTCTCGTGCTTTTGTCCCAGCTAGAGTGCAGCGGCATGATTATGACTCACCATAGCCTGCAACTCCTGGGCCTAAGTGATCCTTCCGCCTTAGCCTCGAGAATAGCTGGGACCACAGGCATGTACCACCACACCCAGTTATTTATTTTTGTAGAGATGGGGTCTTGCTACGTTGCCCAGGCTGGTCTTGAACCATGCACCTGGTCACATTTAAAAAACTGAGATGAGCGCCCGGGCGCTGTGGCTCACACCTGTAATCCCAGCACTTTGGGAGGCTGACGCGGGTGAATCACAAGGTCAGGGGTTCGAGACCAGTCTGGCCAACATGGTGAAACGCCGTCTCTACTAAAAATACAAAAAATTAGCTGGGTGTAGTGGCGGGTGGCTGTAATCCCAGCTACTCAGGAGGCTGAGGCAGGAGAATCGCTTGAACCCAGGAGGCAGAGGTTGCAGTGAGCCAAGATCGTGCCACTGCACTCCAGCCCAGGCGACAGAGTAACACACCGTCTCAAAAAAAAAAAAAAAAAATTGAGATGATATTCACATACTATAAAAGTTGTCACTTAACCATTTTAAAATGTACAAGTTGGTTGGGCGCAGTGGCTCACACCTATAATCCCAGCGCTGTGGGAGGTCGAGGCAGGCAGATCACTTGAGGTCAGGAGTTCAAGACCAGCCTGGCTAACATGGCGAAACCCCATCTCTGCTAAAAATACAAAAATTCACCAGGTGTAGGGGCACATTCCTGTAATACCAGCTACTTGGGAGGCTGAGGCAGGAGAATCACTTGAACCTGCGAGGCAGAGGTTCCAGTGAGCTGAGATCGCACCACTGCACTCCAGCTTGAGTGACAGAGTGAGACTTTCCCCAGGAAAGAAAAGGCGCAAGTCGTTGGTTTTAGTATATTTACAATGCTGTATAACCATCCCCACTCAATTCCAGAATATTTCTATCACCCCAAAAAGAAACCCTGTATCTCTCAGTTCCCCCATCGCTCAGATTAGCACGACCACTAATCTGCCTTGTGTGTCTGTGAAGTTGCTGATTCCGGACATTTCATTCAAATGGAATCATAGAACACACAATCCTTTATGTCTGGCTCCTTTCACTTGGCGTCATATTTTCAAGGCTCATCCATGTTGTAGCATGAGGCAGCACTTCACTCTTTTTCTTTTTTTTTTTTTTTTTTTTTTTGAGACGGAGTCTGGCTCTGTCGCCCGGGCTAGAGTCAGTGGCCGGATCTCAGCTCACTGCAAGCTCCGCCCCCCGGGTTTACGCCATTCTCCTGCCTCAGCCTCCCGAGTAGCTAGGACTACAGGCGCCCGCCGCCTCGCCCGTCTAGTTTTTTGTATTTTTTAGTAGAGACGGGGTTTCACCGTGTTCGCCAGGATGGTCTCGATCTCCTGACCTTAGTGATCTGCCCGTCTCGGCCTCCCAAAGTGCTGGGATTACAGGCTTGAGCCACCGCGCCCGGCCACTCTTTTTCTTGGCTGAATAATATTCCATTGTATGGATAGACTACATTTTGTTTATCCAAAAACATTTGTTTTTGGACCACAGTTGTTGATGGACATTTTGGTTGTTTCTACTTTTTGGCTGTTATGAATAATGTTGCTAAAAATATTCACATACAAGTTTTTGTTGAACATACATTTTCACTTGGGTATATCCTTAGGAGCAGAATTGCTGGATCACGTGGTAACTGTGTTTCACTTACTGAGGAACTGCCAGACTGTTTACCAAAGCAGCTGTGTCATTTTACACTCCCATAAGCAGTGTGTGGGGGTTCTGGTTTCCCTACATCCTTGCTAACACTTGTTATTGTCTGTCTTTGACGATCGCCATGCTAGTGGCTCTGCAGTGAGGTCATTTGATTGAAGTTTTGTAAACGCCAACTCTGGTGTCTGTGTGTAGGATGAAAGCAGCCGGCTGGTGTGTCAGATGTGTCAGATGATCCAGCCAGAATAATTGACCTAAAAGCATGTCAAAGATATGCAGGCTCGATGCAGTGGCTCACACCTGTAGTTCCAGAACTTTGGAAGGCCAAGGTGGGAGGATCGCTTGAGGCCAGGAGTTCAAGACCAGCCTGGGGAGCATGGCAAAACCTTGTCTCTACAAAAAACACAAAAATGGCCAGGCGCAATGGCTCACACTTGTAATCCCAGCACTTTCGGAGGCCGAGGTGGACGGACCACCTGAGGTCAGGAGTTTGAGACCAGCCTGGCTAACATGGTAAAACCCTGTCTCTACTAAAAATACAAAAAAATCAGCCAGGAATGGTGGCGGGCGCCTATAATCCCAGCTAGTTGAGGGGCTGAGGTAGGAGAATTGCCTGAACCCTGGAGGCAGAGGTTGCAGTGAGCAGAGATTGGCCGTGGCACTCCAACCTGGGCAACAAGAGCGATACTCTGTCTCAAAAAAAAAACAAAACAAAAAACCCCACAAAACCCCAAAACACAAAAATTAGCTGGGCTTGGTGGCATGCGTCGGTAGTCCCAGCTACTCAGGAGGCTGAGGTGGGACAGATCACTTGAGCCTAGGAGTTTGAGGCTGTAGTGAGCCAAGATCACACCACTGCACTCCACTGCACTCTGTCAGGGCAACAGAGCGAGATCCTGTCTCAAAAAAAAAAGAAAGAACAGAAAAAAGAAAGCAGGAACAGTCATCCAGCCCCACTCCCTTGGTATTTCTGTGATGGTCAAATGGAGCGATGAATGTTCAAGTGCTTTGCAGAGGGACAGCTGCTCTGGACTCTGAGGGAGGCTGCTGACTGCAGTTGGCATGGGGAATTATGCCCATTTCGGTCTCTGAGCTGCACACAGGCTTCCAGAGAGTGGTGATAGGGCACATTTGTTATAAGTGACCTAAGTGACAAATGTAACTCTAGCTGTCCTAAGCAAAAGGGAATTCATAGGCTTAGGTCGTAAGTTCAGCATGTAACCTCCAGGGACAAATATGTCTGGATGCTCCAAAGTGATCTTGAGAAGTTGAGTCTGTTTCTCCTTTCTGCTTCCCACTTCCACTCCCTCTTTCCGCTTCATTCTTGGCAGGCTTCTCCCCATGGGAGGGTAGGGAGGGTGGGTGAAGAAGGGGCCCACAGCAGCTTCAGGCGTCTATCCTGCCAGCTCAGGGTCCTTCCCAAACCCTCAGTTGTTCCCTTAAATGCCTCTGGATTGGCTCTGACAGTCTTAGCACAGCCTGGAGCCAAACTGGAGCTGCTGGCTGGGGTCAGCCCAGCAGAACCACGTGGACTGAAAGTGGGGAAGCAGTGATTCTCCAGGGTTGCTGGGTGACATAAACACAGCCCTAACAGACGTGACAGTTCTGCTTTGGAGGGCAGTGTGTGGGGAAGGCTGGGCCAGCCCTCCCCTCCAAGTCATTGCGGGGTCGCAGCCTCTGTCTTGCAGCCTCTGTCTTCCAGTGTCTTACCTTGCCCTGGGCGCTGCACCATGGGAGGTGGCTGTTTGAGAAAGGGACTTGTGCACTACCAGGTGTTCAGGCCACAACTTGGGGCCGCAGACTCTTCTCTAATGTCTTAAAATCAGGCTTTTCTCCATCAGCAGTCTGTTCTAAGCTCCAAGCCTTTTTTTTTTTTTTTTTTTCCCCAAAAAGGCAGTTTCCATTTCTGTAACACTGTACCCTTAAAAAAACCCCATTCATTGAAGTATAATATACATACAGAAAAGTGCACATATGGTAACCACGTAGCTCGATTAATTTTAACAAACTGAACACATCAGGGTAACCAATACCCAGAATCCTCTGCATCTGCCCATGTAGTCTCCGCCCTCCACTGCTAGTGAACTTGACTTCTAGCCCCATGGATGAGTTGTGCCTGTTTTCACATTTTATGCCAGTGAAATCGTGGAGGATGTCTTCTTTAGTTTTGGCTTCTTTTGCTTAGCTTTGTGTTTATACAATTCATCTATATTGTTTGTTGTGTATATTTATAGATTTCTTTTTGTGTGTTTGTGTGTGTGTGTTTTGTTTGCTTTTTTTGATGTTTTGAGAATGAGTTTCAGGCCGGGCGCGGTGGCTCAAGCCTGTAATCCCAGCACTTTGGGAGGCCGAGACGGGCGGGTCACGAGGTCAGGAGATCGAGACCATCCTGGCTAATACGGTGAAACCCCGTCTCTACTAAAAAAAAATACAAAAAACTAGCTGGGCGAGGTGGCGGGCGCCTGTAGTCCCAGCTACTCGGGACGCTGAGGCAGGAGAATGGCGTGAACCCAGGACGCGGAGCTTGCAGTGAGCTGAGATCCGGCCACTGCACTCCAGCCTGGGCGACAGAGCGAGACTCCGTCTCAAAAAAAAAAAAAAAAAAAAGAGAATGAGGTTTCACTCTTCTTGCCCAGGCTGGAGTGCAGTGGCACCGTCGTGGCTCACTGCAACCTCTGCTTCCTGAGTTCAAACGTTTCTCCTGCCTCAGCCTCCTGATTAGCTGGAATTAGAGGCGCCCGCCACCATGCTTTTGTATTTTTCATAGAGATGAGATTTCACCATGTTGCCCAGGCTGTTCTCAAGCTTCTGGGCTCAAGCAATTCTCCTGCTTTGACCTCCCAAAGTGCTGGGGTTACAGGTGTGAGCCACTGCACCTGGCCTTTGTTTCATGATTGGATATCCTCTGAATGTCTCATCAGGTCTTTTCTCCATTATTTCAAAGGGTTGTCTCTTATTAATTGTAAGGTATATTTGTTTGCTTGAGCTGCCATAACAAAGTACTACAGATGGGGGCTTCAAGAACAATTTATTTTCTTAGGCCGGGTGCAGTGATTCATGCCTATAATCCCAGCACTTTGGGAGGCTGAGGTGGGCGGATCACCTGAGGTCAAAAGTTCCAGGTCGGCCTGGCCAACATGGTGAAACTCAGCGTCTACTAAAAATACAAAAATTAGCCGGGAATGGTGGTGCGCACCTGTAATCCCAGCTGCTCCTGAGGCTGAGGCAGGAGAATTGCTTGAACCCGGGAGGTGGAGGTTACAATGAGCCGAGACTGCACCACTACACTCCAGCCTGGGTGACATAGTGAGACTCCATCTCAAAAAAAAAAAAAAAAAAAAAAAGGAAAAGAAAAAAAAAAGAAATGTATTTTCTTACAATTTTGGAGGCAAGAAATAAGAAATCTGAGATCAAGGTGGCAGCAGGTGTGTTTTCTCTGAAGGCCTCTCTCCTTGGCTTGTAGATGGCTGTCTTCTCTCTGCCCTCATGTGGTTTTCCATTTGCATGTCTGTCCTAAACTCTTCTGCTTTTTTATAGAGACGGGTCTCGCTTTGTTGCCCAAACTGTTCTCAAACTCCTGGGCTCAAGTGATCCTCCCGCCTCGCCATCGCAAAGTGCTGCAATTGCATGCGTGAGCCACGGTGCCCAGCCCCTAAACTCGTCTTCTTTTTTTTTTTTTTTGAGACAGAGTCTCGCTCTGTCACCCAGGCTGGCATGCAGTGACCGGATCTCAGCTCACTGCAAGCTCCGCCTCCCAGGTTTACGCCGTTCTCCTGCCTCAGCGTCCTGAGTAGCTGGGACTACAGGCGCCCGCCACCTCTCCCGGCTAGTTTTTGTTTTTTGTTTTTTTTTTTTTTGTTTTTGAGACGGAGTCTCGCTCTGTCACCCGGGCTGGAGTGCAGTGGCCAGATCTCAGCTCACTGCAAGCTGCGCCTCCCGGGTTCACGCCATTCTCCTGCCTCAGCCTCCCAAGTAGCTGGGACTACAGGCGCCCGCCAACTCACCCGGCTAGTTTTTTGTATTTTTTAGTAGAGACGGGGTTTCACCGTGTTAGCCAGGATGGGTTTTTTGTATTTTTTAGTAGAGAAGGGGTTTCACTGTGTTAGCCAGGAAGGTCTCGATCTCCTGACTTTGTGATCTGCCCGTCTCAGCCTCCCAAAGTGCTGGGATTACAGGCTTGAGCCACCGCGCCCGGCCTAAACTCTTTTAAGGACACCAGTCATATTAGATGAGGGCTCACCCTAAAGATGTCATTTTCACTTAATTACCTTTTTAAAGACCCTATCTCCAAATATGGTCACATTCTGAGGTGCTGGGGGTGAGGGCTTCAACATATTAATATATACATTTTATAGGTGGACACAATTGAAACTATAATGTAAGAGTTCTTTATATATTCTGGATGTGAGTCTTTTGTCGGATAAATATGTATATATATATTCCCAGGCAGGGGGTGGTGGCTCATGCCTATAATCCTAACACTTTGGGAGGCTGAGGTGGGCAGATTACCAGAGGTCAGGAGTTTGAGACCAGCCTGGCCAAACCTCATCTCTATTAAAAATACAAAAATGAGAGGCCGGGCGTGGTGGCTCACACCTGTAATCCCAGCTACTCAGGAGGCTGAGGCAGGAGAATCACCTGAACCTGGGAGGTGGAGGTTGCAATGAGCTGAGATTGCACCACTGCATCCAGCCTGGGTGACAGAACAAGCCTCCGTCTCAAAAAAAAAACCAAACAAAAAAAAAAAACCAATAACTCCCACTTTGTGGGTTGTCTTTTCACATTTCTAAAAAGGTGTCTTGGAATGAGCAGAAGTTTTGTTTTGTTTGTTTGTTTCAAGACAGAGTCTTGCTCTGTAGCCCAGGCTGGAGTGCAGTGGCGTGATCTTGTCTCACTGCAACCTCTGCCTCTTGGATTCAAGTGATTCTCCTGCCTCAGCCTTCTGAATAGCTGGGATTACAGGCACCTACCACCATGCCTGGCTAATTTTTATTTATATGTTTATTTTTGAGATGGAATTTCGCTCTTGTCCAGGCTGGAGTGTAATGGCGTGATCTCGGCTCACTGCAACCTCCGCCTCCTGGTTCAGGTGATTCTCCTGCCTCAGCCTCCCGAGTAGCTAGGATTACAGACACCCGCCACCATGCCCAGCTAATTTTTATATTTTTAGTAGAGACAGGGTTTTACCACGTTGGCCAGAACGGTCTCGAACTCCTGGCCTCAGGTGATCTGCCTGCCTCAGCCAGGCGTGAGCCACCGCGCCCAACCAATTTTTGTATTTTGAGTAGAGATGGAGATTCACCATGTTGGCCAGGCTGGTCTTGAACTCCTGACATTGTGATCCTCCCGCCTCAGCCTCCCAAAGTGTTGGGATTATAGGTGTGAGCCACTGTGCCTGGCCTAGAAGTTCTTAATTTTAACACAGACTATTTAGCTCTGCTGGTTGCATTAATTCTTGCTGTGTCTTGCTTAAGAAAATTTTGCCTACTCTAAGGTCATGAAAATATTCACGTTTTTCTCAAAAAGCCTTATTGTTTGAATGATCATACTTTGATCTATAGTTCATCTGGAATAGATTTTTTCTGTCTGGTGGAAGATGAGGTCAGGGTCTCCCCTTTTTTCCCATATGGATGTCCAGTTGACCCAGAACTATTATTATTTAAAAAAAAAATATCCTGGGCCGGGTGCGGTGGCTCACACCTGTAATCCCAGCACTTTGGGAGGTTGAGGCAGACGGATCAGAAGGTCAGAGGATCAAACTATCCTGGCTAACACGGTGAAACGCTGTCTCTACTAAAAATACAAAAAATTAGCCAGGCATGGTGGCGGGCGCCTGTAGTCCCACTTACTCGGGAGGCTGAGGCAGGGAGGATGGCGTGAACCCAGGAGGCGGAGCTTGCAGTGAGCCGAGATCGCACCACTACACTCCAGCCCGGGTGACAGAGCGAGACTGTCTCAAAAAAAAAAAAATCCTGACTGTGTACGGTGGCTCACACCTGTAATCCTAGCACTTTGGGAGGCCAAGGTGGGCGGATCACCTGAGGTCAGGAGTTCAAGACCAGCCTGGCCAACATGGTGAAACGCTGTCTCTACTAAGAATACAAAAAATAAGCTGACTGTGGTGGCAGGTGCTTGTAATCCCAGCTACTTGGGAGGCTAAGGCAGGAGAATTGCTTGAACCCAGGAGGCAGAGGTTGCAGTGAGCTGAGATCGCACCACTGCACTCCAGCCTGGGTGACAGAGTGAGACTCCATCTCAGAAAAAAGAAAAAAAAATCCTCTTGGCCAGGCACGGTGGCTCGCATGTGTAATCCTAGCACTTTGGGAGGCCAAGGTGGGCAGATCACCTGAGGTTGGGAGTTCGAGACCAGCCTGACTAACGTGGAGAAACCCCCGTCTTTACTAAAAATACAAAATTAGCTGGGCGTGGTGGCGCATGCCTATAATCCTAGCTACTTGGGAAGGCTGAGTCAGGAGAATCACTTGAACCCGGGAGGTGGAGGTTGAGGTCTGCTGAGATCACACCATTGCATTACATCCTGGGCAACAAGAGTGAAACTCTGTCCTAAAAAAAAAAAAATCCTCTCCCCATTGGCAATGAAGTCTTGTTTTGTCATAAAAGAGGTGACTCCGTTTGTGTGGGTCAGTTCCTGGCTGGTGTGTCCGTTATGAAGCCAGTACCACACTGTCTTAACCAGCTTCATGATAGGGCTCACTATGTGATAAGTTCTTCAGCTTTGTTCTTTTTCAAGATTTCCTTTTCAGGCCAGGCGCAGTGGCTTAAACCCGTAATACCAGCACTTTGGGAGGCCTAGGAGGGAGGATCACTTGAGTCCAGGAGTTTGAGACCAACCTGGGTAACATGATGAAACCCTGTCTTTAGGAAAAAAAACAAAAATTAGCTGGGTGTGGTGGTGCGCGCCTGTAATCCCAGCTACTCTCCTACCCAGCTGAAGCAGGAGAATTGCTTGAATCCCAGAGGCGGAGGCTACAGTGAGGCGAGATCACACCACTGTACTCCAGCCTGGGCGACAGAGAGGGATCCTGTCTCAAAAAAATAAGAAAAAGAAAAAAGAAAAAAAAAAAAAAAAGATTGCCTTGTCTTGTGACCCTTTGTGTTTCCATATGAATTTTTTTTTTTTTTTTTTTGAGACGGAGTCTCGCTCTGCCGTCCAGGCTGGATGGAGTACAGTGGCCGGATCTCAGCTCACTGCAAGCTCCGCCTCCCGGGTTTACGCCATTCTCCTGCCTCAGCCTCCCAAGTAGCTTGGACTACAGGTGCCCGCCACTTCGCCCGGCTAGTTTTTTGTATTTTTTTTAGTAGAGACGGGGTTTCATCATGTTAGCCAGGATGGTCTTGATCTCCTGACCTCGTGATCCGCCCGTCTCGGCCTCCCAAAGTGCTGGGATTACAGGCTTGAGCCACCCCGCCCGGCCTTCCATATGAATCTTAAAATCACCTTGTCCATGTTTCTTTAAAGGTTGCTGTAATTTTGATTGGAATCTTGTTGATTCTGTGGATCACTTGGGGAACTTTTTATCATACTGAGTTTTCTATTCAGTGAATGTGGCATATTGTTCCCTTGATTTGTAGGGTTTTTGTAGAAGACTTGCAGGTCTTCTTAGGTTCATTCCTAGGTATTTGATTTTTGGGGGTGTTGCTATTTTAAGTTAAGCAATTATGCCATCTATTAACAATTGCAGTTTTGTTTCTTTTTTCCAATCTTTATGCCTTTTAAAAAAATTTATTTTATTTTATTTTATATATTTTTTGAGACAGAGTCTTGCTCTGTCGCCCAGGCTGGAGTGCAGTGGGGCGATCTTGGCTCACTGCAAGCTCCACCTCCCGGGTTCACGCCATTCTCCTGCCTCATCCTCCTGAGTAGCTGGGACTGCAGGCATGTGTCACCACGCCCGGCAATTTTTTTGTACTTTTAGTAGAGACGGGGTTTCCCTGTGTTAGCCAGGATGGTCTTGATCTCCTGACCTCGTGATCCACCTGCTTTGGCCTCCCAAAGTGCTGGGATTACAGGCTTGAGCCACAGGGCCCGGCCTCTTTATGTCTTTTAATATATTTCCTTGTTTTATTGCACTGGTTGGGACCTCCACAGTATGCTCTTTGTTGTGGGGGGTCCTGCTCTGTTGCCGAGGCTGGAATCTAGTTGTGTGATTACAGCTCACTGCCGCCTCAACCTCCTGGCCTCAAATGATTCTCCCACCTTAACCTCCCAAGTAGCTGGGACTACAGGTGCGCCACCATGCCCAGATCATTTTTAAATGCTTTGTAGAGGCAGGATTTCCTTACGTTGCCTAGGTTTGTCTTTTTTTTTAATTCCTTTTTTTTTTTTGAGATGGAGTCTCACTCTGTTGCCCAGTATGAAGTGCAGTGGTGTGATCTGGGCTCACTGCAACCTCTGCCTCGTGGGTTCAGGTGATTCTCCTGCCTCAGCTTCCCAAGTAGCTGGGGTTAGCTACTTCTTGTATTTTTAGTAGAGACGGGGTTTCACCACGTTGGCCAGGCTGGTCTCAAACTCCTGACCTCAGGTGATCCACCCACCTCAGCCTCCCAAACTGCCAGGATTACAGGCGTGAGCCACTGAACCTGCCCCCCCCCCTTTTTTTTTTTTTTTGAGATAGCATCTCACTCTGTCGCCCACGCTGCAGTGCAGTGTCACGATCGTAGCTCGCTGCAGACTTGACCTTCTGGGTTCAAGTGGTCCTCCCGCCTTACCCTCCCTAGTAGCCGGGACTATGGGCATGCACGGCTAATTGTTTTTATTTTTTATTTTTTGTAGAGATGAGTCTTGCTATGTTGCCCAGGCTGCTCGCAATCTCACAGGCCCAAGCGATCCACCCACCTTAGCCTTCCAAGTAGCTGGGATTACAGGCGAGAGCCATTGCACCAGGGCCCGCATATTATGACTTTATTGGATTTCTCTCCAGTGAGAGAATCCAAGGCAACTGATGCTTTCTTTGGCCCTTTGCTTGAATCTTCATGACAAATGACTTCATCCAGTATTCATGCAATTGTACTAATAATCACCTATCTTTTATCACATATGTGCCATAGGGCTTCACTTCGTTCTCCTCAATAGTCATATGAATTAGGTGTTCATTTTTCCAGGTCGTCCTCCTCCTCCTCCTCCTCTCACCCCTCCTCCTCCTCCTCCTCTTCCTCCTCCTCCATGCTTTCTTCCCTTACAGATTTACTGGGTGTCTGTATTGTGTCTGGCCTGGTACTAGTCACGAGCTGTGGATCTTGCCCTTGATGGACCGTATTTTGGAGAAAAACTAAGTTCTCACCCCTTGGAAATCAAAACTGGCTGACTTGTCCCCAGACTATTTGTTTTGAGACAGAGTCTCACTCTGTTGCTCAGGCTGGAGTACAGTGGCCCCATCTCGGCTCACTGCAACCTCCGCCTCCCAGGTTTAAGCGATTCTCCTAGCTCAGCCTCCTGAGTAGCTGGGATTACAGGCTTGCACCACCACACCTTGCTAATTTTTTGTATTTTTAGTAGAGATGGGGTTTCGCCATGTTGGCCAGGCTGGTCTCAAACTCCTGACCTCAGGTGATCTGTCCGCCTTGGCCTCCCAAAGTGCTGGGATTACAGGTGTGAGCCACTGTGCCCGCCAGACCTTTTTTAAGTCCCCCCCGCCCACCCCCAAGATGGAGTCACGGAAAAAAAGTCACCCAGGCTGGAGAGCAGTGGCTCGATCTCGGCTCACTGCAACCTCTGCCATCCGGGTTCAAGCTTCTCCTCCCTCAGCCTCCTGAGTAGCTGGGATTACAGGCTCGCGCCACCACACCTGGCTAAGTTTTGTACTTTTAGTAGAGACGGGGTTTTGCCATGTTGGCCAGGCTGGTCTTGAACTCCTGACCTCAGGTGATCCGCCCACCTCAGCCTCCCAAAATGTTGGGATTACAGGCGTGAGCCACCGCGTCCAACCTTAAATTGGTTTAAAATCACAGAGTTTTTCCATTTGAAGCTCGGGAAGGAGTCTTAGAGTTCTTCCAGTCCTACTTCCCCATTTCACAAACGGGAAAAGCTGAGGCCTGGAGACAAATGCTTTTTGAGTTGCTCAGATAGTACTTGGCACATCAGAATCACATGTGGGTTTGAATTTCAGTGATTAGGAGAACACAATGCTTCTGATAGACCCCCAGAAGAAAAACAACTTGGGGAGTGGGTACAGATGGGTGTGGTTCAGGGCACATTGAGTTGGATCTCACGAGGGAGGTCAAGGCCAGACCGGCAGGTAGGGGAGGCATCCAATTGCCAGGACAGATAGAAATGCAGGGAGAGGGACCAGGCGCGGTGGCGCATCCCTGGAACCCCAGCACTTTGGGAGGCCAAGGCGGGCAAATCACTTGAACTCCGGCCTCACTGCTGTTTCAAAACAGTAGAGCAGAGTCGGATTTGAACCTCTGAGCAGTGCTCTTGCTAATCAGTGCTGCCTTTGTGACATGGATGGGGAACAAAATATAAAACCAATCCAAAAATGTGAGGATGCTGGAGAAGGTTCCAGAACTGTGATGTGGAACAGTTCTGTGCGCTCTCGGAAGAGCGGGGCTTGGGGGAGTTTGGGGTCGCACCTGTGTATGTTTCACATTAGCCTTCAAGATGACTTTCAGCAGCCTCGTCCTGGCCCCGAGCCCGAGGCTCTAGGAGCTGACGGATGGAGCCTTCAAAGCAGGGGCCACGGGGCCATGGATTAAATTTCCGCAGCTGGAACCTGTTGGATGTGTGTGCAGCCCGGGAACCAGAGCACTGATGAGCCTGGGGTGGGTGGGCGGTGGAGGGAGGGAGGCTGCTGGCCTGCCTAGGAACTCCAGGCACTGTCCCATGTGGAAAATTTCTCCTGTAACCCACTGACTTCAGGAATCCGAGAGCCCCAGCAGCGTGGATCCCTCGCTGGTCTGAAGGGCCGCTTGTCCCGGTCAGCTGCTCCAGGGATGGCTGCTCCTAAAGGCTGGGAGGGCCGCATTCCATTCTTGGCACTTACCTGTCCCCTCCCTCCCTTTGGGCCACCCGCCCCCTCCCCAGTGCCAAACCTCTTGCTTAGAGACTCAGCCTGTATGCTGGGTTCCCTTTGCCCCTGTGAAGATCAGACCGGGAAGCTGGAGGGCTCATTCTTCATCTCTCAGCTCAGGCCAAAAGGGACTGGTGGCCCCTGTCTCTTCCTCTGCCCCCACTGCCCCTGCTCCTGCCCACTTTACACATTTAAGGGAAGTGATCTGAGTATTCAGGAACTAAAACTCAGTGCCTTGCCCCTGGGAAAGGACCCAAAAATGCCCCAACCTGGTGAATTTTGAAGGGAAACCCCAGGGATCTAGGTCTGAATTCTGAGCACCCCCCACCTACTTTCTGCATCAGCCTGAGCTGCTTGTTTTGTTTTTATTTACGTGTATTTGACTAGCATCAAAGCTTCTGTTTGAGGAAAGGGTTCTGTGGTGAAGGAAAGAAAAGGTGTAAAGTCAGTTTCTTCCTGACCGAGTTTCTCCATGTTGGTCAGGCTGGTCTCAAACTCCCGACCTCAGATGATCCTCCTGCCTCAGCCTCCCAAAGTGCTGGGATTACAGGCATGAGGCACAGCACCCAGCCTGGTTGAGCTGCATTTTAAGTCTTCTTCACTCTCTGGATTCTCCCTACATCTCCTTCAACTCCTCCGGGTTGTTTGTGGAGTTGACGTGTTGAGTTGTTGACCTGCAGAGTTTTCCCCGTGTGGATTTGCCAATGCCACACTCTTGGAGCTGTCTAACATGTGCCTCTTTTTCTGTAGTTCTGTAAACTGGTAGTCGGATGTAGATGGTTGACCCGATTCAGGGTACCTCCCCTGCTATTGCATACTCTTCATTCATTCATTCATTCATTCATTCATGGTTTCTGGCAGGACGCTTCATCATTGGTGCTTCGTTCTTCCATCAGGAGGCACGTAATGTTGGGTCATCTCTCTCTCTCTCTCTCTCTCTCTTTCCCTCTTTCCCTCCCTCTCTATGATGTCAGCAGCCATTGGTGCTCAGCACCTAGCTCCTTTAGTTCATCAGGGGCTGCAGCGTGGTGGTGGCCTAATTTTGTCATTTATTTGTCACTTATTGGCTGGAATGTATTAGGTTGGTACAAACCAATTGTGTTATTTTATTTTATTTTATTTTGAGATGGAGTTTTTTGCTCTTGTTGCCCTGGCTGGAGTGCAATGGCATGATCTCGGCTCACCACAACCTCTGCCTCCCAGGTTCAAGCGATTCTCCTGCCTCAGTCTCCCAAGTAGTTGGACTACAGGCGCCTGCCACCACGCCTGGCTAAGTTTTTGTATTTTCAGTAGAAATGAGGTTTCACTATGTTGGCCAGGCTGGTGTCAAACTCCTGACCTCGTGATTTGCCCGCCTCGGCCTCCCAAAGTGCTGGGATTACAGGCGTGAGCCACCACACCCAGCCTACTAATTGTGGTTTTTGCCATTTCTTTCTTTCCTTTTCTTTTTTTTTTTTTTGGTCACTACTTCCTTTCTTTTTTTCCTCTCTCTCTCTCTCTTTTTTTTTTTTTTTCTTTTTTTTTTGAGACAGAGTCTTGCTCTGTCTCCCAGGCTGGAGTGCAGTGGCACGATCTTGGATCACTGCAACCTCCACCTCCTGGGTTCAAGCAGTTCTCATGCCCAGCCTCCCGACTAGCTGGGATTACAGGCAGGTGCCATTACGCACAGCTAATTTTTGTGTGTGTGTGTGTTTTTGGTAGAGATGGGGTTTCACTATGTTGGCCAGGCTGTTCTTGAACTCCCGACCTCAGGTAATTCGCTGGCCTTGGCCTCCCAAAGTATAGGGATTACAGGCATGAGCCACCGCAACTGGCCGCCATTACTTTCAATGGCAAAACTGCAATTACTCGTGTAGCAACCTGATATCTGTGGCATGAAATGTCCCCTTATCTGTTTGGAGAGGGGGCCTTCCTCTCGATGTATGAGGCTTCAAAGCCAGGGGTCCTTCTCTTACTATCACCCTGCCTCCCTGGTCCCCTTTGTTGCTATCACCCTGCCTCTCTGGGTAGTGTTCTATCATGTCTGTGTTTCCTGCTGCCCCGTGGGGGCTAGACCCCAGCTGTGTGGCATGAACAGGTGACCTGTCCATTTCTGTTTCCCTGGGGGAAGGGAGGTCCGTGAAGCCCAGGTGCCCAACAGAACTGATTTTCCTTCCTCCTCCCACCACTTCCACTCCCATTCCTACCCTTCCACAGACTGTGGCTTCCAGGGCACCTGGGGAGCTGGTTGGCGCTCCGGGTACACCAAGGAAGCTCTTCTTAGAACCAAGCCTTCAGACCTTCTGCTCCTAAGATGGTCACTTGGCCTGCCTGGGCCTCTTCCCTATACTCTTCCCCTTCTGACTTCAGCCCCAGCTGCTCCCCACAGCCCTTCCCCGGTCTGAGGCAGGCATACAGCTGAGGTAGGCCAGTCCCTTAAGTCCTGACTCCCTTGTACCAGAGGGTGGGGCAAGCTGAAGTGTAGTCAGTGGGGACCCTGGCTTGGCCGTGGTCTGACTGGGAGTCTTAAACACTGGTCCCAGGTGGCATCTGTGATGTGAAAAGCTGCAAAGTAGCAGAGGCCAAGAGAGTGCCTAAGAGGTACTGGGGAAGGCAGCAGTGGCAGTGGGAGGCATGGTATTGCTCAGAAAAGCAGGCTGGGCGCCGTTCATAGCTGTAGTCCCAGCACTTTGGGAGGCTGAGGCGGGCAAATCACTTGAGGTCAGGAGTTCGAGACCATCCTGGCCAATATGGCTAAACCCCGTCTGTATAAAAAATATAAAAATTAGGCCGGGTACAGTGGCTCACGCCTGTAATCCCAGCACTTCAGGAGGCCGAGGTGGGCAAATCACTTGAGGTCAGGAGTTTGAGACCATCCTGGCCAACATGGTGAAACCCTATCTTTACAAAAAATACAAAAATTAGCTGGGTGTAGTTGCACATGCCTGTAGTCCCAGCTACTTGGGAGGCTGAGGCAGGAAAATCGCTTGAACCCAAGAGGTGGAGGCTGCAGTGAGCCTGGGCAACAGAGTGAGACTCCATCTCAAAAAAAAAAAAAAAAAAAAAGGAAAAGGAAACACAGGCCCTCTCCATACCTGTCTGCCCTTCAGTGTTGAGCTGTGCTGCCCCAGGGCTGCTCAGGACCTACCAGGTGATTCCAGGTGGGGGTTCATCTTCTTTGTTACACATGCCCACCCAGAACCACCCCCAGGTCAGTTCTTTAGTTCACCTGCCATTTGTGAAGTTGTGTGTCAGATGGAGTCTCGCTCTGTTGCCCAGCTGAAGTGCAGTGGCGCAATCTCGGCTCACTGCAAGCTTGGCCTCCCAGGTTCAGGCCATTCTCCTGCCTCAGCCTCCCGAGTAGCTGGGACTACAGGTGCCTGCCACCACGCCTGGCTAATTTTTTTGTATTTTTTAGTAGAGACGGGGTTTCACCATATTAGCTAGGATGGTCTCGATCTCCTGACCTTGAACAGCACTAATTTCTTATTTGACAAAGAGTGAGCTCCTAGCCTGCACCAGGCTCTGTTCTAGAAATCTGGAATAGAGTAGCGATCAAGACAGGCAAGGCTCCTGCCCTCAGTGCACTCACAGAGTAGCAGAGCGGAAAGACAAGAAACAAGTAACCAAGAAATACAGTATTTAGAATGAAACCGTATGAGGTCATCAGTGGGTGACACCTTTCTGTTTGTGAAGCTGCTAGGTAAACTGTGATTTCGTTATAGAAGGTGTTGGCCCTGTGATCTGCTTGTACCAGGCTCTGGGAGGGAGGCAAGGGGAGGGGCCAGCCCTCCCCTGTGTAAATATGTCACATTTATGGAGCCATATAGGTATACCCAGTCATTCTCTCACTAATCCTTCGATTCGTTTCCTAGGCTGCCATAACAAAGTACCACAAAGTGAGTGCCTAAAACCACAGAAATTTATTCTCTCACACTTCTGCAGGCTATAAGTCCAAAATTCAGGTGTCTGTAGGGCTACATTCCCCCTGAAGTCCCTAGGGGCGAGTCGTTCCTTGCCTTCTCTGGCTTCTAGTGGTGGCCGGCAGTGCTTAGTTCTCCTTGGCTTGTAGTTGCGTCACTCTGATCTCTGTCTCAAAAGAAAAACAAAAAATTTCCCCCAGGCTAGTTATTCTTTCTTTTTTGATACTTTGACACATGCACAATAACATTTTCAGGGTCTTAAGGTATAATTTTGTAAATTACTATATTCTCATAATTAAATATGATTAAACATTATTTAAATTGGTATCCCTTTTTTACAAAATAGGATTGCTATCTAATCTTTTTATAAATTTTTTATTTTAATTAATTAATTAATTAATTAATTTTGAGACAGAGTCTCACTCTGTCGCCCAGGCTGGAGTGCAGTGGCATGATCTCGGCTGACTGCAAGCTCTGCCTCCCAGGTTCACACCATTCTCCTGCCTCAGCCTCCCGAGTAGCTGGGCACCCGCTACCATGCCCGGCTAATTTTTTGTATTTTTAGTACAGATGGGGTTTCACTGTGTTAGCCAGTATGGTCTCGATCTCCTGACCTTGTGATCTGCCCGCCTTGGCCTCCCAAAGTGCTGGGATTACAGGCATGAGCCACCACGCCCAGCAATTTTTTATTTTTTAAGACAGTCTCACTCTGTCACCTAGGCTGGAGTGCAGTGCCACAGCCATTGCTCACTGTAGCCTCTGCCTTCCAGGCTCAAGTGATCCTCCCAAGTAGCTGGGACTACTGGTGTCTGCCAACATGCACAGCTAATTTTTAAATTTTTTGTAGAGATGGGATCTTGACATGTTGTCCAGGTTGGTCTTGAACTCCTGGGCTCAAGTGATCCTCCTGCCCTGGCTTCCCAAAGTTTTGGGGTTACAGGTGTGAGTCAACACACCCTGCCGACTCTTGCATTCATCAAATATTTGAGTGCCACATGAATCCCAGATCCAGATGTTCTTTTGTTTTTCTTGGTCCACATTTGGACTAAGATTGAAAATAATAACTTGTGGATTGATATCTGTGTACATGTGAGACAGATATATATACCTGGGATTAAATGAGAGTGTAAAATTGTTAAAGTATGTTACAGGCCCTGACGCGGTGGCTCATACCTGTAACCTCAGCACTTGGGGAAGCTGAGGCAGGAGGATCACCTGAGGTCAGGAGTTCTAGACCACCCTGGCCAACATGGTAAAACCCCGTCTCTACTGAAAATACAAAAATTAGCCAGGTGTGGTGGTGGGCGCCTGTAATCCCAGCTACTCGGGGGGCTGAGGCAGTAGAATTGCTTGAACCCGGGAGGCAGAGGTTGCAGTGAGCCGAGATTGCGCCATCGCACTCCAGCCTGGGGGACAAGAGCAAGAATTTTTCTTAAAAAAGAAAAAAAAAAGTGTGTTGCAAAGGGCAAGTATCATGATATATACAAGGCATACATTTATTTGGAAACACTCCCAGATTACTTGCCATCTCTGAGACTCTCCATTTTAAAAAAGTAAAAAAGTTTTATTGAGATATAAGTCACAGACCACGCAATTCATTTCCCCCACACTTCTTTATTATTTTTTTATTATTTTTATTTTTTATTTTTTTTGAGATGGAGTCTCGCTCTCTTGCCCAGGCTGGAGTGCAGTGGCTGGATCTCAGCTCACTGCAAGCTCCGCCTCCCGGGTTCATGCCATTCTCCTGCCTCAGCCTCCCGAGTAGCTGGGACTACAGGTGTCCGCCACCATGCCCGGCTAGTTTTTTGTATTGAGACAGGGTTTCACCGTGTTAGCCAGGATGGTCTCTATCTCCTGACCTCGTGATCCTCCCGTCTCGGCCTCCCAAAGTGCTGGGATTACAGGCTTGAGCCACCGCACCCAGCCTTTTTTTTTTTTTTTTGAGACAGGGTCTGGCTCTTGTTGCCCAAGCTGGAGTGCAGTGGCACGATCATGGCTCACTGCACCCTCAACCTCTGACACTCAAGCAGTCCTCCCACTTCAGCCTTCGGAGTAGCTGGGACCACTGGTGTGGGTCACGATGCTTGGCCAATTTGTGTGTGTGTGTGTGGAGCTGGGGTGTCACTATATTACCCAGGCTGGTCTCAAACTTCTAGGGCCACGCGCTCCTTCCAGCTCTGTCTCCCAAAGTGTTGGGATTACAGGTGTGAGCCACCGCGGCCGGCCACGATTCACTTGTTTTTAGTATATTTACAGAGTTGTGCAACCATTATGAAAGTCAGTTTTAGAACTTTTTCATCATTCCCCAGAAGAACCCCGCACCCATTTGTATCTTGAATATGTTGTAGGGTCCTAAGCAGTTCATTCATTGGGACTAGCCAGCAACGATTTAACTGGCTGTGATGCTGGGCAAGTCCCTAAACTTCCCAGTTCCTCACATTCTCCACCTGTAGTTACAGATGAAACTGACTGACTCGGTAACACTACCCACCTGTAGGTGCTCCGCGTGCGCGTGAAGTGCATGAACTCAGTTATGTCTCAGGACGGTTCTTGGGCTGGCTGCTTTTTCCCCATGTTATAGATGAAGAAGCTGATTCCCAGAGAAGCCAAGAGCCCGAGGCACAGGCTGGAGGCTCCGCTGGGAACCGAACCCTCTAGATTTTAACAGTATGTGGGTGGGGGTAGCTCAGGTTGGCCTTCAGTGCTGACTTGCAGGACTCTGGGGTGGTGATTTTAGTGGTCTTTATCCTGTTTGCTACCTG
Organism: Macaca fascicularis; assembly: GCF_037993035.2. Classification (NCBI taxonomy): domain Eukaryota; kingdom Metazoa; phylum Chordata; class Mammalia; order Primates; family Cercopithecidae; genus Macaca; species Macaca fascicularis. The sequence goes on along the minus strand of NC_088385.1, from coordinate 128,645,780 downwards.
CCCAGCAGACCCCTTTGCACAGGGAGCTTTGCAGACATGACCTTGAGGAAGATTATGGAGGAGAGGTGGGTGGAGGTGGGAGGCTGGGCAGAGAGCAGGGAGGGTACCGGGGTTCTTTTTTTTTTTTTTTTTTTTCCCCTTTTGTGACAGAGTCTTGCTCTCTCGCCCAGGCTGGAGTGCAGTGGCGCCATCGCCGATCACTGCAAGCTCCGCCTCCCAGGTTCACGCCATTCTCCTGCGTCAGACTCAGGACTACAGGCGCCTGCCACCACGCCTGGCTAATTTTTTGTATATTTTAGTAGAGATGGGGGTTTCACCGTGTTAGCCAGGATGGTCTCAATCTCCTGATCTCATGATCCACCCGCCTCAGCCTCCCAAAGTGCTGGGATTACAGGTGTGAGCCACTGTGCCCAGCTGGTACTGGGGTTCTAACAGGAGGGTTTCTGCCAGGTGGGCCTTCTGGAAAGTCTGAGTGGCGCCCACCTATTCCAGGCACCTGGGTAAGGAAGGCGCTAGCCTTGCCAAGATCAAGGCCAGAATATCCAGCGAAGAACGGGGATGCCCCCTGGTGGATCTGCACTCCAGACGCTAAAACAAAAACTGTTTTCCCCTGGATCCGCTGCTTCCCAGGGTCCATGGGAGGGACCTGGCCACTGGTGTGGTCTGGAATCTTTTTTTTTTTTTAATTAAGACAGAGTCTCACCCTGTCGCCCAGGCTGGAGTGCAGTGGCACGACCTCAGCTCACTGCAACCTCCATCTCCTGGGTTCAAGCAATTCTCCTACCTCAGCCGCCCCGAGCAGCTGGGATTACAGATGTGTGCCACCATACCTGGCTAATTTTTGTATTTTTAGTAGACATAGGGTTTTGCCATGTTGGCCAGGTTGGTCTTGAACTCCTGACCTCAGGTGATCCACCCACCTTGGCCTCCAAAAGTGCTGGGATTACAGGCATGAGCTACCATACTTGGCCAGGTCTGGGGTCATTTTTCAACTTTAGCATGTGATCAAGATTCAGTATTTGGGGGATGGGAGAGGAACCCAGGCATTAGAATGAATTAGATTCAAATCCCAGCTCTGCCGCTTACCAATTGGGTATTCCTGGTTGAGTTAGTTGTCCAAGCCTCAGCTTCTCCTCCGTTAAATGGGTTTAATTGAAGTTCTGCTTCACAGAGCTGTGACCACGATGAACCTAACCAAGATAACGTATGTAGAGAACCCGTCTGTGCTGACACGCATAGTAAATGGTAATGGTTGTAATTGGTAGAAAGAGTCTGCTCTGGGGAGCTTGAGCCAGTTGCTTTATCTGTGGGCCTTGGTCTCCCCATTTGTAAAACAGAGACTTTTTTTTTTTTTTCTGAGATGGAGTCTCGCTCTGTCGCCCAGACTGGAGTGCAATGGCGCGATCTGTGTTCACTGCAACCTCTGCCTCCCACGTTCAAGCGATTCTCCCACCTCAGCCTCCTGAGTAGCTGGAACTACAGGCACCTGCCACCACGCCCGGCTAATTTTTGTGTTCATAGTAGAGATGGGGTTTCACCATGTTGGCCAGGATGGTCTTGAACTCCAGACTTTGTGATCCGCCCGCCTTGGCCTCCCAAAGTGCTGGAATTACAGGCATGAGCCACCACGCCCGGCCAACAGAGACTATCTCACCTTGCTTTTCCAGGGTTGCTGTGAAATTTAGATCTTGAACCCAAAAGATAGAAATACCCAAGTTCTCTTACAAATGTAAGGAGTTACTTTTTTTTTTTTTTTTGAGACAGAGTCTCGCTCTGTGGGCCAGGCTGGAGTGCAGTGGCCGGATCTCAGCTCACTGCAAGCTCCGCCTCCCAGATTTACGTCATTCTCCTGCCTCAGCCTCCCGAGTAGCTGGGACTACAGGCGCCCGCCACCACGCCCGGCTAGTTTTTTGTATTTTTTTTAGTAGAGACGGGGTTTCACCGTGTTAGCCAGGATGGTCTCGATCTCCTGACCTCGTGATCCGCCCATCTCGGCCTCCCAAAGTGCTGGGATTACAGGCTTGAGCTACCGCGCCCGGCCCCAGAAGTTACTTTCTTTTTTTGTTTCCTTTTTGTGGAGATTGGGGTCTCCCAGCCTCGGCAACATAATGAAACCCTATCATGCCGGGTGCAGTGGCTCATGCCTATAATCCCAGCACTTTGGGAGGCTGAGGCAGGTGGATCACCTGAGATCAAGAGTTCGAGACCAACCTGGCCAACATGGTGAAACCCCGTCTCTACTAAAAATACAAAAATGAGCCAGGTGTGGTAGTGCATGCCAATCATTCCAGCTACTCGGGCAGCTGAGGCAGGAGAATCACTTGAACCCAGCAGGCGGAGGTTGCAGTGAGCGGAGATCGTGCCACTATACTCCATCCTGGGCGACAGAGTGAGACTTCGTCTCAAACACCAACCAACCAAACAAAGAAAACCAAAACCCTGTCTCTACAAAAAATGAAAACCTAGTTGGATGTGGTGGTGCCCCACTGTACTCCCAGGTATTTGGGAGGCTGAGGCTGGAGGATCCCTTGAGCCAGGGAGGTTGAAGCTGCAGTGAGCCATGATCGTACCATTGCACTCCAGCCTGGGTGACAGAGTAAGACCCTGTCTCAAAAAAAAAAAAAAAGGAGAATGGAATCTTGCTGTGTTCCCCAGGCTGGTCTCAAACTCCCAGGCTCAAGCACCATCGTCCCACCTCTGCTTTTCTAAGTGCTGGGATTACACAGGATTACTTTTATTTTTCAGTTCTGACCACATGAAAGGCTATGTTTATTTATTCAACAAATATTGACCATGGGCCTGTTAGAGGGCAGGTTCAGTGAACGGGATGAGACTATTACCCATATCAACATCTAAGTTCCATGAGAGTTCTGTCTAGTTCAAGGGCCAGCATACTTTCTCTGTTAAATGCCAGAGAGTAAATACTTAAGGGTTTTCAGGACATTTGGTCTGTGTTGCAACTACTTAGCTCTGCCGTTGTAGCACTGAGCCAGCCCCTATACAATATGTGAACTAATGCCTGTGGCCGTGCACCAGGAAAACTTTGTAAATGGATCTGAGAATTTGGGTTTCATATAGTTTTCATATCACAAAATAGTATTCTTTTGATTTTCTCCCTCTGTTAAAAAAAATGGAAAACCCCTCAAAACTTAAGCTCTTGTAGGGAAAAACAAAATCTAGGCCAGTTGCAGTGGCTCATGCCTGTAATACCAGCACTTTGGGAGGCCGAGGTGGGCGGATCACTTGAGGTCAGGAGTTCAAGACCAGCCCGACCAACATGGCGAAACCCCATCTCTACTAAAAATATAAAACTTAGCCAGGTGTGGTAGCACATGCCTGTAATCCCAGCTACTTGGGAGGCTGAGGCATGAGACTTGCTTAAATCTGGGAGGCGAAAGTTGCAGTGAGCTGAGATCACGCCACTACACTCTAGCCTGGGTGACAGAGTGAAAAAAAAAAGTTAAAAAATTCTTCTGGGTAACACAAGGATAGGCCGTAGGCTGGATTTGGCCCTTGGGCTGTCATCATATGGTGGCCTTTGGTTGGTTTAACCTGTAACCTGTTGAGGTGGCTGTGAACAAATGTGGTCACTGGCTTCTTGGGATTTTCTTTTTTTTTTTTTCTGAGACGGAGTCTCGCTCTGTCGCCCAGGCTGGAGTGCAGTGGCCGGATCTCAGCTCACTGCAAGCTCCGCCTCCCGGGTTCACGCCATTCTCCTGCCTCAGCCTCCCCAGTAGCTGGGACTACAGGCGCCCGCCACCTCGCCCGGCTAGTTTTTTTGTATTTTGTAGTAGAGACGGGGTTTCACCGTGTTAGCCAGGATGGTCTCGATCTCCTGACCTCGTGATCCGCCCGTCTCGGCCTCCCAAAGTGCTGGGATTACAGGCTTGAGCCACCGCACCCGGCCGGGATTTTCTTGTTTGTTTATATATGTCTTTCCTTTTCTTTCTGTCCTTTTTTTTGTTTTGTTTTGTTTTAAGACAGTCTTGCTCTGTCGCCCCGGCTGGAGTGCAGTGGCACCATCTCAGCTCACTGCAACAACCTCTGTCTCCTGGGTTCAAACAAACCTCCTGCCTCAGTTTCTCGAGTAGCTGGGACTATAGGCGTGAGCCACCATGCCTGGCTATTTTTTGTATTTTTAGTAGAAACATGGTTTCACTATGTTGACCAGTCTGGTCTCGAACTCCTGACCTCAGGTGATCCGCCCTCCTCGGCCTCCGAAAGTGCTGGGATTACAGGCATGAGCCACCATGTCTGGCTGTCTTCGGATTTTTAGTAGAGGGAGGGTTTCACCATGTTGACCAGCCTGGTCTTAAACTCCTGACCTCAGGTGATCCTTCTGCCTCGGCCTCCCAAAGTGCTGGGATTACAAGCTTGAGCCACCACGCCCAGCCACCCGGGCCCCGTTAGGTAACTTTTGAGGTCATCGTGGACTGGCGTGGAGGCCATGGTGGTGCAGGGAAGCGGGTGAGTGGGAGACAGATCCAGGAAGGAAAGCCAACAGGGCGAGGTAATTGAACAGACGAGAAGAGGGGTGAGGACTGTAGGGAACTGTGGAGGAGCAGCTTTTGTTTAGTGAGGGGCTCCCACGAAGGATCTGGAGCCTCAAGCTTGCAGGAACAACCAGCGTGTGGCTTCCGCCCCCAGGGAGTCGGCGGCTTGTGGACGTGATGGATGTGAACACCCAGAAGGGCACAGAGATGAGCATGTCCCAGTTTGTGCGTTACTACGAGACGCCTGAGGCCCAGCGGGACAAGCTGTACAACGTCATCAGCCTAGAGTTCAGCCACACCAAGCTGGAGCACTTGGTCAAGCGTCCGACTGTGGTAGGTCCGGGGCCCAGGTACCCTCCCCAGATACCTTCTACCTCATCTCCTTCCCTGTCCCCCTGCCACCTGGGCTGTGCCTTGCAAAAAGGCTCATGTGGGTGTGGCTGACTGGGCTTGGCAGGCATAGGGGTGACTAAGGTTGGTAACATGGTTTGTAGAGACAGGGATCTTGCTGTGTTGCCCAGGCTGGCCTTAAACTCCTGGGTTCAAGTGATCCTCTCACCTTATCCTCCCAAAGCGCTTGGATTAGAGGTATAAACTACCATGCCTGACCCCCAGCAACTCTTTCATTTCCTGTTGGAGAGACTCAGTTTTCCCTTCTACAAAGTGGGGTTCCTGTCATCCCTGCCCTTCTTTCCTCCCATGTTGGGACTATGGAGCTCACACTGGTGGGCCCAAGGGCTCCCCAGGGAGAAGGGGTGTTTGTGTCTGGCTCGGCAGTGGAGAAATGCAGTGCTGATGCTGGTCTGGCTTTCAGGTAGACCTGGTGGACTGGGTGGACAACATGTGGCCCCAGCATCTGAAGGAGAAGCAGACAGAAGCCACGAATGCCATTGCAGAGATGAAGTATCCGAAAGTGAAGAAGTAAGACCGCCTGGCTGCTGGCCAGAGCTCGGAAGGGTGACCCCCAGGCTTGGGGAGGTGGGAAGGAGGCTCCTGGCCATCAATGAAGGCTTGAACGTCACGAACGCTCCCGTTCAGAACTGAAGGACTGTGCCTGTGGGGGCACAGCTGGGACGGGAGGGACGGGGTCCTTCGCGTGTGCCCGTTGGCTGCAGGGGCTCTGATCTCTGCTCTGGGACCAGCTCCCCTGGGGATCTGTGATCTGAGGAGGAGTAATGACAGACACCTCTGCATCGGTGTGTGTGTCTGTACGCAAGGGCACAACTGTGCATGCTTTTGTGCACTCCCTCCGTGAGACTGTGTCCTGGGAGTGGGCATTTTTGGGGAACCTGCCCACATTGGATGCTTTGGTTTTGGTGAGCAATGGGGAAAGACCTGGTGTTCTTTTCTTCCTTGGTGTTGAGACCTTGGAGCTCGTACCCAAAAGAACCTTTCCCAAATATAGTCCAGGGGCCACCTACTCACCTGACACACCTTAGACGGTGCCCTCTGAGCAGGAGGTTGGCTCTGGGTGGAGAAGTTTACCACGGTTTGTTTGTTTATTTATTTATTTACTTTCTGAGACAGAGTCTTGCTCTGTCTCCCAGGCTGGGGTGCAGATGTCAGCTCACTGCAACCTCCGCCTCCTGGGTTCAAGCAATTCTCCTGCCTCAGCCTCCCGAGTACAGGTGTGAGTCACGGCGCCCGGCCAACCACGGTTTAATAGCAAAGATATCACAACATGTGGCATGACCAGCAAGTCCTGAGACTGATTATTTAACATGGGCTGTAGCATCTTTGAGCCCCTCCATGTTCAAGGACTTGAGTAACAGAACTTTTGGGAAGAGGAAGTCACCTTTGGGGCTTCCAGCTCTGTTTCCAACTCTGAAAGGGGAAAGAGGCCAAGTGTGGTGGCTCACACCTGTAATCCCAGCACTTTGAGACCAGCCTGACCAACATGGTGAAACCCCGTCTCTACCTAAAATACAAAAATTGGCCGGGTGTGGTGGCACACGCCTGTAATTCCAGCTACTCAGGAGGCTGAGGCAGGAGAATCTCTTGAAGCTGGGAGGCGAAGCTTGCAGTGATTGAGCCATTGCACTCCAGCTTGGGCGACAGAGCGAGACTCTGTCTCAAAAAAAAAAAAAAAACCAAAAAAGGGGGAAGGGGACACAAGCTGTCCCAGGCAGAGCGATTGCTTTGGGCTTCCTCGAAGAGTTGGCGCTGGCGGCCTGAATCCATTAGCATCTCTCTGTTCAGCTCTACTGCCAGGAATGCCCCCAGGAGCTTCAAGGCTGTGAACTTTTCATTCACTCAGCCCTTAATTCAGTGCATAGTGAGTGCAGACTGCGTGCCAGACTTTGTAAGGGAGGCCAGCAAGCTGGCCCTTGGGCTTCTCAAGGTTTTGCTTTCAAGCTCTCTCTCTCTCTTTCTGTAATTACTTTGTGGGCATTTTTCCTCCCCTTCAAGCTGAAGCTCCATCTACGCCTTGGATCTGGGCTGCATCAAAGGCAGAGACTGGGCTCGAGGTGGGGAGGGAGCAGGACTTGTTTTCAGTTCCATTCTGTTTGGATTCAGTTGCAGCAAAATTGACAGAGCTCCTGGGATGGGGAAGTAAAAAGATGAACAAGACTACAAGCCCCTACCCTCTGGAGAACATGCTGTGCCTGAGGGGCCTGAGGTGCGGCTCCAGTCGTGGGAGGGGAACAGGGACTAGAGGAATCCCATTTGGCTGGTGTCATCATGGGACATTCCCTTCTTGGAGGGGATATTCCCTTCTTGGAGGGGACGTTCTGCCTGAGCTTCAAATGACAGAGGAGGCCAGGTGTGGTGGCTCACATCTGTAATCCCAGCACTTTGCGAGGCCAAGAGGGGGCGAATCACCTGGGGTCAGGAGTTCGAGACCAGCTTGGCCAACATGGCGAAACCCCATCTCTACAAAAAAAAAAAAATTAGCCAGGTGTGGTGGTGGGTGCCTGTAGTCCCAGCTGCAGGAGGCAGGAAAATTGCTTGAACCTGGGAGGTGGAGGTTACAGTGAGTTGAGATGGCATCACTGCACTCTAGTCTGGGTGACAGAACAAGACTCCGTCTCAAAAAAAAAAAAAAAAAAGACAAAAAGGCCAGGTGTGGTGGCTCATGCCTGTAATCCTAGCACTTTTAGAGTCTAAGGTGGGCGGATCATGAGGTCAGGAGATTGAGACCATCCTGGCTAACACGGTGAAACCCTATCTCTACTAAAAAAAAAAAAAAAAATTAGCTGGGTGTGGTGGCAGGCGCCTGCAGTCCCAGCTACTTGGGAGGCTGAGGCAGGAGAATGGTGTGAACCCAGGAGGCGGAGCTTGCAGTGAGCCGAGAACGCGCCACTGCAGTCCAGCCTGGGCGACAGAGCGAGACTCCGTCTCAAAAAAAACAAAAAAAAACAAAAGGCAAAAAAACAAATGACAGAGGAGACGGGAGAGAAGTGAAAAAGACCCTGAGAAAAGGCTGTGGGACTCAGAGATTATTAGTTGGAGGCAGATGATGGCTCATTGATGGATTGAGCTGATGGTTCATTGATTGGTTGATTGATTGATTCATTCGTTCAGCACCTGTGTCTTGAGCTCCTGATTGGTGCTGAGTACTGGGGTTTATAGTGGGGAGAAAACCAGAAGAGGTTCCTGCTCTCCTGGAGCCTACACAGTGTATGGGGGAGACAGATGTAAATCCAGTAATCACAGAAACAGATGGGAACTTGCAGCTGCGATGAGGCCCACAGTGCCCCAGAGCTGGTACTAGGGGAGGAGATTCACCCACTCAAGGTGGTCGGGGAAGGTGTTCTGAGCTAGGGTCTGAAGACTGAGCAGGGTTACTTAGGTGAAGAAGGCTGGGAGGGCTTTCCTGGCTGTGTGTAGTCGACTTGGGATGGTGGGGAAGGGCAGGGGACCTGTGGAAGGAAGGCCAGTGGGGCTGGAACAGAGGCAGTGAATGCAGGGTGGGTGCGGGGTGGGCCAAGCAGAACAGAGGGGCTGCATTTCCTGTAAGAACAGCTGGAATCCTCTCCAAGATTTTGAGCAGAGAGAAATGTGTTCAGGTTTGCATTCTGCAGGTCCTCCTGTTGCTATGGGGATTGGAGGGTGTGGGGGCACGTGAACATGAGGAGGCCATGGCATGGTGTGGAATTGGGAGTGACGGGCAGGGAGAGGGGAGGGGATGAGGGTCCAACCGGACGTGGATTTAGGAATGCAAAAGAGACTGCATTGGGTGACATAGGTTTCAGTTTCATAATTAATGCCTACCTTGCCTTCCTGAGATACTCAGCATATTCTGCACTTTATTGAAAGATTCCTTTAAATAGTAAGCTCTATTAATATATTTAGGATCCTATCTAATTACCAAAAAAAAAAATGAGGCTCACACACTCCCAGTTTTTTTTTAACGGTTGTCTGTCACCGTGCACATACTGCCAGTTTTCTAGGACCATTTGTCTCGGGGTTGAATTGTGTGGCAAATAGATCTACAGATCTATTCGATGGCCGTCAGTGGCCATGGGAACTGGTTAGAGGATTTGAACCTCGTTAGGAAGGAAATTGTCATCTTGGAAATAGTCCATTTGTTTTGCTGAAAAGAATACCGATTTCAGTTAATAAGCAGGGTAAAAAATCCCACCATGATGAAGTCCTCCGGGATCATAGAACAGTTCTGTGGAATTTAATTAAAATGACATTGTTTCTAGAAATCACGGAGCTTTCATGCTGGAGGCCCTGAAGGGTAGAGATGGCTGTCAGCAGGGAAGGACTGCAGTAGGGAAGAGAGAGGTGACACAGACACACGACTGCTTCCCCACCCGGCTCCAGGACTTTTGGTGATGGGCTTAGGATTTTATTTATTTATTTTTATTTTTTTAGAGGGAGTCTCACTCTGTTGCCCAGGCTAGAGTGCAGTGACACGATCTCGGCTCACTGCAACCTCTGCCTTGCCTCTGGGGTTCAAGCGATCCTCCTACCTCAGCCTCCCAAGTAGGGATTACAGGCGTCTGCCACCATACCCAGCTAATTTTTGTATTTTCAGTAGAGTCAGGGTTTCACCATGTTGGCCAGGCTGGTCTCAAACTCCTGACCTCAGATGATCTGCCTGCCTTGGCCTCCCAAAGTGCTGGGATTACAGGCGTGAGCCACCACACCTGGCCGATTTTTTTTTTTTTTTTGTGGGGGACGGAGACTCGCTGTGTTGCCCAGGTTGGAGTGCAGTGGTGCAATCTCAGCTCACTGCAACCTTCACCTCCGGGGTTCAAGCAATTCTCCTGCCTCAGCCTCCCGAGTAGCTGGGACTACAGGTGTGCACCACCACACCTGGCTAATGTTTGTATTTTTAGTAGAGATGGGGTTTCACCATGTTGGCCAGACTGGTCTTGAACTCCTGACCTCAGGTGATGCACAAGCCTTGGCTTCCCAAAGTGCTGGGATTACAGGTGTGAGCCACCTCTGCCTGGCCAGGAATCTTTTTGTTTACTTGTTTTTTATTTTTTAGAGACAGAGTCTTGCTTTGTTGCCCAGGCTGCAGTGCCGTGCATAATCCTAGCTTACTGCAGCCTCAGACTCCCAGGACTCCTCCTACCTCAGCCCCCTGAGTAGCTAGGACTATAGGTGTGTACCTGGCTTTTTTTTTTTTTTTCCGAGACAGGGTCTCTCTCTGTTGCCCAGGCTGGAGTGCAGTGGCGTGTTTGTGGGTCGCTGCAACTTCCTCCTCCCAGGCTCAAGCAGTCCTCCCCTCTCAGCCTCTCGAGCAGCTGAGACCATAGGCACACACTACCACGCCTGGCTAATTTAGTTAGATATGGGGTTTTGCCATGTTGCCCAGGCTGGTCTTGACCTCCTGGACTCAAGTGGTCCACCCACCTTGGCCTCCCAAAGTGCTGGGATTACAGAATGGGGTGTGCCACTACTCCTGGCCTAATTTTGTGTGGTTTTTTTTTAGACGGAGTTTTGCTCTGTCGCCAGGCTGGAGTGCAGTGGCATGATCTCGACTCACTGCAACCTCCGATTCCGTGGTTAAGTGATTCTCCTGCCTAAGCCTCCTGAGTAGCTGGGATTACAGGCACACGCCACCATGCCCAGCTACTTTTTGTATTTTTAGTAGAGATAGGGTTTCACCATGTTGGCCAGGATGGTCTCGATCTCCTGAACTCGTGATCTGCCCACCTTGGCCTCCCAAAGTGCTAGGATTACAGGCATGAGCCATCGTGCCTGGCTGATATTTTTAAAAATTAAAAAAAATTTTTTTAATTTGTAGAGATGGCAGTGGGGGGATCTCTCTGTGTTGCCCAGGCTGGTCTTGAACTCCTGGCCTCAAGTGATCCAGATTGTTGCAAATATGGATGTGAGCCACTGTGCCCAGATGGCTTAGGATTCAATGTTTTTCTTTTCTTTTTTTTTTTTTTTTTTTGTTTTTGAGAAAGAGTTTCACTCTGTCACCCAGGCTGGAGTGCAGTGGTGAGATCTCAGCTTACCGTAACCTCCACCTCTGGGGTTCAAGCGATTCTCCTGTATCAGCCTCCCAAGTAGCTGGGATTACAGGCTCCTGCCATTACGCCCAGCTAATTTTTATGTTTTTGGTAGAGATAGGGGTTTTGCCATGTTGGCCAGGCTGGTCTCGAACTCCTGACCTCAAGTGATCCACCTGCCTCAGCCTCCCAAAGTGCTGGGATTACAGGTGTGACCCAGTGCGCCCAGCCTCAGTGATTTTCAGCTGAGATACTTAAAAAGGGGTAGGAGTGATAGGAGTCGAGTGGGGGTAGTTGCACCTTCATGAAGACAGAAGATTTGCAAGGAGTTATGTTATTCTATTAGTTCTCTTATGTGCAAGACATGATTCTATGTAGTAGTGGGTGGACTTCAGTGCATAAAGCCAAGTCCCATTCTCGTGGAGCGTACATTGTGGTGGGAAAAGAGACAGGAAAGCAAATGAGGGATAATTTAGGAGGTGTAATGGTCATGGAGAAACATAAAGCAGGAAAAAGGATTGGGCTGAATGAAAGCTGAAGACAAGGTGCGTCTCTGCCAATGACCTTTTTCTTCATCTGTACCCTGCAGAAATGCATTGGATGTATAGAACCATTTGTCTCGGAAAATTCCTTATAACCATATAGACAGTGACTGTTATTTGGGAGTATTCCTGCATTAGTTGCTTATTGCTGCATAATTATTCTAAAACTTCAGAGCTTAAGAAAACTTTTAGCAGCTTAACATCAAACATTATCTCACAGTTTCTGTGGTTCAGGAATCCGGGAGCAACTGAGCTGGGTGGTTCTGGCTCAGGGTTTTATGAACTTATGTCAAGATGTAGGCCTTGGCCATGTGTGGTGGTCACGCCTGTAATCACAGCACTTTGGGAGGCCAAGGCGGGTGGAGCGCTTGAGCCCAGGAGTTCAAGACCAGCGTGGGCAACATAGTGAGAAATGTTGTGGTGGGGCAATGATGTAGGCCTGGGCTGCAGTCAGCTGAAGGCTCTATGGGCTGGAAGATCTGCTTCCAAGGTGGTGCATCCCCATGGCTGTTGGCAGGAGGCCTCAGTTCCTTACCACATACAGCTCTCCATAGGGCTGCTTGAGTGTCCTCATGACATGGCAGTGGGTTCCCCACAGTGAATGGTTCAAAAAACACCAAGGAGGAAGCCACAGTGTCTTTTATGACCTAATTTTGAAAGTCACGTATTGTTTGCTCCTACCATATTCTGTTAATTAAAAGTAAATCACTAAGTCCAGCTCGTACTCAAGGGGAGGAGAATTTAGCTGTGCCTCTCTAAGGGAGGTATATCAAAGCATTTGTAGACATGTTTCAAAGCCTCCACAGTTCCCTAGTTCTATGACACGGGCTCACCATTTTCATTTAGCACTGTTGGGTTTTGTGATAGATTCCAGAAATGGATTAGTGAGTCTCCTCCCCTCCTTTGCTCCTGTTTCGAATACAGGGTTTGTAGAAATCAAGTTTCTTGGTGGAATGAAGATATGCTGTGGTCTGATAAGCAGTAAAGGAGCTCAAAAGCCCAGCAAAATGGGGACCCCACATAAAGCATAGGTTTGGCCCCCAGATAATTGATAATGGAGTGCGTTCTCTTCCCCATGTACTTTCTGGGGGTGGCGGGAGGAACAGGGGAAATTGCTGGGAGTGAGAACCTGACACACAGAGAAGAGGAAACAGAGGCATTGGGCTGGGCACGTTTTGGCATTTTGGGGCACATTTTGTGTACATTTTGGGGCCTCTGCTACTGTCTCACTCCAGCAAACCTTTCTTTTCTTTTCTCTTTTATCCATAGGACTCTGCTTGACAAATACAATTTCCCTCCCTCCCTTCCTCCCTCCCTCCCTCCCTCCCTTCCTTCCTTCCTTCCTTCCTTCCTTTTTTTCTTTGAGACAGGGGCTGTCTCTGTTGCCAAGGCTTCAGTGCAGTGGCATAATCACAGCTCACTGCAGCCTCAGAGTCCTGGGCTCAAGGCATCCTTCTCCCTCAGCTTCTGGAGTAGCTGGGACTACAGATGTATGCCACTACCCCTGGCTTATTTATTTATTTATTTATTTATTTTTTGGAGACGGAATCTCGCTCTGTCGCCCAGGCTGGAGTGCAGTGGCCGGATCTCAGCTCACTGCAAGCTCCGCCTCCCGGGTTTACACCATTCTCCTGCCTCAGCCTCCCGAGTAGCTGGGACCACAGGTGCCCGCCACCTTGCCCGGCTAGTTTTTTGTATTTTTTTTTTTTTTTTATTAGCCAGGATGGTCTCGATCTCCTGACCTCGTGATCCGCCTGTCTAGGCCTCCCAAAGTGCTGGGATTACAGGCTTGAGCCATTATTTATTTATTTATTTATTTAGAGCGGAGTTTCGCTCTTGTTGCCCAGGCTGGAGTGCAATGGCATGATCTCTGCTCACTGCAGCCTCCACCTCCTGGGTTCAAGCGATTCTCCTGCCTCAGCTTCCCGAGTAGCTGGGATTACAGGCATGTGCCACCATGGCTGGCTAATTTTGTATTTTTAGTAGAGACAGGGTTTCTCCATGTTGGTCAGGCTGGTCTCGAACTCCCCACCTCAGGTGATCCACTTGCCTTGACCTCTCAAAGTGCTGGGATTACAAACTCAAGTCACTGCACCTGGCCCATCCTCTTGAAGGGACTGTTTCTTCTTCTACAATGTAGGGGTCCTGCCATTTCTGCCCTGCCTTCTTCCTATGCTGTGGGGGAGACAGAGCCCACAGTGGATATGGAAGAGGGTTCACAGGTGGGCAATTGTCTATGTGGCTGCATTGGAATTCTGGCATCCTCTACCTTTTTTTTTTTTTTTTTTGGGACAGAGTCTCACTCTGTTGCCCAGACTGGAGTGCCAGCGGTGTGATCTTGGCTCACTGCAATCTCTGCCGCCTGGGTTCCAGTGATTCTCCTGCTTCATCCTCCTGATTTAGCTGGGACTACAGGCATGCACCACCACACCTGGCTAATTTTTTGTGTTTTTTTAGTAGAGACAGGGTTTCACCATGTTGGCCAGGCTGGTCTTGAACTACTGACCTCAAGTGATCTGCCCACCTTGGCCTCCCAAAATGCTGGGATTGTAGGTGTCAGCCACTGCACCCGGCCCTCATCCTCTACTTTTCAATCCACCCTCCTTCACATCTGTATAGGGCTTTTATGTCTACATTGCACATTGACCCTTAACCTCAAGACCTACTCTTTCATCAGCCGTGTTTGCTAGCATTATAAATGATCATCACTGTGTAATATGTCAGATAGGGAAACTGACCTGGCACAGGGAGGATCCTGTAGGGCATGCACTAGACCCCAGGCCTTTGGATTCCTGACTTTTTCTCTCAACTGCTCTACCTTTAAAAGAGGAACAAAGAAAGCCAGCATCCCTGTATGTATGGACCAAGGCACTGTGATTGACACTTGGCATGCATATCTCAATACTGGAGGCAGGGGTTACTATCCTCATTTTATAGACAAGGAAACTGAGGTTCATAGTGGTTCAATGCAGGTAATGGGTGAGTACAAGGTAGTAGGGTTAGGCGAGGTACGGTGGCTCATGTCTGTAATCTCAGCACTTTAGGAGGTCCCGGTGGGTGGATTGCTTGAGGCCAGGAGTTCAAGACCAGTCTGGCCAACACAGCAAAACCCCGTCTGTACTAAAAATACAAAAATCAGCCGAGTATAGTGTTGTGGCCCTGCAGTGCTACTTGGGAAGCTGAGGCTTGAACTCGGGAGACGGAGGTTGCAGTGAGCTGAGATCATGCCACTGCGCTCCAGCTTGGGCAAAAGAGCAAGACTCTGTCTCAAGAAACAAGCAAAAAAACGCATTAGGGGCTGGTGAGGCTTGTGGATAACTGAGAAATTCCTTTAAAAATAAAAAACAAACTGCTGGCCAAACCAAGTGCTTCTGGGGCCTGGTGCGGCCCATGAAGACACCAGTTAGAGGCCCCTGGTTAGCGGGACTCTGAGTTCAGAAAGGTGGAAGACCAGTCCAATGTCACAGAGCCCAGTGGAGTAATTATAGGGTTGCTGCAGGGTGCTACGGTTACACCGATGAATCGGATATGGTCCCTGCCATCAAGGAGCTGAGGCATTTGTGACTAAAAATATAATTATCTCATTTGGATAGCCTGGTCCAGCCATCAGGACTGGACCTAGCTCATTTAACACCACATCCTCTTCTTTCTTTCTTTTTTTCTCTCTTTCTGTCTTCCTCTCTTCCTTTCGTTCCTTTCGTTCCTTTCTTTCCTTTCTTTCGAGAGGGTCTCCTATGTCACCCAGGCTGGAGTGCAGTGGCGCAGTCATGATTCATGGCAGCCTCGACCTTGTGAGCTGAAGCAATCCTCCCACCCCAGCCTCGCTGGTAGCAGGGACTACAGGCGGGCACCATTATGTTGGTTGTCTTAAGGGTGAAACGAGATCACGCATGTAAACAGCTATTATTATTATTAGCACTTGGTAATTAGAACCTATTAATTAATATTGCTCAGTAGTCCCTGTGGCTGGGCTTTGGAGAAAGAATGGAGAGGCTGGAATCTGCCCCTGCAGAGGCCATGAGACCATCACCAGCCCCCTTGTGGTTTGGAAGAAGGGTGTGGGACAGGCTGGGAGGAGGGCGGAGACTCTGGTGACCTGGAGAGTAGGACTCGTGATTTGAGCAGGATGACCACCTGCAGCCGGAGGTTAGTGGTGGGGTTTGGCTGTAACCTCTGGACTCCTCCTAGAGTTGGGGTGTGTCAGGTAGACCTAATAGGGGGAAGGCTGAGGGACTGGGAGACAGGCTGCCTGGGTGAGCACTGCCTCTGATAGGCTGGAGACCCAAACTGGAGGCTGGACCCGAACTCGAGGCTGGAGTCACAAGCCTTCCTGTTCTTAGCTGAAAACAGGAAGAATTCTGGAATGACTTTCTAGGGTTGTTGTGAAGTTTGGATTAAGTAATCCAGGTACCATAGTTTGGATGATGCGGTGAATATGTATTTTATCTCAAAGGATTCTCTCAACCATGCTATGATGTGGGGTACATAGTCACTAAGCCACCAGGCAGGGGAAGGGGCGGTAAAATAACATCTTAGAATGCAGAGTTGAACTTCAGTGCCGAGCAGTAAGGATGCTGCTCAGAGAGGGGAAATGAATTGCCTAAGGTCACACAGCGCGTGGGCCTTGAGGTCAGGGCCGCTTCCCCCTTCTCAGCGCTGCCATACTCGGGATCCCACTCTCCCCCACGGCCCCTAGCTCGGGTCCTTTCTATGGCTGTGTCTGGAGGGGCCCATCTTAGGAAGGTGGCTTTGCTGGCCGTCACCCGCTGTGGAACACGGGGCACAGGGGGATGGGGAGAGCTGGCCCTACACCCCCACCGGCCGGGCGAGGGGCGTCTCCTGGTGCTGGCCCGCGCTGCTTCCCCGTCGCCCCGCGGCCTCCCTCCGCCTCCCTGGCGGCCCGGCGCCGCGGGTGTTCAGTTTCAGCGCGGGCATGAGCGCAGGCAGCGCCGGGCTCCCCGCGGAAGGAAGGCAGCGAGTGGGGGCCCCGCGTCCTCGTCCTCGGCCGGGGCCTGGCAGCGCCGTGGAGGGGGCTCGGCTAGCGTTGCCGCCGGGAGCGGGGCCGGGCGCGCGTCGAGCCTCCGCCGCCGAAGGGGACACCCGGGAGCCGAAGGGGACGCCCGGGAGCCGCCGCCGCCGCCGCCGAGGGTAACCGCGGGCCGCGCTGCCCGGGCGCCCCCTCCTTTGTGGCCCTGCGAGGGGCGGGTGTGGGTGGCCTCCCGCCCGCGGGCTACAGGGCCGGCGTCGCGGAGCGGCTCTTTGTGTCTCCCCGGGTCGGGTGCGAGTGTGCGGCGCGCTCTTGGCACCTCCCGCGCCCTTCGGGTGCCAGCGTTCCGGGGCCCCTCCCGGCCCTTTCTCCACGGGGAGGCCTCCCGAGCCACCGGGGGAGTTAAGCCAAGTTGGAGGGAAAAAGGTGGGGCGGGGTCGCCCCGCCTCCGCAGCCCCCAGGCAGCGCCCCAAAGTTGGTGCTGCAGGTGCAGCGACCCTCCTGCCGCCCTCCTCCCCGCTGGCCTGGCCCTGGCAGGCGGGAATCCCCAAAGGCTCGGTTCGGGGGCTCCCGATGATCTGCCGCCAACTTGGAGGGTGCCTTGCTGCACAGAAGCCACCTGAGCTGGGGGCGGCCGGGGGCGGCCGAGGCCCAGGCGGAAGCCGGGCTAGCCGGCTGGCCGTGGGGAGAGCTTAGCGGCCGTGGCACTGAGCCGGGGTGCCCATGTGACTGCGGTGTGCTTGGGAAGAGGAAGCTGCAGAGGTCAGTGCAAAGGCGTCACGCCAGAGTGAGCGAGCGAGCAAGCCAGCCAGGGGGGAGCCCCGGAGCCAACGCGGGACGGGAGCGGGGGTGGCCTGCCGGCCGCAGGGGCCGGACAAAGCCGCGCTGTCCCAGCCACCCTGGCTCCCCTAATGCCTGCGATGGCAGGGTGGGAGGGGCGGCCAGGCTTGGCGGCCAGGAAATGAGGGACACCGGGAGGAGGGGCCTCCAAGGAGAGGCAGGTCTGGAAGAGGCGGCCCCAGCTCCCCTAGGGGCCTCTGGATGCTGGAGGGTGACCCAGAGGGCACATCAGACACAGACTCAACTTGGAGAACTTTCCCTGCACACTGCAGCCAGCTTGCAGCGATTCTTTTCTGCACGTGCTGGGGAGGTCACGGTTGCGGGGAGCTGGAGGATGGCAGGGTGGGGGTGACCTGGTTAGCCAGGCAGCCTTGGGGCCTGCAGCCCAAGAGGCGAGCTCCTGTCCTCTCCTCTCTGCTGTGGGTACCCGCGGGCATCCAGCTGCCGACAAGAGAAGCACGTTCTCCGGGCTCCGCCCCGCACATACTTAGATTGTTTTCCCTAGACTGTGTTCAGCTGAGGCCTGGAGGGGGTGGAAACCAAGGTTAGATTAAAAAAAGAAAAAACAAAAAACAAAAACCCCAAGTCGAAGAGATGGTTTTAGGGAAATGAGGACTAATATTTTGAAGTGGTGCTTAGAGAGAAGAGGCCAGTGTGGTCCGTGGGGGTGGGGTGGGTGAGGGCTTCAGGAACCCCCTTTCCTTGGAGATAAGAGGATCACCCAGGCCTTCAGGCGGGGACCCCGCTGGGCCCAGCCGGCCTACAGGTGAGGACGGTGTGGAGCCCAGCGTCGGGACTTTGACCACCCCATTGCCAGCTCCGCAGCCCGCGCCTATCTTCGTGACAGCCTGCGTCCTGTGCTGTCAACTACACCCCTCCGATGGGGTTGCTAGGCAGCGGGGCTCTGATGTACTGGAAGGCCTTCTGATTTGTCAGCCTCCTGCAGACACATGGTTAAGGCTCCTTCCAGCCTATGGGGAGGAGGGACGCGGGCACGCCGCCTGCATACTGCTGAGCCCCCGGTCCACCTGAAAGCGAGGTGCAAAAGGCAGCCAGAGGGAGGGGGCACCTGGAGCCCTCCTCCTTCTAACCAGCTCAGCCCCACTCCCCGCATTATCTCCACTCGTGCCGGGCGCGCTGTTGGCTCCTCCCTGTCCGTCCCCGCCCCATTTCTTCCCTCTTCCCCAAACCATGGAAAGGCAAAGTGCAGCGGGGAAAAGAGGTCAGTGGGGTAAGCATGTGTTGCGGGCTCCCGAGGTGCCAAGGTGCGTGGGCGTGAGTGGTGGGGAGGCTGCCCATCCATGCCACCCGGGGCTCTTGTGGGAAGGGGCAAGTGGCAGGGAGGGGTCCCTGGCACCGTCATCTGCCAGGCCTGGACTTGGAAGCCTTCTCTGTGTCCCCTCCTCCTTAAGCTCTGCCCCACTCCTAGGAGGGCAGCCGTTGGGGGAGGAGGGGAGCCCTGGGTTTTTCTGCGAGGAAGGGTGGGCTCTCCAGCCCTCCATAGCACTGAGAGGGGATGGCTGCTGGCCGGTTCCTGCTTCCCCTGGATGCACTCCCCCGCCCCAGCCTCCAAGGTCCAAGTTCTTCCTCCTCCTCCTCTCCCTCTGTGCCTGGCCACCACCCCCAATTTAATTTCTCTTAAATTCTTTACTTGTTTATAACAGCCTTACTGAGACATAATTCACAGACCATTCACCCATGTGAAAGTGTACAATTCAACGGGTTTTAGTATGTTCACAGAGTTTTGCAACCACAGTTAATTTTAGAACATTTTCATCACCCCAGAATGAAACCCTGTACCCATTAGCAGTCATTCCCCATTGTCCTGCCCCCCAGCCCCTGACACCCACTAATCTGCTTTCTGTCTCTATAGATTTGTCTACTCTGCACATTTTGTGTACGTGAGACCAGACACCGCGTGGTCTTTTGGGGCTGGAACCCCCCCTTACTTTTCTAGCTGCATTGCTTACTTGGCAATCAATTGCAATTTTGTTTTTTTTGTGTGTGGTTTTTTTTGATCATTTAACTTTTCCTGTGCATTGCTTCTTTAGGAGTGTCCCATAGTTAGGGGCAGGGGTCTTCTGCATTCTTACGCATTTCTCTCAAGGCCAGAGCTGGCTCGGGGCTGGACCTCTGGTTGAATGAATGAGGAGATGAATGGGGACTGGTAATTGGCAAGCTGTGCAGGTGGTATACAGCTGAATTCCAGGGGGCCCAGCTGCTACAAAGGGGGCTGGCAGCTTGGGAGAACTGCAGGTATCCAAGTTGTGAAGGAGCAGAGAGGAAGCCTCTAACTGGGGGAGGGCAGAGGCAGGGCAAGGGTAGAAAAAAACCAGTGTTAGGAACCTGTAAAGTAGCCTGTGGGTTGCCACTTCTCGAAAGAACCTGAAAACAAGCATATCGCTCCCAGCCTCCGGGGTAGGTAGGCGACCAGTGCTTGAGATTTGTCACCTGATCACAGGGGCTTCCCCCGTGGGGAACTCCGATTACATTTGGATTTTTAAAGAAGAAAAAAAGAAAATTCCCCAGCGTCAGCGTTTATAAAAGGGCGCCAGTTCAGGACCTCTGAAGTCCTTTGCTTACCTCTTGTGATTTAGATCTTGACTTGTGTTCTGTCTCCCTGCCACTGTGCTGCAGGTACTGTCTGATGAGCGTGAAAGGTTGTTTCACCGACTTCCACATCGACTTTGGAGGCACTTCCGTTTGGTACCATGTTTTCCGGGGTGGGAAGGTGAGTTTCAGTTGCCTTTAACTTTCTATGCATCTCCAGCTGTTTGTGTGGGGAGAGGCTCACTTACCTTTCCCCCTCCTCCCGCCTCCCTCCTCTGGACAGCCCTGCCCCAGGAGTACTTTCAGGATTAAATTTTTTTTTTTTTTTTGAGATGAAGTCTCACTCTGTTGCCCAGGCTGGAGTGCAGTGGTGCGATCTTGGCTCATTGCAAGTTCTGCCTCCTGGGTTCACGCCATTCTCCTGCCTCAGCCTCCCGAGTAGCTGAGATTACAGGCGCCTGCCACCATGCCTGGCTAATTTTTTGTAGATTTAGTAGAGACGGGGTTTCACTGTGTTAGCTGGGATGGTCTCGATCTCCTGACCTTGTGATCCGCCTGCCTTGGCCTCCCAAAGTGCTGGGATTACAGGCGTGAGCCACCACGCCCGGCTTTATTTTTATTTTTTATTTTTTATTTTTAAGAGAGAGGGCCTTGCTCTGTCACCCAGGGTGGAGTGCAGTGGTGCAATCACAGCTCACTGTAGCCTCCACCTCCTGGGCTCAAGTGATCTTCCCACCTCAGCTCCCGAGTAGCTGGGACTACAGGGATACACCACCAGGCTCAACTAATTTATGTATGTTTTGTAGAGACAGAGTTTCAGCACGTTGCGCAGGCTGTTCTCAAACTCCTGGGCTCACGTGATCCTCTCGCCTCGGCCTTCCAAAGTGCTAGGATTGTAGGCGTGGGCCATGGCTCCTGGCCCAGGGTCGCTCCTTCCCCTAGAACCACCTCCTCCTTCTGGAGGGCAAGGTCAAGTTCAGCCCTTTTACATCACATCTAGACACCCATGCAGGCCTGCTCCGCTCACCCAGTCCGGTGTTCTAAGCCCCTTTGGGCCAGATTTGAAGCTTGGGTTTGGCTTGAGAACGACCAGCATTCATCTTCCCTGGCTGTCTTCTCAGCTCCTGCCCGGGGACCTTCTCACTTCAAAGTCTAGTTGCCAGCACCACCTGCCTCCAGGAACATTTTGCACTGGGGACAGAATGCTAAGGGTGCTCCCTGTGTCTGCTTTTGTTGTGTGTCCACGTGGGGATGGAGGTGGGTGCTTCTTGAAAATACGCCTGTGCCACCCTGCTTGGCTGGGTCTGCATGTGCGTTTGTTGTAACTGAATGTGTTGGAAGAAATTCTGGGAGGAAGTCAACCCACTTGATTCCAGATGTTTTTCCTCCTTCTCCAAAGTGTGCACAAGCTGCGTTTATTTACTGGGCTATTTTATCTTACAACTTAGGAAATTCCCTTCCTCTCCTTCCCCCACCTCCCAGACAAGCCTGTGGTTCTGGAGAAAGCATGTCCCACCCAGTCCAGGAAGCACTCCCATCCTGGGATTTCAGCAGGAATGGAGGTTCCCTGAAGGTGGGCACAGCCCTTCCTGCTTCCCTAGAGGCTCTTTGGACCTGGCCTTGCAGAGGGTCCAGAGAGATGGATCTGTCCATCTCTCCACACCCCGCCCCTTCTCTCGCCCCCTCTCCTTCCCCAGGCAGGTGGGGCCCTTTCTCTGGATCTGGTCTGGGCCTGGGTCTCCAGCTGACTGCCTGTGTTTCCTCCCAAGATTTTTTGGCTGATTCCTCCAACGCTGCACAATTTGGCGCTGTACGAGGAGTGGGTGCTGTCAGGCAAACAGAGTGACATCTTTCTGGGAGACCGTGTGGAACGATGCCAAAGAATTGAGCTGAAGCAGGGCTACACATTTTTCATCCCTTCCGGTAGGTTCCAAGGGGCTCTCTCTGGGCTCCCCGAGTCTGCTGGGGAGCAGGGCCATGGTTTTAGGCCCTGGCTCTGGACCTGATGGGTTTGACAGGCCATTGGCGGTCCCAGGGGAGCCAGCCTTGGGCTGGAGGGAAAAGCCGGGCAGGTTTCCCCTCACATCCCACCTGTATCTACCACCTGTGGGCTGGATTTCTGTCTCCCTGGAGAAGGCCTTGGGCTCTCTCAGGGGAGACTTGAATGCCTGTGCAGGACTTCCTGTGGAGATTTGCATGTTGGGTAATGGGGGTGGGTTTGCCCTGAGGAAGGGTCTGGGGAAGGGCTGTGCACGGCCTCTGGTGGAATTCTGGATTGGCCACTTGGGGGCTGTGATTTCACTTCTTCATGCCTCGGTGTTCCCATCTGTAAAATAGGATTAAGATTTCCACAGGGTGGTCATGAGGCCTGAGTGAGCTAAGACCTCCTTGCCTCCAGTTCATTGGAGATGAATTAAGGGCTTTTGGCTGGTTCCTGGCTCAGTCACTAGTGGATGTGGCTGATGACCTAGGGGTCAGGGAATTATCTCTTATGTTGCATTAATGGAAGCATTCTACCTAGGATGAGGGAGGTGATAGTCCGCTGTGTTGAGGGAGGGGGTAAGGCCACACGTAGGAGTTGTGTTTTTTTTTTTGAGACAGAGACTCGCTCTGTCGCCCGGGCTGGAGTGCAGTGGCCAGATCTCAGCCCACTGCAAGCTCCGCCTCCCAGGTTTACATCATTCTCCTGCCTCAGCCTCCCGAGTAGCTGGGACTACAGGTGCCCGCCACCTCGCCCGGCTAATTTTTTGTATTTTTTAGTGGAGACGGGGTTTCACCGTGTTAGCCAGGATGGTCTTGATCTCCTGACCTCGTGATCTGCCCGTCTCGGCCTCCCAAAGTGCTGGGATTAGAGGCTTGAGCCACCGTGCCTGGCCGTGCTGTTTTTGTTTTTGTTTTTGTTTTTGTTTTTTGAGACAGTCTCGCTTTGTCACCCAGGCTGGAGTGCAGTGGTGTGATCTCGGCTCACTGCAACCTCCACCTCCCGAGTTCAAGCAATTCTCATGTCTCAGCCTCCCAAGTAGCTGGGACTACAGACATGCGCCAACATGCCCAGCTAATTTTTGTATTTTTAGTAGAGATGGGGTTTTGTCATGTTGTCCTGGCTGGTCTCCAACTCCTAGCCTCAAGGGATTCTCCCTCCTTGGCCTCCCAAAGTGCTAGGATTACAGGTGTGAGCCACCGTGCCTAGCCTATGGGAAGGAGGTTTTGTTCCTCGTGGTCATTGTACTTTGGAGGTTAAATCACCCTGAAGTGGGGTGTGGGTGGGTCTGGAGACCACATTAGGTGAGATGCGTTTGAAGGAGGAATTGGGTTGCTTTACCTGAGAAAGTGAAGGCATATAGTAACTTCAGTCAGCCAGGTGAAGGACTGTCTCCTGGAAGGAGTATGGCCGAGTGGTGTTGGAATAACTTGCTCTGTTAGGTAGTGAGCTCCCTGTCACTGGAGGCATGGAAGTAGAAGGTAGATATGAATGAGTCAAGGTGATTGCAGAGAATCTACAACTGGGTGGAAGCTTGGACCAGACGATAGGATTATCCTTTGAGGCCACTAAGATATTTCTGAGAGTTGGGCTGGAAGCTGACCTTAGGTCTGGACATCAAGCCCTAGTGGTGGTTGTAGTACCAGTTCCTGCTATGGGGATGGGGCCTGCACTTCGCTATTAGGGAGATTTGGGATTTGAAAGTGGCAGGGTTTAGTACGGGGATGACTTTGTTACCATGGCCCCAGGTCTGTCCTCAGACCTGCTTGGCTCAGGGAAGGGGCAGGCCCCTGCTTGGGATGGAAGGGATTGCACTTGGTGGTCAGCGTTTATGGGGACCCCCTGGCAGATGTGGAGTGGAGACTCGGGAAGGAGGTGGTATCCTCCTTCTAAGCTGTGCTCAATCCACTCTGCAGGTGTTGCTGGATTGGCCCTGGATTCAAAGGATGGCTGGAAGGCTCTTGGCCTTACTGCTGACTCTCTTTGTGACATTAGCTGGTCTCTTCCTCTCTCTGCACCTCAGCTCTCCCATCTCAACAGTGGGGGTGGGGTGGAGCTGAACTCTGGGACACTCAAGTTCCCTCCCAACCCTGTCCTCTGAGCCTAACAGGCCTTCAGTCTCTCTGTCCAGCCCTTATGCAGAGCTGGGAGGTGGCTCATCACTTTCCCGCTGTGTGGGACGGCGTGGGTGTTGATGTTGGTGACTTAAGCAAGCTGGGGGAGGTCTTGAGAAGCCGTGGCAGCAGGGGTGTGGGCGTGGCTGTCTGTTGAAGGCAGGAAGAGGAAATGTAGATTTGAGATGCTGCAAGCCGAAGTCAGTTAGGTCCTGGCAAAGACTTCTGGCCCGAAGGGTTATGCGTTGAGATACCAGGATTTTTTTCCCTGGAGTTTTGGGAAGTACAAAAGGGACAGTTGGAATTTACCACCCTCTGAGATACGGGCGTGGTGTAGGGTGGGAGGGTGCAGCATAGTTCAGCGGTTCCCAGCCATTGATTTCATGGACCAGTGAAAAAAAACTTAGGAACAGATATAGAGTTGCCAACTTGTAATTTTGCTAAACATGGGCATTAAGATCAACAAACCCCATGGTCTATTCTGACACTAAAAAAGTTACAAGTATAAAATGTCAGAATAAAGGATAGTACTTTAACTTTGATAGTTCTTCTCATTCTGTTTCCAACCAGTGAAAACTAAAGGACCAGAGACTGGGGGTCCACTGACCTAGATGAGTAATTTTTTTTTTTTCTTTTTCTTTTTTTTTTTGGAGATGGAGTCTCTGTGGCCCAGGCTGGAGTGCAATGGCAGCATCTCAGCTCACTGCAAGCTCCGCCTCCTGGGTTCACGCCATTCTCCTGCCTCAGCCTCCCGAGTAGCTGGGACTACAGGCGCCCGCCACCTCGCCTGGCTAATTTTTTTGTATTTTTAGTAGAGATGGGGTTCACCATGTTAGCCTGGATGGTCTCGATCTCCTGACCTCGTGATCCACTTGCCTCAGCCTCCCAAAGTGCTGAGATTACAGGTGTGAGCCACCGCTCCTGGCCTTTTTTTTTTTTTTTTTTTTTGAGATGGAGTCTTGCTGTGTTGCCAGGCTGGAGCGTGGTGGCATGATCTTGGCTCACTGCAACTTCCGCCTCCTGTGTTCAAGCGATTCTTCTGCCTCAGCTTCCCCAGTAGCTGAGATTACAGGTACACGCCACCATGCCCGGCTAATTTTTGTATTTTTAGTAGCAACGGGATTTTGCCATGTTGTCCAGGCAGGTCTCGAACTCCTGGGCTCAAATGATCTGCCTGCCTTGGCCTCCCAAAATGCTGGGGTTACAGACGTGAGCCACTGTGCCCAGCCCCTAGATGAGTATTTTAGGTCTTCCCCAGGCCTGGGGATTCTCTCCGGCATTTACACCCTCTGAACCACATACAGACACACATCTGAGATTCGTGGTACTTGACTTGTGGCTTTGCGGAGAGAGAGAGTCTTGGGAAACCCAGGAAGGGGTTTGCAGCTCCCTGGATGGGAGCTTTTCCGTACTGAAGCGGAGAATCGAATTCTGGCGTTTCCCGCCTCTGACCGGAGTTTTCATCACCACAGTGTGACCTTAGGCACCTCTCCTCCTGCCACACTGACCTCACACCTCCCAGTCCGTGGTTCAGGGAGTCTTCAGTTCTCTGAAAGCTCACAGGATGCTGATGGTTTAGAAAGACTTTCATCATAAAGGGATGCTGGATTTTGTCAAATGCTCTTTCTGTGTCTATTGAGATGATCATATGATTTTTTATTTTTAATTCTGTTTATGTGGTGTATCACATTTATTGACATGTGTTTGTTAAAGCATCCCTGGTATGAAACCCACTCGATCATGGAGGGATTACCTTGTTGATATGCTGTTCGATTTAGTTAGCTAGTATTTCGTGGAGGTTTTTTGCATCTATGTTCATCAGGGATATTGGTCTTTAGTTTTCTTTTTTTGTTATGTCTTTTCCTGGTTTGGATATTAGGGTGATACTGGCTTCATAGAATGATTTAGGGAGGATTCTTTCTTTCCCTCTCTTTTGGAATAGTGTCAACAGGATCGGTACCAAGTCATCTTTGTTTTGTTTTGGTTTTTTGTTTTGGTTTTTTGTTCTGGTTTTTTTTTTTTTTTTGAGACGGAGTCTGGCTCTGTCGCCCAGGCTGGAGTGCAGTGGCTGGATCTCAGCTCACTGCAAGCTCCGCCTCCCGGGTTTGCGCCATTCTCCTGCCTCAGCCTCCCGAGTAGCTGGGACTACAGGCGCCTGCCACCTCGCCCGGCTAGTTATTTGTATTTTTTTAGTAGAGACGGGGTTTCTCCGTGTTAGCCAGGATGGTCTCGATCTCCTGACCTCGTGATCCGCCCGTCTCGGCCTCCCAAAGTGCTGGGATTACAGGCTTGAGCCACCGCGCCCGGCCTGTTCTGGTTTTTTGAGTTTTACTCTTGTCGCCCAAGCTGGAGTGCAGTGGCACGATCTCGGCTCACTGTAACCTCCGCCTCCCAGGTTCAAGTGATTCTCCAGCCATAGACTCCCAAGTAGCTGGGATTACAGGCATGTGCCGCCATGCCTGGCTAATTTTTGTATTTTTAGTAGAGATGGGGTTTCATCATGTTGCCCAGGCTGGTCTCGAACTGACCTCAGCTGATCCGCCCATCTTGCAAAGTCATCTTTGAATGTCTGATAGAATTCAGCTATGAATGTAAGGAAGACTTTATTTATTTATTTATTTATTTATTTATTTATTTATTATTTTTTCATTTTTTTGAGACAGAATCTCACCCTGTCGCTTAGGCTGGAGTGCAGTGGGCAT
Source organism: Macaca fascicularis (assembly GCF_037993035.2). NCBI lineage: Eukaryota > Metazoa > Chordata > Mammalia > Primates > Cercopithecidae > Macaca > Macaca fascicularis. Next base: position 128,619,152 of record NC_088385.1, on the reverse strand, counting down.
GATCTCGACTCACTGCAACCTCCACCTCCCAAGTTTAAGCAATTCTCGTGCCTCAGCCTCCTGAGTAGCTGGGATTACAAGTGTATGCTACCGGGCCCGGCTAATTTTTGTATTTTTAGTAGAGACAGGGTTTTTCCATGTTGGTCAACCTGGTCTCAAATTCCTGGCCTCAAGTGATCCTGCTGCCTCAGCCTCCCAAAGTGCTGGGATTACAGGCATGAGTCACCGCGCTCGGCTGCCAAGGAAGATTTTAAATGGCGTTATTCTTCAGGCTTTATTCCTAGGTAATCTAGGAGAGCTGCCTGGAAGAGGAAGACTGTTGAAGGTGACTGAGGAGTAGAATGACCTGGAGAAAGGGGTTTGAGCTTGCCCTGCTGAGCTGGCCATACCTTGATGAGGCAGAGGAGGTGAGAATACAGCGTCAGGGTCAGGACATCAAGGCCACAGTCAGCAGTGCCTAGGGGTCACCAGGTGTTAGCGTTATAATTAGCAGTAAGGAAAGCTGGAGGTGGAAGTTACCCCCGGGGAACAGGAGATTGGAAACTTTTAAGTACCTGGGGTGAACCAGGTGATGTCTTTTTCCTCCAACTCAACCTGGCCTATGGCAGCAGCCTGGCCACATTGGCGGGCTCGGCCTCCCCACTCTGACTGTGCCAGCCTGGGTGAGCTATAGTTAACAGTTATAAGCAATGAACATTTACAAATTTTATTTTATTTTACTGAGTCAGGGTCTTACTCTGTTGCCCAGGCTGGAGTAGCATGGCTTGATCCAGTGAACATTTTATGTACATTATTTATCTTCTCTGCAAGCATTTATGGAAAAATTTAATATTCCCCACCTATTTAAAAAAAAAATTTTTTTAGGCCGGGCGCAGTGGCTCACACGTGTAATCCCAGCACTTTGGGAGGCCAAGGCGGGCAGATGACGAGGTCAGGAGATCGAGACCATCCTGGCTAACATGGTGAAACCCTGTCTCTACTAAAAATACCAAAAAAATATATATATATTAGCCGGGTGTGGTGGCGGGTGCCTGTAGTTCCCAGATACTCGGGAGGCTGAGGGAGGAGAATGGCGTGAACCTGGGAGGCAGAGCTTGCAGTGAGCCGAGATTGCGCCACTGCACTCCAGCCTGGGTGACAGAGCAAAAGACTCTGTCTCAAAAAAAAAAAAAGAAAAAAAAATTTAATTTTTGAGACAGAGTTTTGCTCTCGTTGCCCAGGCTGGAGTACAATGGCACGATCTCACGATCTCAGCTCACTGCAACCTCTGCCTCCTGGGTTCAAGCGATTCTCCTGCCTCAGCCTCCTGAGTAGCTGGGATCACAAGCATGCGCCACCATGCCCAGCTAATTTTTGTAGTTTTAGTAGAAATGGGGTTTTACTGTGTTTCCCAGGCTAGTCTTGAACGCCTGACCTCAGGTGATCTGCCCATCTCAGCCTCCCCAAGTGCTGGGATTACAGGTGTGAGCCACTGTGCCAGGCTAAGAAAAAATTTAAATTTTGTTTTAGAGACAGGGTCTTGCTCTTTTGCCCAGGCTGGAGTGCAATGGTGTGATCACAGCTCATTGAAGCCTTGCCTTGACCTCCTGGGCTTAAACAATCATCCTATCCCAGCCTCTAGAGTAGCTGGGACTACAGGCATGTGACACCGTTTTTTTTTTTTTTTTTTTGAGACGGAGTCCCGCTCTGTCGCCCAGGCTGGAGTGCAGTGGCCAGATCTCAGCTCACTGCAAGCTCCGCCTCCCGGGTTCACGCCCGTTCTCCTGCCTCAGCCTCCCGAGTAGCTGGGACTACAGGTGCCCGCCACCTCGCCCGGCTAGTTTTTTTTTTGTATTTTTTAGTAGAGACGGGGTTTCACCGTGTTAGCCAGGATGGTCTCGATCTCCTGACCTCGTGATCCGCCCGTCTCGGCCTCCCAAAGTGCTGGGATTACAGGCTTGAGCCACCGCGCCCAGCCGACACCGTTTTTTTTTTAAACAAATACAGAAAATACCTAAGGCCTAAGATGTCACAGTGACCAGGTCAGAGTAAGAACCCAGGTGTGCCTACTTTCAAAACACACATTCCTAAGTATACCTACCTTGAACCCCAGTAGCTTGGGAGTCAGGAGACTTGGGATCTGGGCCTCCTTTTTGACTCTGTGACTATGTGTGAACTATTTGCTTATTTAACAAACTTCTTCTTTTTTTTTCCCTGAAGCGGAGTCTTGCTCTGTCACCCAGGCTGGAGTGCAATGGCATGATACAGTGAAACTCTGTCTTTTGAAACTCTGTCTCAAAAAAACCAAAAACCAACAAAACAACAACAAAAGAAATATCTCCATTTTTAAACATGGGGTGGTGTGAAGTAATTGGCCCCTGATCCCAACTATGAGGTCCTTGAAGGGAGAGGCTATCCTCACTTCATCTCAGCAGCCACAGGGCCGTTCCTGATCCTGGCCCGGTGCAGGGAGTTCACTGATGTCAGTGAAGGAAGCCAGGGTCCGATTGGGTTGTGGGCATCTGTGAGGTGCCCCGTGTCGAGTTCTGAGACCTCTGTGTTTATTCCTGCCAAAGTCGCAGAGGTGGAGGCAGATGTGGGTGGGGACTTTGGATTCTGAGTCCTGAGCATCTTGGTTGTGGGTGAGACTCCACGTGCCCCCGCTGCCCTTCTTGGCTTCTTGGACCCCCTCAGGTCCCAGAGAATGTGCTGCTTTGTGGATCCCTGGCTTCCCATCCATGACCGCATCTGTCCCTGGTTGCTTGGCCTGAATAGCCTCTGTTTATTGCCTTCATATTGTCAATGACTCTGGCTGGAAGCTGGAGGCAGATGCCAGCGTCCCCAGCCCAGGCAGCAGCCCGGGAACACGGGCTCTCATGCTTCCTGGGCTGTCAAGAGGCCATCAGGGGCGGTACGGATGGGCCCACGAACGCTGTTATTTCCACGCCTCCTTCCCGAGGGAGGCGTGTGGGTAATGAAGCAGATGTGAGCAGAGCTGGGGGAGGGACGTGGTGGTGGCTAATCCAGGGGTGGCTGCCTGACCCACCCTTGAGGCCCTGCTGGGAAGGGGAGTGGGTAGAAGCTTCTAGAATCCCTTGAGCATCTGGGCGTGCAGATCCCCTGCCCCCTCCTTGCAGCAGCAGCCTCTTCTGTGTTCCTCTTTGCTCACGCATCAGGGCAACAGATGTAAGTCAGGTGTGTCGGCCTCTGCACCTGCCAGGAGAATAGGGAGAGTCCAGGGCTGGTAAAGATGGATGCACATGGGCACCATCCTCTACCAGAGCCCTCATGATCGACTGAGACGACCACAGATACCAATGCCAGTTGCTTATATGGGTTCAGGACTTGCTCAGCAAGTTCCCCAGAAGGGAGGGGAGTGGAGGGGACAGGCTGGAATCCCAGCCCCTGGACTTGGGCTTTCTGCAGAGAGGGAGGTGGACTTGTGAGGCCGTATAAGACGCACCTGCATCTTATATGCACCATCCTCGTTGCCTGTACAACTAGGAAATGTTGCCAGGATAATGGGGCTGACAACAGTAACAACATTCAATAGCATGGTTCCACTTGGTGGAAACATGGAAATGTTGAGGTCAGCCTGCAGGCAGCAGAGGCAGGAGACTGAAGTGGATGTGGAGATAGAGGGCTCTTTCAGGGCGGCAGCCATGCTCCTGTGCAGAGGAGGGTGAAGGCGGTGGGGTGGGAAGCTGGGGAGCTCGACAGCCACTTGCAACTGCACACCTGGTCAGCACAGCAGCTGTCTTTCATGGCCCACGCCAGAGGCTCTGGAAGCCAGGCACAGAATGAGGTTCCCTAAAGCAAAGCCCTCGTGCTTTTACTGGGCAGCACTGGGCTCCTGGTGACGAGCTTTGCCTTGCTCTCCCCTGAGGATGGCCAGCTCTGTTCCATGCGTTGCCCTGGCGGGGAGAGCCAGCGGCTGAGTGTCCATTGCAGATGCCAGCAGTGGCCTCACAGTCTGTGCTGTCTTCCAGGCGGTAGTGTTGCTCCCAGCAGCGGTGACCACCCATGACTCAGGGCTGGCGCGTTTCATTGGGGGAAAGAGACTGGAACCGCTCGGGCTTGGGGGGCAGGGGCAGTTGCTGTAATTTTCCTCAGAGCAAAAGAATAAAGTGCATGGCCGGGAGAGGAGGGGACAGCGGCCTCCAGGGCCAGGCCCTTCAGGGTGCAGGGTCTTGGGGTGCCGCCACCCTTCCCTCTCCTGCACCCTTCCCCCAGCCGACCCTCCTCTGTCCTTCACTGTGAGTTGCTCCGCCTCTGTCCGCCCTTGTCCTTATTTCTCTCTGCATTTCTCCTTTTGCCTCCCCTCTGTATTTCCCTGCCTGTCCCCTGGGACTCACAGGCCTGTGCGGAGCCATTAATGCAGCGGCAGCTGTACAGCGTGGTGGCTAAAAACGGAGCTGCTGTCGCTTGCCAGCTGTGATTCGTTCAGCAAGTGACTTTCCCCTTTGTGCCCTCAGTTTCAGCATCTGTGAATTGGGGTTGATTCTCCTCCTGCCCATCCCCTAGCCCCCCGCTGTGTGACCCGGCAGCCAGGAGCCACACACATGTCACCTGAGTACTTGCAGTATGACCACTGTGAATTGCAATGCGTTAGCTCTGTGTCCCAGTGAATGAGGGGCTTTCTCCCAGCCTTCATGGACCATGCGGAGCCTGACTTCCCAGGCTCAAAATCCTGATAGGTGACTTCATTTTTCTGTGCCTCACTTTCCTCATCCGTAATTTTTGTTGTTGTTTTTGACTCTGTCCCCTAGGCTGGAGTACAGTGACACGATCTTGGCTCACTGCAACCTCCACCTCCCGGGTTCAAGGAATTCTCATGCCTCCATCTCCCAAGTAGCTGGGATGATAGGCATGTGCCACCACGCCTGGCTAATTTTTGTATTTTTAGTAGACACGGGTTTCGCCATATTGGCCAGGCTGGTCTCGAACTCCTGACCTCAGGTGATCCTTCTGCCTCGACCTTCCAAAGTGCTGGGATTATAGGCATAAGCCACCGTGCCTGGCCCTCATCTGTAAATTGAGGTTGAACATAGTATACACTTTTTAGGGATTTCATGAGAATTAATGAGTTAAGGCCCAGAAAGCCCTTAGACCACTGTGCCTGGCACAAGGTGGGCCCTCTATTGTCCTTTTTTCTTTTTTTTTCTCTTTGAGATGGTCTTGCTCTCTTACCCAGACTGGAGTGCAGGGGCATTATCACAGCTCACTGAAGCCTCAAACTCTGGAGCTCAGGTGATCCTCCCACCGCAGCCTCCTGAGTAGCTGGGACAACAGGTGTGCACCACCATGCCCCGCTATTTATTTATTTTTTTAGAGATGAGGTCTTACTATATTGCCCGGGCTGATCTCAAACTCCTGAGCTCAAGGTCTTCGCACCTCAGCCTCACAAGTGCTGGGATCACAGAGGTGCACCACTACCTGCCTCCATTTCCCTTGTGATGGTGACTGTGTCTGGCTCCAGGCTGGGAGCCTGAAGAGATGGAAACCTGCAGCTCCCAGCTGTGAGAAGCGGCAGGAGAGACTTACCAGCAGCCAGCAGCCCGTGGGGCAGAGTTGACGGCAGAGCTGAGGGGGGCATGCAGGCATTGTGTGACCAAGGAGACTGTGTGGAAAGGGGCCTGGGTGGAGTGTGATGACAAGAAGATGGACTTGGGCGGAGGAAAGTGCTTGGGTCCTGCAGCTCTGGCAAGACGTCAGTCCTTCGTCGTGGTTCCAAGCATCCTTTGTGACCCCTGTGGGATGGTGGGGAAAGGCTCTGGACGTGTGTGCCACCTGGGAGGGGAGGCAGGACTCCCTGGCCCGCGTGTAGGTGGGGAAAGGGCCTGCCTCTCTGCTGGCCATTGCAGCCAGGTCCCCGGAGGAAGCTTTTGTCATCACAGTCCTCAAGAAGTGGGGGCTGATCTGCAGCTTCCCGGCTCCTGACTTGAGCCGGGCAGTGGCTGCTCAGGGCTGCAAGTGTGAGTCTTCTCGGCGACCCAGGCCTGGGTGTTCTGCAGCAGGCATCGCTGGGCACCGCTGCTGCAGCCCCTGGCTGCTCTTCTCCACTCCCTGCGCTCTCCTGCACGCTCGCTCTCCCTCCCTGCAGCCTTGTGAGGTGTGGGAGCCCACAGGGGCCAGCGACTCATCCTCTCCTTGCCCTTCCCACCCCAGGTTGGATCCATGCCGTCTACACCCCTGTAGACTCTTTGGTATTCGGCGGAAACATCCTGCACAGCTTTAACGTGCCCATGCAGCTGCGGATCTACGAGATCGAGGACAGGACGCGGGTAAGAAGGTTCCCTTCTCTCCTCGCGTGCGCGCCCGGCCCCTGAGCTCTGCCGGTGCTCTGTGTGTGGGACAGGTCATGCTGAAGTCCTCCACAGTTGCCCCTCTCCCTCCTGCTTCCTGCCTCAAGCTGGCCTCAGTTCTGGTTCTGCAGGGCGGGGGGCAGGGGAATGCCCGCAGGAGCCCCACCCGGAGGCCCTGGAGTTTCTGTTCACCTCCAGGTTGGGGGCAGCCAAAACCCCCTTGGGGAAGAGGAAGTACCTCTGAGAAAGCACCGTGAGATTTCAGGGACCCTGCCTCTTCCTCCTTCTCACATGGAGAAAGTGGTGCGAGGGATTGGGAGATTTGGTCACTGTTATTTGGAGGATGGGTGTGGATCTTGGAAGGGCCTGGCCTGGTCCGAGGTCAGGTCTTGGCTATGTGTTTTCCCCAGGGACCCCAGATCTGACTGGGGAGAGACCCTGAGGAAGCCAGTGTCTGAGTCCCCCTGGGTACTGTCTCTGAGCTAGTCTCCATATGTGCTGGGGACGTCCCTAGTTCCCTGGGGCTGAGGCTTTTCTCTGCCCTTGATGGGGACGGTGCTAGTTTCCCACACATCAAGTTTCCTTTACTCACCCCACGTCCTAGGACCAAGGGCGGAGGCTCAGGTAACCGATGTATGTCCTTTGCTCCATGAGTGTCCCTGAAAAGGACAAGTGGCCCGACCTTGCCACCGCCTTTCTAATGCTAGGACTTGATCACGTGTCCCCAGGCACGTAAGACAAGTCCCAAACTGGGTAAAAAACTGAAGACTTGGGGCCGGGCTCACGCCTGTAATCACAGCACTTTGGGAGGCCGAGGTGGGTGGATCACTTGAGGTCAGGAGTTCGAGACCAGCGTGGCCAACATGATGAAACCCTGTCTTTACCAAAAATACCAAAAAACCAGGCGTGGTGGTGCGAGCCTGTAGTCCCAGCCACTTGGGAGGCTGTGGTGGGAGGGTGGTTTGAGCCTGGGAGGTGGAGGTTGCAGTGAACTGAGATCGCGCCACTGCACTCCATCCTGGGCAACAGAGCCAGACCTGTCTCATACATAAAACAAAACAAAACAAAAAAAACCCTGGAGACTTGGGGCAAAAAAGGCCCATTTTTCATTCTACTAGTTCCTGTTTTTTCAACATAGCTATTCAAATATTCATTTTCTTTTATTTAAATTGAGAGATAATTCATATACCCTAAAGTTTACCATTCAAAGTATACAATTCAGTGGTTTTTAGTGTCTTTACAAGGTTGTGTCATCATCACCACTAATTCCAGAACATTTTCTTCACTCCGAAAAGAAACCTTGTACCCACAAGCAGTCACTTCCTGTTTCTCCCCGCCTTTCCCCTGGCTAGCCCTAATCTCTTTTCTATCTCTGTGGATTTGCCTATTCTGGACATTCGATGTAAATGGAGTCATTCAATATGTGGCCTTTTGTGTCTGGTTTCTTTCACGTAGCATAATGATTTCCAGGTTCATCCACATTGTAGCATGTGCCAGAGCTTCATTCCTTTTCATGGCTGAATAATATTCCATTCTGTAGCCAGACCACACCATTTCTTCTTGGGATTTGCCTCTGAGATGACTTTTTGCCCTGGTGAGGTGTTGCTCTGCGTAGATCTAAGGAGAGTTCTCACAAGGGCACCTGCTCTGTACTGAGCCCCTGTCTCTGCTGGTCTTGTTTTCAGGCCTTGGTTTGCACAAAATCACATACATGAGCAAAGTATTAGCTACTGCCTTTGTATCCGAACATTGAACAGTCTCGGCATTGCGGGCCCTTGTCTGGGGGTTTCCTGGAGACCACTCGGAGCTGTGTTTGGTGGTCAGATGTTGCGAGGCGTGTGTACCTCTTCAGATTGATGCGTGACGCCTAGATCTGCAGAGACCTGTGTCTGGACTGGGGCCCTGTGGGAGGCCCTCGTTTTGTGGACTTTCTCCCGTCTCCTCTCTGTGGCCTGCCATCCCCGTCCCACCTGGGGAAGGCCAGCCCCCACCCTGGTCTGGAGGAGCCGCCCCGTGGCATTCAGGAGAAGAAAGGCACTGTTTGGACACAAGCGGCCATCTCACAGTCTGGGTCAATGCTGTCTGGGGCTCCGGCCAACTGTTCTTTGGCCTGTCCTGGAGTACAGGCCAGTTTGTGCACGAGCAGATGTGTGGAATAGAGACGGAGAAATCTAGTAGAAGTCAGGTCCACGACTTTCCAGGCAATTCCTGAAAGCTGGAGTCAGGCTGGGATTTCTAAAGGCTGTGGCAACTTGCTGGACAACCACCCCATCCCCCTGGGAATTCAATTGTAAAGTCAGTGGATTTGGGCCCCATGGTTCCCTTAGGAGCCCAGCTCCCCTCCCCCACCCATGACGATTGGCAGGGTGCTGGCCGGACCCCGAGTGTCACACTGAGCTTATGTGGAATATCACATCCTCATCGAGAATGGCAGGTCCGCTCCCCCACCAGTGCCTACTGTCCCTTCCCTTGAGTGGGCACCCCATCTGGTTTCAGTGAAGCAGGCTGGCAGCGGGGGGCTCAGGGCAGACTGGGCTGGGAACAGCGGCAGGCTGTTTAATCTGCTTTGATTTCTAATCTTGGGAGAGGGGCTTGGCTACTAGGCCCAATTGTTTATGCCTTAGGAGCCAGGGCAGACAAAAGGCACGGGGGAGGGAGTTCTGGAACCAGATAAGATGCCAGGGCTCCTTGTCAGCTCACTACAGCTTCATTCTTTATGGCCCTGAGAGCTTTCTTAAGAATGTTATGGCCATTTAGAAATAGTGTTTTAAAGGCTGGGCATGGTGGCTTACACCTGTAATCGCAGCAGTTTTGGGAGGCTGAGGTGGGGGGATTACCTGAGGTCAGGAGTTCGAGATCAACCTGGCCAACACGGTGAAACCCCGTCTCTACTAAAAATACAAAAATTAGCCGGGCTTGGTGGTGCATGCCTGTAATCGCAGTTACGTGGGAGGCTGAGGCAGGAGAATCGCTTGAACCCATGAGGCAAAGGTTGCAGTGAGCTGAGATTGCACCACTACACTCCAGCCTGGGCAACAAGAGCAAAACTCCATCTCAAAAAAAAAAAAAAAAAAAAAAAAAAAAAAAAAAAGGTGTTTTAAGAGTCCTAAAACATGGCTTTGCCTGGAAACCAAATGCAGGAGGTGGGAAAGAAGGAACCATCCGTCTCCAAGCTCCGTGGTGTGGCTTTGTCTTAGAAAAAGAATTTGCCTGGCCGGGCGCCGGTGGCTCACGCCTGTAATCCCAGCACTTTGGGAGGCCAAGGCAGGCGGATGATCTGAGGTCAGGAGTTCAAGACCGGCCTGGCCAACGTGGTGAAACCTCATCTTTACTGAAGAAATACAAAAATTAGCCAGGCGTGGTGGTGCACGCCTATAGTCCCAGCTAATCGGTAGGTTGAGGCAGAATTGCTTGAACCCAGGAGGCGGAGGTTGCAGTGCGCTTAGATTGAGCCATTGCACTCCAACCTGGGCAACAGAGTGAGACTCCATCTCAAAAAAAAAAAAAAAAAGAAAAAAAAAAAGAATTTGCCTTTGTGGGCCAAGGTGGGGACCCCTATCTAAACTAGGGAGCTCCAGGGTTCTCTAGGAAGCTGTGTCTTACCCTCACCATTTAAATTTTTCTGGCAAGATGGTAGGTGACCCCATCCTGCAGTGTCACTGCCCACGAGGCGGCACAAACAGATACAAGCATTTGGGGACTAGTGGATTTCCATTCCCCAGCCTTTGTAGGTGAAATCTTCCCTTCCCCTCATCCTGAAGCTGTGAAGAGTGATGGAAGAGTGACGGTAGCGAGTGGATATGTTGTGCGTTTGGTACCTAAAACATCTCGATAATCACTACATTCTTTTAACTTCAGTGAGGTTGATAAGGAATAGATATGGTCCAAATGATCATTAAACTGCCATCTCTCTTATATTTATCTTTTATTTATCTCCCCCCCACCCCCACCCCCGCCCAATAGCTCTAGTGAAAGCATCCTTCCCAGAAAAGGTAATGCCGACACACCCCATTCCCTCACAGCCAGGGAATCTATTTGGAAATTGCAAATAATTTACCTTCCCTCTCCCCTTCCCCCTATCATTGGACTTTTTTTTTTTTTCCCATTGATTTTTTTTTTTTTTCCAGGAGAAAAACAAATTGTAGGACACTTCCACCCACTCTCACATTTTGACTTTTTCAAGTCCTTGAGACCTGGGAGTTCTAGATACACCCGAGAAACTTTCATTGTCATCTCCTGAGGTCACTCAGCTTGAAGATGACTTAGGCCTCTGAGGAAGGGCTGAGGTGGCACCTGAGGTCCTCTGGTAGACGGATGACCTGCAGGCTGGGAGCATTGCATGCCTTGTGACTGCCTTGCCTTTTGTTTTGGACTGACGTTGGTTAACTCAATTTGGTGAGGCTCCGAGTCTGTCAACAAATAATGTTGAGCAACCGTATGTTTAATGTCCCCAGGCATGTGGCTGAAACCTTTTGAAGGCGAAGGGTGGAAGGCGACAACCTGTTTGTAAGTCAATTCTTTGCAAATTTTTGTTTCCCACAGTCCTCTCTTGGAAAAAAAAAATAAAATGAAAAAATAAATTTGAATTCCTTCATCAGCATTTGTTTTCACCCAGCTGGTTTCCCTTGGGTTCAGCAACAAAGAAGGGAGACTTATCTTTCCCTCCTGAAATGCAGCCCCCCAATTTTTTGCCCCTGATTTAGAAAGATTCCCAGGTGGTCGTGGTGTCTGAGTAGAGTAACTTGGACAGTGTCAAAAAGATTTGAAAAGTCAAAGCCGACTTCAGAGATTTACCAATCAAGTCTCATGTTAGGAAATGTGGATGGCGGTCTGTCTGTCCTCAGCCTGCTTTTTAGGTATTGGTAATTTCTTCCAAAATCTTTTGTCCCTTTCTTTTGAATAGAGGTGGGGCTGAGGTCCCCTAAACCCTTCTTCATAGGAAATCAAGGTTTGCTTCATGCCTAGGAGGCCCTCTGTTTTACACTCCAGAGGGCACTGATCTAGTAACTATGAGAAAAGATGACTACTCTCCCAGCACTGAAACTGGGGATCTCAGGAAAGGAGCTGGAGCCAAGGAAACCGCTAGGTGATAGTCCCCACTCCGTGCATCCCCCCGGGGGCTGAAGAGCATGCGGTGGCCATGATCTCATTGCAAAGCATTCCATCCATCAGAGGCAGGCAGAGCCCAGCACCCAGTGTGCAGGCGGAGAGAGGAGGCCCCGCAGTGGGAGGAGGCCTTGAGGCCAGGAGCTGAGTGAGAGCCAGGACTCTCAGAGACACTTGGTTTGGGCCTTTTCCAGATGCGCACTTTGAAAAATGCAGGAAAATAGCATTTTAGGGCAAAAGGAGAACCGAGGTCGGCTTCTAGTTGTCTTTGTCCCAGATGGGGAATGTCACCTGTTTATCGTCAGCAGAGAGCAGGGCAGTGGGGGTGGGTGAGTGTGATTTGGGGAGGGGGAGAGAGTGTGAGTAGGAGGCTGGGGAGTGTGATTGGGGGGTGGGGAGTGTAATTAGAGGGGATGGGGAGTGTGATTAGAGGGGGTGGGGAGTTTGATGGGGGGATGGCGAGTGTGATTGGGGGATGGGGAGTGTGATTTGGGGTGGGGAGTGTGATTAGGGGGTGGGGAGTGTAAGTAGAGGGGGTGGGGAGTGTGATTAGGGAGGTGGGGAGTGTGGTTGGAGGGTAGAGAGTGTGATTAGGGGGTGGCAGAGTGGTTGGGGGTGGGGAGTGTGATTGGGGAGTGAGGAGTGTATTGGGGAGTGGGAAGTGTGATTAGAGGGATTGGAGAGTGATTACAGGGGGTGGGGAGTGTGAATAGGAGGGTGGGGAGTGTGATTTGGGGTGGGCAGTATGATTAGAGGGAGTGGGGAGTGTGATTGGGGGTGGGGAGTGTGATTGGGAGATGGGGAGTGTGATTTGGGGGTGGGGACTGTGTTTAGAGGGGGTGAGGAGTGTGATTGGGGGTGGGGAGTATGATTGGGGGGTGGGGAGTGTGATTGGGGGTGGGGAGTGTGATTAGAGGGGATGAGGAGTGTGAATAGGAGGGTGGGGGTGTGATTAGGGAGTGGGGAGTGTGATTAGGGGGTGGGGAGTGTGATTGGGGGTGGGGAGTGTGGGTGGGAAGTGTGATTGGGGGTAGGGAGTGTGATTAGGGGGTGGGGAGTGTGGGAGGTGGGGAGTGTGATTGGGAGATGTGGAGTGTGATTGGGGGGTGGGGACTGTGTTTAGAGGGGGTGAGGAGTGTGATTGGGGGTGGGGAGTATGATTGGGGGGTGGGGAGTGTGACTAGAGGAATGGGGAGTATGAATAGGAGGATGGGAAGTGTGATTAGGGAGTGAGGAGTGTGATTGGGTGTGGAGTGTGATTGGGGTTGGGGAGTGTGATTGGGGGATGGGGAGTGTGATTAGGGGAATGGGGAGTGTGATGGGGGTGGGGAGTGTGATTGGGTGGGGAGTGTGAATAGGAGGGTGGGGAGTGTGATTAGAGGGGTTGGAGAGTGTGATTGGGGGGTGGGGAGTTTGATGGGGTGGGGAGTGTGATTGGGTGGGGAGTGTGATTAGAGGGGATGGGGAGTGTGAATAGGAATGTGGGGAGTATGATTAGGGAGTGAGGACTGTGATTAGAGGGGGTGAAGAGTGTGATTGGGGTGGGGAGTGTGATTGGGGAGTGGGGAGTTTGATGGGGTGGGGAGTGTGATTGGGAGTAGGGAGTGTGATTGGGGGTGGGGAGTGTGATTAGAGGGGATGGGGAGTGTGAATAGGAAGGTGGGGAGTGTGATTGGGGGTGGGGACTGTGATTAGAGGGGGTGGGGAGTGTGATTGGGGGTGGGGAGTGTGAATAGGGGTTGGGGAGTGTAATTAGGGGTTGGGAAGTATGATTTGGGGACAGTGGGAGAGTGTGATTAGGGGGTTGGGGAGTGTGATTAGAGAGGGTGGAGAGTGTGATTGGGGGTTAGGAGAGTGTGAATGAGGGGATGGGAGAGTGAGATTAGGGGAGTGAAGATATTAGGGGCAGGGCAATGTGACTAGAAGGTGGGAGACGGTTATTGTTCACCATCCAACTCCCTGAGTTTGCATAAGATCAGGGAGGGAAGGACGGCTCTCTAGCTCTCCCCCTTGACAAGAGAGCCAGGGAGCAAGGTGTGAGTGTGGGCGTGTGAGACCGTCGTGTGGCCTCTGCAGGAGAGGCCCCGTATGGGTGCCAGGGACCTCGTTCCATGCTTGTGTTGGGGCCATCAGTGACGTTACTTCCTTCCCATCTTTCAGTGACATCTCACCTGTACGGACCCTGAACTGCCCCCTGTGGAATCTCCCGGGGCTCAGGCCTTTTGACAGTTCTAGTACACAAAGCTGTCTCCACCTTTACTTCCTCTTCTATGATAAACAACCAGCCAGCAACATGGTAAACCCCATCTCTGCAAAAAATACAAAAAACCCCAGCCAAGCGTGGTGGTGCGTGCCTGCAGTCCCAGCTACTCACAGGGCTGAGGCAGGAGGGTCGCTTGAGCCCAGGAGGTCGAGGCTGAGTGAGCCATGATCGTGCCACTGCACTCCAGCCTGGGTGACAGAGTGAGACCTTCGCTATTTTTATAAAAGGGAGGTGAGACAAAAGGAATCTCCTGCTCCAGACCTGATGTGTCTCCCTCAGCTCAGCATCGCGATGGTCTCAGGTCATACCTGGGTCCTGTGTCTGAGGGAGCCCTTGTGGCCCTGCAGGCTGGGCAGTGCCAGGTGGGTGTGGGGAGGAGCAGGAGGTGGACCCCTGCAAGGCCCCACCCCTGGAGGTAGGTGAGGCCACACCCCCTCACTCTCATTGGTCCACTGGCCTGGCCTCCCTCCCAAAGAGCAGGAGGAGGCTCCATAACCTGTCTGCAAATGGGTAAGGCTTGGGAGTTGATTTCTGGTTTTTAAGCGGGAGGGAGGAACAGCAGAATCTGTGCAGGAATTTTCAGAAACAAGTAGGAACCTATGTCTGTAGTAGCTAGGATCAGGCAGCGGCTCCCACCTGCAGGTGCCCACACTCTCTGCAGGCAGCTCAGGAGAGAATTCTGTTTTTCTGCATCTCACAGGAGCACCAAGTGGCCCCCATCCAACCTCCGGGGCGTGCAGCTCAGGGACCTTTGAGATGAGGCGCTCATGCGGGCCTTGTCCTCCGCCTCATTTGTGCATGCTGCCGGCATCCCGCTTCCAGCTCCCCACCATTTCTTCCCCCACCATCCATGCTCTTGCTAAGACGACTACAGTGACCCTCACCCGCAGGGAGCCTGCCCCGCACTTCTCTCCCTCCTTCCCCCTGCGCCCTCTGGAAACTGACCTCTGCCTGCCTGCGTCTTTGTTTTCAGGTGCAGCCCAAATTCCGTTACCCCTTCTACTATGAGATGTGCTGGTATGTCCTGGAGAGATACGTGTACTGTGTGACCCAGCGCTCCCACCTCACTCAGGAATACCAGAGGGAGTCGATGCTTATTGGTGAGTGAACCGGAGGGAGCCCACGGCCTCGGCTGCACAGCTGGGGCAGAAATCATCTCACACTCCCTGCGATCTGGGGATTCGTTGAATCAGTGTATTGGGCAGAATCCTAGGAACCCCTCAGGGGAAGCCATTCTTGTCAGTTTCCCACCTGGAATACAGAGTCCAAGAAAATGAACTCGGATCCCCAAAAGAGTCACGTGTGTGGCCTCCAGCCCATGGCTGTGCAGATGCAGGTTGGGGCCGCCCCGGGCTTGGCTGCTAAAACAGGATCACCCCACAGAGCAGAGAATCCTTGTTCTTTTGGCTCTTACGTGGACACCAGCTGATTTTTCCTCTTGCACCGAGGTTGGGTTTTTATCTATGTTAAGAGCAGTCCTGTGAGATGCAGCCAGTCCCCGAAAACCCAAGGCCGTCTTTGAGGCAGCAGGAGGGGTGACCAGGGCAGGTGGTGCAGGCCTGGAGGAGCAGGAGAGAGTGTTTGGAGCCGCTGCAGCGCCCTGTCCTGCGCCATTCCCCCAACACGGCTCTGCCCTTGAATCTTGACTCACAGACGCCCGCTCTGAAGTTGCATCTGGCTGTGACTGCAAGCCCCGACCAGCAATCTAGAGGAAGAACGTGATTCCTCTCGACTATGTCTGAGCTGTTGTCGTGCAGGGGTTTTCCTGGATGATGTAGAGTCTACAGCATCTCAGACAAAGCATTTTTTTTTTTTTTTTTTTAACCAGGGGATAGAAAGATGAGACACTAGTCCATCTCCTTGAGGGTCTGCACAATTTTTCCTGCAGCCTCTAGGATTTTTAGATTCTTTTTTTTCCCCCTTTACAGTAAGCCTCTTCTGTGCCTTCCCTTATGCCCCATCCCTAATGACGTTCAGGGGTTCCAGGCTGGGCGTATGATGGGGAACCAGTGTTTCCTCTGGGGCCATCACTGGGAAGTCTTTGCCTGTTAGGTCTGTCGCGAGCCTCATTCCCGCCCAATGATGTGATAATCGGGGGTTGGAAAGTCCCGAAACCCTACAACCTGCCCTTCTGGGGCTCCCAGCCTGGTAGGAGAGAAGGGAAATGATCCTGAAATAGCGTGAGAGCCGCTATGATCGCAGTAACTCCACGATCCCCCGGGGACAGAGGCTGGGAAGAGCGAGAGGCTGTCTGAGTGTCTGCAGTCCCCAGGCCAGGAAGCCGAGGGTTGGTTCTCTCACTTGGATATGTAGGACAGAAGAAGAACATTCCATTCACAGGCACAGGAGGAAATCTCAAGGTGGTGCTTGGGTAATCAGTACCCACATCTTACTTATGTTTTCTTGCCACCGTTTTCCCTCTGACTCTCCCAGTCCATCTGCCAATGAGAAGAGACAACGTGAGGGAGACACCCCCTGCATCCAGAGCCGCTGTGTGCCACTGTCTGTGTCCGGGGTACCTGTGTCCTCCACACCACGGCCTTCTGAGAATGTTTCCTTTGCCTTCCATTTTTTAAACAGCCCTATTGGGAATAGTTCCCGTATCACACAATTCACCATTGCAAGTGTAGAATCCAGTGGTTTTCAGTCTCTTCACAGATACATGCAGCCACTGCTGCAGTCAATTTCACATTTTCATCACTGTGAAAAGAAACCTAGGGCCAGGGCCGGGCGCGGTGCCTCACGCCTGTAATCCCAGCACTTTGGGAGGCTGAGGCGTGTGGATCACTTGAGGTCAGGAGTTCGAGATCAGCCTGGCCAACATGGTGACACCTCGTCTCTACTAAAAATATGAAATTAGTCCAGTGTGGTGGCACATGCCTATAATCCCACATACTTGGGGGGCTGAGGCAGGAGAATCGCTTGAACCTGGGAGGTGGAGGTTGCAGTGTGCCGAGATCATGCCATTGCACTCCAGTCTGGCTGACAAAGTGAGACTGTCTCAAAAAAAAAAAAAAAAAAAAAAATCCTAGCACTTTGGGAGGCCAAGGCGGGTGGATCCCTGAGGTTAGGAGTTCGAGACCAGCCTGACCAACATGGTGAAACCCTGTCTCTACTAAAAAACACAAAAATTAGCTGGATGTGGTGGTGCACCTGTAATCCTAGCTACTCAGAAGGCTGAGGCAGGAGAATCCCTTGAACCCAGGAGGTGGAGGTTGCAGTGAACTGAGATCACACCACTACACTCCAGCCTGGGCAACAGAGTGAGACTCTGTCTCAAAAAAAAAAAAAGAAAGAAACCCATACCCTTTAGCTGTTGTCTCTATCTCCCCTCCTCGCTCCTTCCCCAGCCCTAGGCAACTCATCTACTTTCTGTCCCTGTAGACATCCCCTGCCCGGGACATTTCACATGAGTTGAATCATATAATAAATGCTCTCTTAGACTTGTTTTTATTTTATTTTAGTACTATTATTATTGTTATTATTTGAGACAGGGCCTTGCTCTGTCGCCCAGGTTGGAGTGCAGTGGCGCATTCATGGCTCACTGCAGCCTCCACCTCCCGGGCTCAAGTGATCCTCCCATCTCAGCCTCCCAAGTAGCTGGGACTACAAGTGCACATCATCACACCCAGCTAATTTGTGTAGTTTTTGTAGAGATGGGGTTTCGCTACGTTTCTCAGGCTGGTCTCAAACTCCTGGGCTCAAGCAATCCACCCGCCTAGGCCCCCCAAAGTATAGGGATTACAGGTGTGAACCACTGCACCCAGGCTCGACTTATTTTTAGACATTAAAAAGTAGGCCGGGCGCGGTGGCTCAAGCCTGTAATCCCAGCATTTTGGGAGGCCGAGACGGGCGGATCACGAGGTCAGGAGATTGAGACCATCCTGGCTAACCCGGTGAAACCCCGTCTCTACTAAAAAAAAAAAAATACAAAAAACTAGCCGGGCAAGGTGGCGGGCGCCTGTAGTCCCAGCTACTCGGGAGGCTGAGGCAGGAGAATGGCGTAAACCCAGGAGGCAGAGCTTGCAGTGAGCTGAGATCCGGCCACTGCACTCCAGCCTGGGTGACAGAGCGAGACTCCGTCTCAAAAAAAAAAAAAAAAAAAGTAAAGTGCCAGGTACCAGCCTGGGCAGTATAGTGAGACCTCATCTCTACAAAAAAAGCTTAAAAAAAACTGGCTGAGTGTGGTGGGCGCACCAGCAGGAGGATCACTTGAATCCGGGAGGCAGAGGTTGCAACGAGCTGAGATGGTGCCACTACAGTCCAGCCTGGGCGACTGAGCGAGACTGTCTTTATATAAATAAATAAAGTGCCAGTGTTCAGAGAGGCGAGGCAACCCCTGTGGGTGTACACAGCCGGGAAGCAGCAGGGTAGGGATCTGAACCTGCATCCAGCACGGTCTTTCCAGAGGCTGGAGGTACTGACCATTAGGATTGTCAGAGAAGCTAGATCTATGGAGTAAAGGGGACTTTTGGGGAGTGGAAGTTCCAAAGACCTTGGCAGGGAGTTAGGCGTCATCTCGGTCTTTCTTGTGACCCTTCCCCCACAGATGCCCCGAGGAAGCCCAGCATAGACGGCTTCTCTTCGGATTCCTGGCTGGAGATGGAGGAGGAGGCCTGTGATCAGCAGCCTCAGGAGGAGGAGGAGAAGGACGAGGAGGGCGAGGGCAGGGACAGGGCACCCAAACCGCCCACCGATGGCTCCGCTTCACCCACCAGCATGCCCTCCGAGGACCAGGAGGCCCTTGGGAAGAAGCCCAAAGCACCTGCCCTGCGGTTCCTCAAAAGGACTTTGTCTAACGAGTCAGAGGAGAGCGTGAAGTCCACCACGTTGCCCGTAGACTACCCCAAGACCCCCACTGGCTCTCCCGCCACGGAGGTCTCTGCTAAATGGACCCATCTCACCGAGTTTGAACTGAAGGGCCTGAAAGCTCTGGTGGAGAAACTGGAATCCCTCCCGGAGAACAAGAAGTGTGTCCCCGAGGGCATCGAGGACCCCCAGGCACTCCTGGAGGGTGTGAAGGTGGGCAGGAGTGGCATCTGGGGCTGGGCGGCCGAGGAGGGCTGGGCAGGTCCTGTTCAGTGTGACGGGGCAGCTCAGCTCATGGTGACTCTGTGCAGATTGCTCTGAGCATTGGGCGGGTGCCGGGAGAAGGCCTCTGGGGGCCTCAGTCCACAAAAGCCTATGTAGGGTGTCCAAGCAGAGGTGACCATTAAGAGCTGCAGAGGGTGGGTATGGTGGCTCACACCTGTAATCCTAACACTTCGGGAGTCTGAAGCGGGCAGATCACTTGAAGTCAGGAGTTCAAGACCAGCCTGGCCAACATGGTGAAACCCTGTCTCTACTTAAAAAAAAAAAAAAAAAGAAAACTTAGCCAGGCATGGTGGCCCATGCCTGTAGTCCCAGCTACTTGGGAGGCTGAGGTAGAAGAATTGCTTGAACCTGGGAGGTAGAGGTTGCAGTGAGCTGAGATCGTACCACTGCACTCCAGTCTGGGCGACAGAGCAAGACTGGGTCTCAAAAAAACAAAAGAGCCGTAGAGGACCCCATTTTGGAAGGTCACTCTGTGGCTGACGAGTTTTCTTCTCAGCACTTATTGGAAACCTGAGTCCCCACCAGCAGGTGTGACATGTGTGGCAGTTGCTGTTACCGGGTCTGAGAGACAGACCCCTCCAGCCTTGTCAGGAAGCCTCGCTGTCCTGGGACAGCGTTCTTGGAGCATGCATCAGTTTCACATGAGCAGGTTGTGCATCCCCACAGTCCTTGACACGGCCAACTAATGCGGGCACTATGTAGCTGCGTGCGATTTGGAAGTCTTCATTATGATATGCATTTAATGGATGAGGAAGTAGGCTCAGAGAGGGTAAGGGGCATGCCCGAGGTCACAGAGCAGGTGGATGGTGGAGCTGGGATGAGGACTCAAGGGTGACTGCAGAGCTTCTGTGTGGCTGCCACTGCGTAGAACTGCCTCTTGTCTCAGCATTAGTCAGGCTTTTTGGTTGAGGCCTCAGAGGCATTTGGGCGTCCTTCTCCAATGTCTGATGCCCAAGGGAAGCCAGCTAGCTGTCTCCTGGGGTTGGAAACTGAATTTAAGTTTCTTCTTCAGTGACTGTGAAGTACTCAGGATTGGCAGTTCACTTGTTCATTGTATTCACTTAGGAACCCTTGTGTTGGGCCTGGGATATAGATATATTAAGATTCACTGGGTGCGGGCCGGTCACGGTGGCTCAGGCCTGTAATCCCAGCACTTTGGGAGGCTGAGGCAGATGGATCATTTGAGGCCAGGAGTTTGAGCCTAGCCTGGCCAATATAGGGAGACCCCATCTCTACAAAAAATAAAAAATTTACCCAGGCATGGTGGCTTGTGCCTGTAGTCCCAGCTACTCTGGAGGCTGAGGAAAGAGGATTGCTTGACTCCAGGAGGTCACTGCTGTAGGGAGCCATGGTCTCACCACTGCACTCCAGCCTGGGCAACAGAGCAAGACCCTGCCTGAAAAAAAACCCAAAACAACCATACTAATCTGAAGAAGAAATGTCTTTCCATGCTTTTGGAAAGCCTTTTTTACTTTATTTATTTATTTATTATTATTTTTTTTTACTATTGAGACAGACAGGGTGTTACTCTGTTGCACAGGCTGGAATGCAGTGATGCGAGCTTGGCTCACTGCAGCCTCAACCTCCCAGGCTCAAGTGATCCTCCTGCCTCAGCCTCCCAAGTAGCTGGGACTACAGGTGCATGCCACCATGGTCAGCTAATTTTTAATTTTTTTGTAGAGATGGGGTCTCACCACATTGCCCAGGCTGGTCTCAAACTACTGGGCTCAAGTGATCCTCCCACCTCAGCTTCCCAAGGTGCTGGGATTACAGGCATGAGCCACTGTGCCTGGCCTAGCCTATTTTTGCCTTCAAAAGCATCTTTGTCTCTCTGATCTATTTCTGTGTGGTGTTGCTGGTTCTGGGAACAGATGTCTTCCTAGGGATGAAACTTGGCTCCTCCTATCCCTAGCCTCTACCTACCTGATTGGCCTGAGGCTGGACTTACCCTAGACCCTTTGATGATGTAGAGGAGGCCTGGGGTAGGGGTTAGAAAAAGTGCAAGCAGCCCAGACGTCCTCCTTCCTCACAGGGGAATCACGGGCAGCTCGTGATAATATGAAATGAGGCATCTCAATGACTTGGTGCTGTTGGGGGTGTTTTTCTAGTACAAACACATTGAAACCTTCCAACAACCCTTTGGAGTACTTTTTTTTTTTGAGACAGAGTCTTGCTCTGTTGCCCAGGCTGGAGTGCAGTGGTGCAATCTCTGCTCACTGCAACCTCCGCCTCCCGGGTTCAAGCGATTCTCCTGCCTCAGCCTCTCGAGTAGCTGGGATTACAGGTGCCCGCCACCATGCCCGGCTAATTTTTATATTTTTAGTAGAGACGGGGTTTCACCATGTTGGCCAGGCTGGTCTTGAACTCCTGACCTCGTGATCTGCTGCCTCCTCAGCCTCCCAAAGTGTTAGGATTATAGGCGTGAGCCACCGTGCCCGGCCTTGTAGTACTTTGACTATCCCTATTTTACAGATAAGTAAATTGACGTACAGAGAGGTTAAGTAACTTACTCTAGGGTCTGGTTGCTGTTCAGTGGGAGAGTCTATGCGCCACTTTCTTTTTTTCTTTTTAAGACGGAGTCTTGCTCTGCCGCCCAGGCTGGAGTGCAGTGGCGCGATCTCAGCTCACTGCAAGCTCCGCCTCCTGGGTTCACGCCATTCTCCTGCCTCAGCCTCCTGAGTAGCTGGGACTACATGCGCCCGCCACCGAGCCCGGCTAGTTTTTTGTATTTTTTAGTAGAGATGGGGTTTCACCGTGTTAGCCAGGATGGTCTCGATCTTCTGACCTCGTGATCTGCCCGTCTCGGCCTCCCAAAGTGCTGGGATTACAGGCTTGAGCCACCGCGCCCAGCCTATGCGCCACTCTTTTGGTGGCTGTAGAGAAAGTGATTTTCTTCCTCTCAAGAGGCAATCCCAAATTTAGGGAGAAGATATTGAGGTGATTGTGTGGGTTTTATTTACAAATCATGCAACCTGGGATGAAAGCTGCAAATCTGCAGCCCCTGGGCAAACCCAGCCTCCGGGCATCGCATCTGGCCTGCACAGGATTAAATGGATTTTTGTAATTAGTTCCCAACGTTAAACAAATCTGGAGCCTCTTATAAAATATCCTGGCTTGGCCAGGCATGGTGGCTCACGCCTGTAATCGCAGCACTTTGGGAGACCAAGGCGGGCGGATCAGTTGAGGTCAGGAGTTTGAGACCAGCCTGGCCAACATGGTGAAACCCTGTCTCTACCAAAAAAATAGAAAAATTAGCCGGGGTGTGGTGGCACACACCTGTAATCCCAGCTACTAGGGAGGCTGGGGTGGGAGAATCACTTGAACCTAGGAGGCAGGGGTTGCAGTGAGCCGAGATTGCACCACTGCACTCCAGCCTGGGCAACACAGTGAGACTCTGTTTCTAAATAAATAAATAAATAAAAATGAAATATCCTAGGTCTCCTGGCTTATGTTCCTGAATGGCTACAATCAGCAGGAAGTAATTAGCAGCGGACCCCATATGCTCCAGTCCCCACCACTAAACTTCCCTCTGCCTCCCTGAGTGTCACTAGTTTTTCTTTCTTTCTTTTTTTTTTTTTTTGAGACAGAGTCTTGCTCTGTCGCCCAGGCTGAAGTGCAGTGACATGATCTCGGTTCACTGCAACCTCTGCCTCCTGGGTTCAAGTGATTGTCCTACCCCTGCCTCCTGAGTAGCTGGGGCCATGGGCATGCTACCATACCTGGCTAATTGTTCTGTAATTTTTTTTTTTTGAGACGGAGTCTCGCTCTGTCGCCCAGGCTGGAGTGCGGTGGCCGGATCTCAGCTCACTGCAAGCTCCGCCTCCCGGGTTCCCGCCATTCTCCTGCCTCAGCCTCCCGAGTAGCTGGGACTACAGGTGCCCGCCACCTCGCCCAGCTAGTTTTTTGTATTTTTTTAGTAGGGACGGGGTTTCACTGTGTTAGCCAGGATGGTCTCGATCTCCTGACCTCGTGATCCGCCCGACTCGGCCTCCCAAAGTGCTGGGATTACAGGCTTGAGCCACCGCGCCCGGCCTGTTCTGTAATTTTTGTAGAGATGGGGTCTCCTATGTTGCCCAGGCTGTCTTTTTCATGTAACCTAGTCACTTAGCTCGTTTATTGAACTTACCTGACTTTAGAGATGTTTAGTTGAGCCTTGTCTAATGAGGCTGTTTTCAGGCTGAAGAGCTTGTTAATTAGGTGGACAGGCCTCCTGAGGGTCCCGTGAACGCTGGGGCCGCTGCTCGTGTCTCTAAATGTCGTGTGGCCAAGTGCTTGCCGGGGGCCGTGGGTGCCGTCACCTCATCCAGAGCAGGAGAGTTTCTGATTGGTTTGACAGGCATCAGCCCTTCACTCTCCCTGGAGACCCAGAAAAAATTTTGAGGCCTGGTGCAGTGGCTCACACCTGTAATCCTAACATTTTAGAAGGCCGATCACATGAGCCCAGGAGTTTGTGACCAGTCTGGGCAACATAGTGAGACCCCATCTGTACAAAAACAAAAGTTAGCCAGGTGTGGTGGTGTGCGCCTGATGCAGAAGGCTCACTGGAGCCCAGGAGTTCCAGGCTGCAGTGAGCCGAGTGCACCACTGCACTCCCGCCTGGGAGACAGAACAAGACCATGTCTCAAAAAAATTAAAAAAAACCCAAAAAAACCCGATTTTTTATTTTTTTATTTATTTTATTTATTTTTTTTAAATTTTTTATTTTTTTGAGACGGAGTCTCTCTTTGTCGCCCAGGCTGGAGTGCAGTGGCCGGATCTCAGCTCACTGCAAGCTCTGCCTCCCGGGTTTATGCCATTCTCCTGCCTCAGCCTCCTGAGTAGCTGGGACTACAGGCACCCACCACCACGCCCGGAGAAGTTTTTGTATTTTTAGTGGAGATGGGGTTTCACCGTGTTAGCCAGGATGGTCTCAATCTCCTGACCTCGTGATCTGCCCGTCTCGGCCTCCCAAAGTGCTGGGATTACAGGCTTGAGCCACCGCGCCTGGCCAAAAAACCGATTTTGAACCCAGTACTGACTTTCCGGTTGGGAGTGCTGCCCCAGAGGGTGGGCCGCCCGTTCTCCCCAGCTGTACGCGCCGTTGCCTTGTTCTCTCTTTTCTGTTGTTGGGGGCTTCTTTTGCTTTGGCCAAGAAATAAAACACAGCTCAGGAATGTGGGTCTGAGACAGTTCAGAGCTGATGCCCAGCTCCCCCACTGCCGCTGAGGGATTCATGTTTCTGGGCTGTGGTGGTTTCCGCTTGATGACTGACCTGCTAGGATCTTTGGCTTGTGTTTCAGGAAGTGGGGCTCTCTCCTGGGACCTCAGAGGCTGCTGCTTGTGGTGGCTCAGGGTAACTAGTGCCCTGGTGATTGGAGACAGCCCCCAGTTCAACTGAGTCTTTAGATGACTAGGTTTTGGCTTATACTAAAAACCCATTTGTTCTTTCATTTGTGTGATTTTGTTGTTTTTACATTTTGAGACAGTCTTACTCTGTCACCAAAGCTAGAGTGCAGTGGCATGATCACAGCTCTTTGCAGCCTCGACCTCCTGGGCTTGGATGATCCTCCCACCTCAGCCTTCCCTGTATGTGGGACTATAGGTGTGCATCACCATGTCTGGCTAATTTTTATATTTTTTGTAGAGACGGAGGTCTCACTGTGTTGCCCAGTCTCATCTTGAGCCCCTGGGCTCAGGTGGTTGGACAGCCTTGTGTGACATATGTTTTAAATTGTGGTAAGACACACATTACAAAACTTACCATTTTAACCATGTTAAAGTGTCCAAATCAGTGGCCTTAGGTACAGTCACAATTTTGGTTTTCTTTTTGTTTGTTTGTTTTGTTTTGTTTTTCTTTTTTGAGACACAGCCTCACTCTGTTGCCCAGGCTGGAGTGCAGTGGTATGATCTCAGCTTACTGCAACCTCTGCCTCCTGGATTCAAGTGATTCTCATGCCTCAGCCTCCCGAGTAGCTGGAATTACAGGCATGCGCCACCACACTTGGCTAATTTTTATATTTTTAGTAGAGATGGGGTTTCATTATGTTGGGCACGCTGGTCTTCAACTCTTGGCCTCAGGTAATCATCTTGGCTTGGCCTCCCGAAGTGCTGGGATTGCGGGCATGAGCCACTGTGCCCGGCCAACAATTCACAGTTGTGTGCAGCCACCACCACTATCTTATTCCAGAACCTTTTTATCACTGCGGACAATCCCGTACCTAAGAGCTGCCATGTCCCATACCCTCTTCACTGCGAATCTGCTTTCTGTCCTGTGGATTTACTTATTCTAGATATTTCATTGTAATGTAGGTTTTGGTTTGTTTTTGAGATGAGGGTCTCACTCTGTCACCCAGCCTGGAGTACAGTGGCACAGTCATAGCTCACTGCAGCCTCAGCCCCTGAGGCTCAAGCAATCCTCCCATCTCAGCCTCCCAAGTAGCTGGGACTACAGGCATATGCCACTACTCCCAGCTAATTTTTAAATTATTTGTGGAGACTATGTCTTGCTATGTTGCTTATGCCTATAATGCCAGCACTTTGGGAGACCGAGGCGGGAGGATTGGTTGAGCTCAGGAGTTTGAGACCGACTTTGGCAACATAACAAGATCCTATCTCTATAAAAAAAATAAAAAATTAGCCAGGTATAGTGGCGTGCACCTCTACCTGGGAGACTGTGTAGTGTTAGAGGGCTGAGGCAGGAGGATCATTTGAGCCCAGGAGGTGGAGGCTACAGTGAGCTGTGATTGCATCAGACAGAGACCCTGTCTCAACATCAATGAGAAATAAATATAGACACTTACTGTGATGGAGGTGCCAAGATATTGGCCTGTATGAGATGGGAAGGACAAGAACTCAGGACGCAGGAGACCCTGGGGTTCAAGTTTGGTTTCTGCTCTGAGCTACTCACTGTGTGGCCTTGGGCAAGCCAGTCCACCTTTCTGTTTACCTGTATGTAAAATGAGGATGTGCTTTGTCCTCCTGGGGACCAGATTCTGTGATTCTTGGCCATTCTGAAACGCTGACCCTTCGTGAAACTGCAGTGTCCTCACTGTGATATGGGCATAACAGCGGAGACCTATGTCATTGAATTACTTTAAGGAACAATGAAGCCATGAACATAGGTTGCAGCCAAAGGTGAGTCAGACTGGCTTTGGCCAGCTACCCACACTTCCGCTGCCCTTTCTCTTTCCTTCCCCCTTCTCACCTCCCAGCAGCCCCCTCATGCCCCCTCCAGGTTAAAGATTGCTGCTTAGGCTCGGCACAGTGACTCACATCTGTCATCCCAGCCCTTTGGGAGGCCAGAGTGGGAGGATGGCTGGAGCTCAGGAGTTTGAGGCCACCCTGGGCAACATAGTGAGACCCCGACTCTACGAAAACAAAACAAAACAAAAGGAACAAAAAATTAGCCAGGTGTAGTGGCGTGCGCCTGTTTGAAAGTCTGATGCAGGAGGATTTACTGAGCCTAGGAGTTTGAGGCTGCAGTGAGCTGTGATCACACTCCAGCCCTCATGACAGAGTGAGACCCTGTCTCAGCTCACTGCAACCTTCACCTCCCAGGTTCAAGTGATTCTCCTGCCTCAGACTCCCAAGTAGCTGGGATTACGGCATGCGCCACCACGCCCAGCTAATTCTTGTATTTTAGTAGAGGCAGGGTTTCGCCATGTTGGCCAGGCTAGTCTCGAACGCCTGGCCTCAAGCGATCTGCCTTTCTCGGCCTCCCAAAGTGCTGGGATTACAGGTGTGAACCACTGTGTGGCCAGGTGTTCTTTGAAGACCAAAAGTTTTGCATCAGACCGAAATCCCTGTGCCATCTGTTAAGCAAGCGGAATGCTCTTGGGGAATGCAGTACTTGGAATACAGCGTCGTGGTCATGAGGACTCAGTGAGGTGACACCTTTAGCACAGGGCCTTTAATAGCTCAGCAAACTAGAGCCAAAAATTTCAGACATCATAGAATGAAAACAGGCTGGTGCAGGGCAAATGTGCCAGCCTGTGAAACCCATGACCGTGGAAGGTGTTCACAGCTTTTTTCTCTTGGGGTTGTCAGTTCCCCACCTGGAACGCATCTGCTTGTTGACGCGGCCTCTCCTGGGTCTTACTGACTTGTAGAACAGTGAGGTGTAAAGCCCAGATGACCAGCGTGGTTGGCTTTTAAAAATCATCACACTTTTGGCTAGGCACGGTGGCTCACGCCTATAATCTCAGCACTTTTGGAGGCCAACGTGGACGGATCAGGAGGTCAGGAGTTCAAGACCAGCCTGGTCAACATGGTGACACCCTGTCTCTACTAAAAATATAAAAAAATTAGGTAGGCGTGGTGGTGCGCGCCTGTTATCCCAGTTACTCTGGAGGCTGAGACAGGAGAATCGCTTGAACCTGGGAGGCGGAGGTTGCAGTGAGCTGAGATCGTGCTGCTGCACTCCAGCCTGGGCGACAGAGCAAGACTCTGTCTCCAAAAAAAAAATAAATAAAAAAAATAAAAAACCAAGTATGTTATTTAATAGTCCTGGGGGTCAGAATCAGAACTAAAAGAGTCAGCAGGGCTGTGCTTGCTCCAAAGTCTCTAGAAGAGAATCCTTCCGGGCCTCCTCCAGTTTCTGGCAGCTTCTGGTGTTCGCTGGCTGTGGCTGCATCACTCCAGTCTCTGCCTTCATTTTCTTGTGGATTTCTTCTTTGTGTCTCTGTCCAAATCTCTCTTATCATAAAGACACTAGACATTGGATTTAGGGTCTACCCTAAATTCAGGATTATTTCACCTTGAAGAAAAAATTTTTTTTTGAGACGGAATCTTGCTCCGTTGCCCAGGCTGGAGTTCAATGGTGTGATACCGCATCACCACAACCCCTGTTTCCTGGGTTCAAGCAATTCTGCCTCATCCTCCTGAGTAGCTGGGACTACGGGCATGTGCCACCATGCCTGGCTAACTTTCGTATTTTCAGTAGAGACGGGGTCTCACCATGTTGGCCAGGCTGGTCTTGAACTCCTGGCCTCAAGTGATCCGCCCTCCTCCGCCTTCCAAAGTGCTGGGATTACAGGTGGGAGCCACGGTGCCCTACCTGAACACATAATTTTTGGGACACAATTCAAGCTACTTCAGATGGGTTTTCACAGACGGTTGGGCTGAGATGGAGGGAGGGTACTTGAGAGACCCCCAGGTACCTTGACGCCTGGCAGGTCTCTTTCCCCGTGGAAGGGGTCACCCCGGAGGATGCTGGTTCCCCAGAGCAGGAGTTCCCCAAGCCGCACCTCCCTTGTCGGCCGGTGGATGGCGATTCTTCCCTGATGCCTGCCTTATTTTCACAGTGGGATATTTTTAGTCACGGCATGGAGGGAGTTTGTGATTGTTAAAGCCCCAGCTTAGGGAGCAGTGGGACCCGAATCCGTTGTTAACTAATTAAGCTCTTTGAGACGAGTTGGCATAAGGGGCCGCCCAGGCCCAGCCATCCCTTGTCTGTGGTTATCTCGTGAGGTCCAGTACGGGGCAGTTTCCAGCAGAAAGGGCCCCAAGGCTTGATCTTTCTTTTTTTTTTTTTTTTGAGACGGAGTCTTGCTTTGTCGCCCAGGCTGGAGTGCAGTGGCCGGATCTCAGCTCACTGCAAGCTCCGCCTCCCGGGTTTACGCCATTCTCCTGCCTCAGCCTCCCGAGTAGCTAGGACTACAGGCGCCCGCCACCTCGCCCGGCTAGTTTTTTTGTGTGTGTATTTTTTTAGTAGAGACGGGGTGTCACCGGTTAGTCACGATGGTCTCGATCTCCTGACCTCATGATCCGCCTGTCTTGGCCTCCCAAAGTGCTGGGATTACAGGCTTGAGGCACCGCGCCCGGCCGGCTTGATCTTTCTCTTCCAAAGCCTGCCCTGGACTTTCGGAGGGGAGCGGCGTGTAGGGTGTAACCCTTAGGGGGCTGAGCTGGTGAGAGCACCCAGCCTTCCTTGTATCTGTGCTTCCGAGAGCCCCAGGGAGTGTATAAATTCAAGCAGGGCCTAGGGAAGCCAGTGACAGCACAACCTATTTCTCAGAGATGAAATCTCCAATTAGAATAATCTTCTTTTCCCGCAGCCTGTCATACACAAATGAAAATTCTTCCCTGAGGGACAGAGCCCAGGGCGCCCCCTGGTGGCCGCAGGGGGCCACACACAGAGGGAAACGGGAGGTATGAGCGTGAGATGCTAGGCTCAGGGCACTTGGGGAAAATTCTTTTTATTTTTAATTATTGTTAAGTAATTAATTATTATTTTTTTGAGTTGGAGTCTCGTTCTGTCACCCAGGCCAGAGTGCAGTGGTGCAATCTTGGCTCATTGTAACTTCTGCCTCCTGGGTTCAAGTGATTCTCCTGCCTCAGTCTCCCGAGCAGCTGAGACCACAGACACGTGCTACCACGCCTGGCTAATTTTTTTGTACTTTTAATAGAGACGGGGTTTCATCATGTTGGCCAGGCTGGTCTTGAACTCCTGACCTCAGGTGATTTGCCCACCTTGACCTCTCAAAGTGCTGGGATTACAGGCGTGAGCCACCGCACCTGGCCATTATTATTATTTAGAGACAGAGTCTCCCTCTTTCTCCCAGGTTGGAGTGTAGTTGTGTGATCATAGCTCACTGCAGCCTCAAACTCCTGGGCTCAAGCAATCCTCACACCTCAATCTCCCCAAGAAGCTAGGACTACGGGCACATACCACCATGCCCAGCTAAGTTTTAAAGTTTTTTTGTAGAGATGGAGTCTTGCTATGTTGCCCAGGCTTACCAATAACAATTGCAATTTTAAAAAGTATTGGCCGGGCACGGTGGCTGACGACTGTAATCCCAGCACTTTGGGAGGCCGAGGTAGGTGGATTGCCTGAGGTCAGGAGTTCAAGACCAGCCTGGCCAACATGGTGAAACCTGTCTCTACTGGAAAAAAAAAAACAACAACAAAAATTAGCTGGGCACGGTGGTGTGTGCCTGTAATCCCAGCTCCCCAGGAGGCTGAGGCAGGGAATCGATGGAACTGGGGAGGCAGAGGTTGCAGTGAGCCGAGATCACGCCACTGCACTCTAGCCCAGGTGACAGAGCAAGACTCCGTCTCAAAAAAAAAAAAAAAAAAAATTTATCGAGTGGGTGTGGTGGCTCACACACCTGTAATCGCAGCACTTTAGGAGTCCAGAGGATCAGCTGACCGTAGGAATTTGAGACCAGCCTGGGCAACATAGCAAGAACCTATCTCTACTAAAAAATTAAAAAATTAGTTGGGCATGATGGTGCTTTCTTATCCCAACTACTTGGGAGGCTGAGGTGGGAGAATTGCTCGAGCCCAGGAGTTCGAGGCTGTGGTGAGCTGTGATCACGCCGCAGCACTCAAGCCTGGGCAACTCTCTGTTTTTTTGAAACAGAGTCTTTTAAAATATATTATTTATTGTTATTAATTTATTAATTATGTCTAGTACTTTGAACTGCAGTAATAACTTTTTGTAACTAATCTCCCTCTAAAGAGGCCTCTACCTCAGGGCTTGTGAGTTAGACTCCAATCTGATATTGAAATGACAAGAAATGGTAAGACATTTAAGAAGGAAACTCAAAACAAAGGGGGGTGGGCATTACTTTCAGTCATATGCAGAGCCATGTTTGCAAGTTGGTGGCCCATGGGCCGAACCAGCACACGGATGTGTCACTCACCGTGGGTTTTTTTTTTAAGTTTTAGTTAGTTGCTAACATTTAAAAATGCAGAGATTTCAAATAAAACTCTGCATCTTTGATTTCTTCTGAAAAAGTAAAGGTCTAGTGGGCCTTTCATCCCCATAGGAGGTAAGCTGGAGTTGGGTAGCATTCCCCCTTTTTAAATGGGCCGTGTGTTCTCTAGTTTGTCACAGGCCTCACCATTCCCTATTGTCCCAGTCTGGTTACATCTTGAATTTGTTACTCAATCCTAAAGTTTGGGATTGGAGTAAGTGGCTGAAATGCCCTGTGGAAATGACGGTCTTCTCCCCCAGCCATTTGGGACCCACATGCAAGGGGGAATGGGAAGTCTCTGGCTAAACCTGGAGCATATTTCTGGAAAGCTCGTTTGTTCTTAGTGATTTTTTAGAGAGAGGAAAACTATTTATTTATTTATTTATTTATTTATTTTGAGACAAAGTCTCACTCTGTTTCTTAGATTGGAGTGCAGTGGCACGGTCTCGGCCCACTACAACCTCTGCCTCCTGGATTCAAGTGATCCTCCTGCCTCAGCCTCCCAGGTAGCTGGGACCACAGGCACACACCACCACATCTGGCTAATTTTTGTAGTTTTAATAGTGATGGGGTTTCTCCATGTTGCTCAGGCTGGTCTAACTCCTGGCCTCACGTGATCCACCTGCCTTGGCCTCCTGAAGTGCTGAGATTACAGGCCTGAGCCACTGCACCTGGCTGGAAGCATTATTATTAGAAAAAATCAGCACTGATGCTTGTGGAAGAGGGTGCAAAATTCCTATGGATTATTTTTTATTTTCATTTTTATTTTTTTTGAGACGGAGTCTTGCTTTGTTGCCCAGTCGGGAGTGCAAAGGCATGATCTCAGCTCACTGCAACCTCCACCTCCCAGGTTCAAGTGATTCTTCTGCCTCAGCCTTCCAAGTAGCTGGGATTACAGGCATGTGCCACCACGCCAGGCTGATTTTGTACTTTTAGTAGAGACAGGGTTTCTCCATGTTGGTGAGGCTGGTCTCAAACTCCTGACCTCAGGTGATCCGCCTGTCTCGGCCTCCCAAAGTGCTTGGATTACAGGCATGAGCCACTGCACCCGGCCTCATATGGATTATTAAAAGAAATAATGAAATGAGAATCCTTTGCCCTAGTGCCCCCTCATAGTCTATTCTATTCTATTCCATTCCATTCCATTCCATTCCATTCCATTCCATTCTATATTTTATTTTATTTTTTGAGATGGAGTCTCACTCTGTTGCTCAGGTTGGAGTGCAGTGGCATGATCTCGGCTCATTGCAACCTCTGCCTCCCGGGTTCAAGCGATTCTTCTGCTTCAGCCTCTTGAGTAGCTGGAATTACAGGCACCCGCCACCACACCTGGCTAATTTTTGTAATTTTAGTAGACACGGGGCTTCACCATATTGGCCAGGCTGCTCTTGAACTTCTGACCTCGTGATCCACCCACCTTGGCCTCCCAAAGTGCTGGGATTACAGGTGTGAGCCACCGTGCCCGGCCTAATTATTATTTTTCAAAAATGCGAGGCTGAGCACAGTGGTTCATGCCTGTAATCCCATCACTTTGGGAGGCTGAGGTGGGCTGACTGCTTGAGGTCAAGAGTTTGAGATCAGCCCAGGCCACATGGCAAGATCCCATCTCTACAAAAAATTACCTGGACGTGGTGGTGGGCACCTGTAGTCACAGCTACCTGGGAGGCTGAGGTGGAAGGGTCACTTGAGTTGTGATGGCACCACTGCACTCCAGCCTGGGCAACAGAGCAAGACCCTGCTTCAAAATGTATGTAAATATATTTTTAATAGACTATTTTTAAGTGTAATTTTAGATTTACAAAATTCAGCAGATAGTACGGAGAATTCCAATACATACCCCTCATGCCTAGTTTTCCCCTATTATTAACATCTTATATTAGTATAGTGTGTTTGTGACAATTAATAAACCAATATTGATAACATGCATTGTAACTAAAGACTATATTCAGAGTTAGACCATGTTATTACTTGTCTTTTTTTCTGTTATAGGATCCCACCCAAGGTACAATATTACATTTAGTCTCATCAGTCTTCTCTCAGCTGCCATAGTTTCTTAGACTTTACTTGTTTTGATGACCTCGACGGTTTTGAGGAGATCTGTTCAGGCATTTTGTAGACTGTGCCTCTTTTGGTATTTGTGGCTTTATTTTATAAACACTCTGGGGCCGGGTGCGGTGGCTCATGCCTGTAATCCCAGCACTTTGGGAGGCCGAGGTGGGCGGATCACTTGAGGCTAGGAGTTTGAGACCAGCCTGGCCAACATGGTGAAAACCCGTCTCTACTAAAAATAACAAAAATTAGCCAGGGGTGGTGGTGCACGCCAGTAATCCTAGCTACTTGGGAGGCTGAGGCAGGAGACTCCCTTGAACCTGGGAGGCAGAGATTGTAGTGAACCAAGATTGTGCCACTGCACTCCAGCCTGGGTGGCAGAGTAACACTCTTATCTCAAAAAAAAAAAAAAAAAAAAAAAAACTTTGTTTATTGGAAACTTACTCTAAGTTAGTCATTATGTGAGGCTTTGGGGATACAGCAGTGAATAAAGACACTTTATAAATAGCATTTACAAATCATTGACATTGACTATGGGACTTTGGGGAAGCTCTATGTTCCCGTGGCTGGGATTTGAACCCTTGTAGCCAGGGGTTCAAATAATCTTCACCCTCGTTTGTCTCCTGAGCACTTCTGCTCTTCCTGCTAAGTGCTTTTGTGTGATTTACTCTGTTCTTAAATGTCCTGAAAAAATGTTTTTATACAATTCAGCAATCCATGGTCCAGGATCAGAATGGCCCAGTGATAGGTCCGTGTGTATTTAAACACTTTTTTTTGTGGGGTGCTGTGGATGTGTGGATGTAGCCAGAGAAAATCCTGTGTGGGTGGTCATGGGGCAGAAAGTCTGGTGCCAGAGAGTGGGGTTCCGGGGGTCTGTCTTCATAGTCTGGAGCAGCACTAAAGTCCTGTGAGCCTATGTGAGCCTCGGTAACCTCCCCTATGGTGGCTGTTAGATAATTCAGCTGGGTAGCATCTTATACCTGGATGAGGTTCTAAAGTCCAGTCACACAAGGCCAAAGTCTGGTAGCGTGAGAATTCCCTTTGAAGAACCTTCGAACTACTCATGAGGGTGAACACAGTGTGCCTCGTGGGAGATCGCCACGCAACCTGGCAGTCTGTGCAACGCAGCCCATTTTTCTGCCACCATTTGGCCACATGACTCCATCCTCAGTCAGACCAGATCAAGCATCTTCTTGTATTTAGGGCCCATGTTGCAAAAAACATTTACACATTGTCACACAGCATGGTTAGTGTACATGTAGCAAGCTGACTGAAGGACGGAGTCATGGCTCTGTGAAGGTGTCAAGGTCTGGCAGTTGGCTTTGTTTGCTTCTCTGAGTACGTAGTTAAATTTGTGAACATTAGAGGATCCGCAGTGCCACTGCCCAGCCCTTCCGGAGTACTTGGTAGGAATTAAATGAGGTGCAGTGGGTTACCCCTGTAATCCCAGCATTTTGGTAGGCTGAGGAGGGAGGATTCCTCGAGGCCAGAAGTTTGGGCAACATGGTATATACTCTGTCTCCACAAAAAATTTTTTTTTTTTTTTTTTTTGAGACGGAGTCTTGCTCTGTCACCCAGGCTGGAGTGCAGTGGCCGGATCTCAGCTCACTGCAAGCTCCGCCTCCCGGGTTTACGCCGTTCTCCTGCCTCAGCCTCCCGAGTAGCTGGGACTACAGGCGCCCGCCACCTCGCCCGGCTAGTTTTTTTGTATTTTTTAGTAGAGACGGGGTTTCACCGTGTTAGCCGGGATCGTCTCTCGATCTCCTGGCCTCGTGATCCGCCCGTCTTGGCCTCCCAAAGTGCTGGGATTACAGGCTTGAGCCACCGCGCCCGGCCCACAAAAAATTTTTAAAAATTATGGCTGGGCACAGTGGCTCACGCCTGTAATCCCAGCACTTTGGGACGCCAAGGCAGGTGGGTTACTTGAGATCAGGAGTTGGAGACCAACCTGGCCAACATGGCAAAACCCCATCTCTACTAAAAATACAAAAATCAGTGCGGTGTGGTGGCACACACCTGCATTCACAGCTACTCAGGAGGCTGGGGCAGGGAAATCGCTTGAACCCAGGAGGCAGAAGTTGCTTGAGCCAATATTGCGCCATTGCACTCCAGCCTGGGCGACAGACTTTGTCTCAAAAGAAAAAAAAATTTAGCCAGGGAGGGTGCCATGTGCCTGTGGTCTCAGCTACTCAGGAGGCTGAGGCATGAGGATCACTTGAGCCAGGTGGTCAAGGATGTAGTGAGCTATGATTGTACCACTGCACTCCAGCCTGGGTGACAGCAAGATTCTGTCTCAAAAAAGAAAAAAAAAAGTTTGCCTGTGAGTCACTGACACTCTGGACAAGCGCTAGCTGTCATAACTGTGATCATGGGTGATACATACGTGGAAGTCACAGGGAGGTGTGTGATTTGCTTTGTTAAAAAAAATCTGTAGAGGGCAGAGGGGAACATTGTATGTTTTGTGGGCCCCAGGGGACCCTAGTGACTTGGTTTCTACTGAGTGTGTGGGTGGTGGTGGAGTCATGGGCGGGCGTTGACTTTGTGGAGTGCAATCCTTACTGGACTATGTCTGCTGTTCGGCCCCGTCAGAGACCTTCCCTTCCCCCTGGGCTAATATGGGTGCTTTGTTTGGCCACAGAATGTCCTGAAGGAGCACGCGGATGATGACCCTAGTCTGGCCATCACTGGGGTCCCTGTGGTGACTTGGCCAAAGAAGACTCCAAAGGTAAGACGCAGCCTGCCTGCAGTGGGCAGCCGCTTCCCACTTCCTTCCCACCTCCTGTAGGGTGAACGTCCGCGGCTTTTTCGGTGGCTCTGGGGCCTCCTGAGATGAAGGCACCCCAGTGACGATGAAGGATTTTGGTGATTTGTTCTGTGTTTTTGTTTTTGGAACGGGGCTGCTTTACCTAGCTGTGGGAACTGCGAACAGTGCCGCCTGGTGGTCACTTGGAAAACTGGGGGGCGCTCACACCTCGCCTTTCCCTGTGCTTAGGTGGATTTTCTGACTCTCCTTCCCTCACTCCCTTGCTTCTTCCCTTCCTTTTTCCTTTTCCTTTAGCGCTTCATGGGCTGTCTTCTCTTTTGAAAGGAACTTTTTCTCAGTGTGTAAAACTGATTGATGCTCAACATACAAATGTGTAATTGGTCGAGGGCGGTGGCTCACGCCTGTAATCTCAGCACTTTGGGAGGTGGAGGCGGGTGGATCACCTGAGGTCAGGAGTTCGAGACCAGCCTGGCCAACATGGCACAACCCCATCTCTACTAAAAATACAAAAAAATGCAAGCATGGTGATGCAGGCATGGTGGTACACGCACGTGGTCCCAGCTACTTGGGAGGCTGAGGCAGGAGAATCGCTTGAACCTGGGAGGTGGAGGTTGCAGTGATCAGAGATTGCACCACTGCACTCCAGTCTGGGCTACAAAGTGAGACTCTATCCAAAATAAAAATAAAAATAAATAAATAAATGAAATAAAATAAAAATGTCTAATCAAACGGGAAAGGACCAGGTCACGAAGAAGAGGAATAATGGCTGTATTGTTGAAGACTTCGTAGGGGCAGTTGGCTGTTGTCTGGACCTCCACAGCCCTTATCTTATTTATGTTTCAGCAACTCTGTGGCGTAGACAGCTGTGACTCTCATTTTATAGATGAGGAAACTGAGGCTTCAAAAGGTCAAGTCACTCGTTAGGACAGCCAAGTACACAAAGATCGGTCGGTTTGGCAGCAGAGGCCAAATTTTCAACCAGTGCTCACCTCAAAGTCCGCCATCCAGAGAAAACAGTTTTGGTGAGCACCCTTCCAAAGGCGGTCCTAGGTGGGATACATATGTATCAGGTCATCTCTCTACCATCCATCTGCCTCCAGGCAGCTTCACCACTTCCTTGGACAAGTTACATACTGTCCTGAGCCTTACTTTCCTTGTTTATAAAAATGGGTTATACCAAGACTTTCTTCAGTGGTTGTCAGAACTAAATGAGATAAGACATGCAAAACCCTTCAGACAAGGGCTGTCTTGAGGTTAGCACGCTCTAAATATTATTTGTGACTTCAGTAGCCCCAAGAGGTATTTTGTTAATTTCTGATTTTTTTTTTTTTTTATTTTGGCTATTATAAAAAACACTGAAGCCAGACATGGTGGCTTATGCCTGTTGTCCCAGCTACTCCAGAAGCTGAGCGGGGAGGATCACCTGAACCCAGGAGTTCAAGATCAACCTGGGTAACATAATGAGACCTCATCTCTACCAAAAAAAAAAAAAAAGGCCGGGTGTGGTGGCTCAAGCCTGTAATCCCAGCACTTTGGGAGGCCGAGACGGGCGGATCACGAGGTCAGGAGATTGAGACCATCTGGCTAACACGGTGAAACCCTGTCTCTACTAAAAAAAATACAAAAAACTAGCCGGGCGTGGTGGTGGGTGCCTGTAGTCCCAGCTACTCCGGAGGCTGAGGCAGGAAAAGGGCATAAACACGGGAGGCGGCGCTTGCAGTGAGCTGAGATCCGGCCACCGCACTCCAGCCTGGGCGGCAGAGCGAGACTCCGTCTCAAAAAAAAAAAAAAAAAGGCCAGGCATGATAGTGCATGCCTGTAGTCCCAGCTCTTTGGGAGGCTTAAGCAAGAGGATCGCTCGAGCCCAGGAGCTTGAGGCTGCAGTGAGCTGTGATTACACCACTGCACTCCAGTCTGGGCAATAGAATGAGACCCTATCTCAAAAAAAAAAGAGAAAGAAAGAAAAAAGTGTACTGTTAACAGATTTCAAACACTTTTTTTTTTTTTTTGAGACCGAGTTTTGCTCTTGTCGCCCAGGCTGGAGTGCAGTGGCGTGATCTCGGCTCACTGCAACCTCCGCCTCCTGGGTTCAAACGATTTTCCTGCCCCAGTCTCCCGAGTAGCTGGGATTACAGGCACCCGCCACCGTGCCCGACTGATTTTTTGTATTTTTAGTAGAGACAGGGTTTCACCATGTTGGGCAGGCTGGTCAATTTCAAACACTTATAGGCCTGGTGCAGTGGCTCTCACCTGTAATCCCAGCACTTTGAGACGCCAAGGTGGGCAGATCACCTGAGGTCAGGAGTTGCAGACCAGCCTGGCCAACATGGCGAAACCCCGTCTCTACTAAAAATACAAAAATTAACTGTCATGGTAACACGTGCCTGTAATCCCAGCTACTCAGGAGGCTGAGGCAAGAGAATCACTTGAACCTGGGAGGTGGAGGTTGCAGTGAGCTGAGATGGCACCACTGCACGTCAGCCTGGGGATGCATTATAGTTTTATTTGCTAAATCTGGCAACTCTAGTTGAAATGACTGTAGTTTTGATATATTGTTGAAACAAAATGGATTATTCAGATTAATTTCACTGTTTGTTTTTACCTTTTCAAATGTGGCAACAAAAAAACTCAAAAGTACCTATGTGGCTCACCTTCTATTTCACTCATTCATTCATTCGTTTATTTAGAGTCTTAACTCTGTTGCCCAGGCTGGAGTGCAGTGGTGCAATCATGGGTCACTGCAACCTCTGCCTCCCTGGATCAAGCGATCCTCCCACCTCAGCCTCCCAAGTAGCTGGGACTACAGGCACGCGCCATCACGCCTGGCTAATTTTTTATATTTTTGGTAGAGATGGGGTTTTGCCATGTTGCCAAGGCTGAACTCCTGAGCTCAAGCAAGCCGCCTGCCTCGGTCTCCCAAAGTGTTGTGATTACAGGCGTGAGCCACAGTGCCTGGCTTACCGTACGTACTTCTGTTATTTCTATCGAGCAGTGCTCTTCTGTATAATTCTTTGATTATCTTCTTCGAAGTGTACTTTTTTTTTTTTTTTGAGATGGAGTCTTGCTCTTGTCACCCAGGCTGGAGTGCAGTGGCGCAATCTCGGCTCACTGCAACCTCCGCTTCCTGGGTTTAAGTGATTCTCTTGCCTCAGCCTCCCGAATAGCTGGGACTACAGGCGTCCGCCACCACGCCCGGCAAATTTTTTGTATTTTTAGTAGAGACGGGGTTTCACCATGTTGGCCAGGCTGATCTCGAACTCCTGACCTCAGGTGATGTGCCCACGTCGGCCTCCCAAAGTACTGGGATTACAGGCGTGAGCCACCATACCCAGTCACAAATAAATATTTTAAAAATAAGGAAGTAAATAACTTCAGAGCCACAAACTGGTATGAAGCAGAAGAGGAATGAATACCCCGGGCCCACCACCGAGCCCTGAAAATAAATGACCCCCAGCCCAGCTGAAACTCCTGGGCACTCCCCAGTATACGCAGCAGCTTCCAGACGCAGTTTGTCTATTTGACTTTACCCTTCCCATGAGGCTGGGAGATGGAGGGTGTTATCGCCTTGGTGCAGCTGAGGAAGCAGAGCTTGGAGAGGTGCAGCAGTGACCCTCGGGCCACTTCCTTAGGAGAAGGAAGGTGTCGGACCGCAGATGTGCAGGTTTCTGTCACTGCACGGTGAGGAACCAGTGACATGTGGCAGGGAGAGGGGGGAGGGAGGCCTCTGCTATGTTTATGCATTTCCTGGCTGGTGGGGTTAAAAAGTTAACAGGAAAGGAAGAAATAACTAAACGACTGACTGCCTGGGCCGCCCGGGGTCTCTGGGTTCCCAGGTTGCAGCTTCCTCCCATTGGATGCAGGTTGGGGTGAAAGATCAAGGGTGCTCACTGAGGCCCTCAGGATGCAAGGTAGGGAGTGGTATTTGATCTGGGTCGGGTTACCTAACAAGTAATTAACGCTAAGTGATGATTAGCAAGAAATGCTTTGATCTCCCACCTTGCCTCCAGGAGAACAAAGCCCTTTTCTGGAACTGATTAGGTGCTGTGAGGTCATTTCTGATGCGGTGTCCTTCATATCCAAGATGCTACTGAGCCACCATCCATCACCATCCACCTGATTGGCTGTTTCCACAAGTGGTGTTGGATTTGTTTTGATCTGTCTACACTCCGGCTGCTTCCTTTTATGACCAAGGGGCAGGATGGTGGGGGCCCGTCTGTGACCTTACAGGCTGGGCGAGGGAATGGAGCTTATTTGAGGCCTGGCCTCTGACCTCGGCCTTATTAGTGAGCTGACCCCTGGCTCAGCTGCCAGACATGGCTACTGGCTGGCTTGCTGGTTTATTCCCAAAG
Source organism: Macaca fascicularis (assembly GCF_037993035.2). NCBI lineage: Eukaryota > Metazoa > Chordata > Mammalia > Primates > Cercopithecidae > Macaca > Macaca fascicularis. The sequence continues at coordinate 128,579,565 of NC_088385.1, read as the reverse complement.
GAGGAAACTGAGGAAGGACGGGGGACCCAGCCACGACTGCCTCTGGCTAGCAAGCCAGCCTGTGGACGCTGCCAGCTTCTTCATTCATTATCTCTAGTGGCCAAACCAGGCTGCCACTTGAATTTCAATGACTGGCAATTTTTCTGGAGTATGGGAGCAGAGAGGCTGGAGTGTGGAGGACGAGCACCCTGATGGGGGCATGGAGACAGTCCTCGTCAGTAGCTGTTGGATCAGCTTCCTTACGGGGACATTTCGGGGCCACACAGGAACCACAAGAGGAAGCAACACACCCTCGATGACTTGTGACCTTTGCTTCTGCTTTGTCTCTCTCCCCTTTCCTCCGAAGTTGGTCCCTTCGATCCCAGAGGCCTGCTCCATCTGGGGTCCCTCGGGAGTGACGCACAGCCTTTCCCCGAAGGGGAGGCACGTGATTCAGTGAGAGTCCCCTAGTGCTTCCGGCAGGTCCCTGCCCGGCTCTCAGTCCTGTCGGCCCGCAGTCGTGAAGCTGATGCTGTACAGTTGAGGTGGAGGGGGCTGGCAATAATGGCTGCCCTGTATTGCCAACTACTCAGGGTCCTGTAATTTCTCAGGGAGGCCATGTGCTGTAATGAGGACCAGTCCCCAGGCTGGTGGCATCAGCTTCACCTGGGGGACTTGTGAAAAAATACAGCTTCCTGGCCCCCACCCTTGATGTAGCCATTCTGTAGGCTTGGGGTGGGCCTGGGGATCTGCACTTTCTAAAAGCAGCTCGGGGCCAGGTGTGGTGGCTCACGCCTATAATGCCAGCACTTTGGGAGGCCGAGGCAGGTGGATCACTTGAGGCCGGGAGTCCGAGACCAGCCTCACCAACATGGTAAAACCCCATCTTTACTAAAAATACAAAGATTAGCCAGGTATGGTGGCAGGCGCCTGTAGTCCCAGATACTCGGGAGGCTGAGGCAGGAAAATCACTTGAACTTAGGAGGCGGAGGTTGCAGTGAGCTGAGATTGCACCACTGCATTCCAGCCTGGGTGACAGAGTGAGTCTTGGTCTCATTAAAAAATAAAAGCTTCAGGCCGGGCGCGGTGGCTCACGCCTGTAATCCCAGCACTTTGGGAGGCCGAGACGGGCGGATCACAAGGTCAGGAGATCGAGACCATCCTGGCTAACACAGTGAAACCCCGTCTCTACTAAAAATACAAAAAAAAATTAGCCGGGCGCAGTGGCGGGCGCCTGTAGTCCCAGCTACTCAGGAGGCTGAGGCAGGAGAATGGCATGAACCTGGGGGGCGGAGGTTGCAGTGAGCCGAGATCGCGCCACTGCACTCCAGCCTGGGCGACAGAGCGAGACTCCGTCTCAAAAAAAAAAATAAATAAATAAATAAAAAATAAATAAAAGCTTCTCGGGGCGGGCACTGTGGCTCATGCCTGTAATGCCTGTAATCTCAGCACTTTGGGAGGCTCAGGCTGGAGGATCACTTAAGCCCAGGAGTTGGAGGCTGCAGTGACCTATGATCACTCCACTGCACCCCAGCCTGGGTGACAGAGTGTGATCCTGTCTCAAAAATAAATAAATAAATAAATAAATACATAAATAAAAATAAAAATAAAAAAAAAAACTGCGCGCGGTGGCTCATGCCTGTAATCCCAGCCCTTTGGGAGGCCTAGTTGGGCGGATCACTTGAGGTGAGGAGTTTAAGACCAGCCTGGCCAACATGGTGAAACCCCATCTCCACTAAAAATACAAAACAAGAGGCCAGGTGTGGTGGCTCATGCCTGTATCCCAGCACTTTGGGAGCCCGAGGCAGGCGGATCACCTGAGGTTGGGAGTTCAAGACCAGCCTGATCAATATGGAGAAACCCTGTCTCTACTAAAAAAATACAAAATTACCTGGGCGTGGTGGTATATGTCTGTAATCCCAACTACTCGAGAGGCTGAGGCAGGAGAATCACTTGAACCCAGGAGGCAGAGGTTGCGGTGAGCTGAGATCACACCACTGCACTCCAGCCTGGGTGACACAGCAAGACTCCATCTCGGAAAAAAAAACAAAAAACAAAACAAACCAATACATAAATAAAAATGAATACATAAAAGCTTCCCAGGTCATTCTCTGCACTGCTCGGATGCATTTTTGGGGTCAGATGCACCTTTGGGTGGACTCCTTCCTTCGCCACTGACTAGCTATGTGGTCTTGAGCAAGTCTCAGCCTCAGTTTACTTATCTGTGAAAGGGGCTAACAGCACCTTTCTTGTGGGGCTGTGGTGAGATGATGTCTGTGAAATGTCTTTAGAGTGGGCCATCAATCAGTGTTTGCTATTCTAGTTTTTTGTAATTATGGTTTAAAAGTAACTGTGAATCTGCCCACCCAGAAGGCTTTTGATGTTCTTGATAGAAACTGAGGACACAAGAGGAGGAGCGGGGACCAGGGGAGGGGGCTGAATGGTTTAGAGGCATTTCCCATCCCAAAATTATTATTTGCTTGTGCAAAACTTAATCGCAAGCAAGGGCCTGAATGACTTAATTTCTTTGCAGTAGTTATGGCCGTGCTGAAATGGGCTGGCATTTCCTGGGGGTTTGGGGGTGGGAACTGGTTTAAGAAGCTGCTTTATCTAGGCATGCCAAGGCTGAAGCGGGCGGATCAGTTGAGGTCAGGAGTTTGAGACTAGTCTGACCAACATGTTGAAACTCCGTCTCTACTGAAAATACAAAAAATTAGCCGGGCATGGTGGCGCATACCAATAATCCCAGCTACTTGGGAGGCTGAGGCAGGAGAATCACTTGAACTCAGGAGGCAGAGATTGCAGTGAGCGGAGATCGCCCCACTGCACTCCAGCCTGGGCAGCAGAGCGAGACCCCATCTCGAAAAGAAAAATAAAAGAAGCAGCTTCTCCTTTATCTCTTCCTCCTCCTAGAAGGGAGGAGTCGTAGGCTCTTTGGAAGGGAGTGATGGTTTGCCTGAGAATGTGCCCCTGGCGGTTTGAGGCCACTGAGGCCATGGGGTTCTCCACCGGGTCAGGGTAGGAGGAGAGGATGTCAAAGGCCAAGGGTGTCAGATGTCCAGTGCTGAGGGCAGGACAGGTCTGGTGAAAGGCTTGTGGGAGAGCAGCTCCCAAGAGGAAGTGCGCAGCTCAACATGCTGGGAGGAGGCCACGATGGAAGCCGCAGGGCCAGGATGTGGGTCCCAGGAGAGCAAAGAAAGGCAGGAGAAACACGTTGATTCTTGGAGGGTGCGGTGAGGGGAGCCATGTGAAGAGACACCTGGGCCTCCGATCTGGTATCCCAAGTGCGTTCCTCCTGCCGTCTGAGTCATTCATGGAGTCTGGAGTCCGGCAAATTCTTGGGAGGTCAACAAAAACGTCCAGTCAACAAATGCCCACAGAGAATGTTCTGCTGCTTCTAAATAATGTTGTATACAACATCAACAGCAGAAGAATCCTGTTGAGAGAAAAATATGGGTGGCAAAAGGATGCGCCAGTTCTGTCGTTCGTTCTTTCTTTCCTGCTTTTGTTTCTTTCCTTTCTTTTTTGTTTGACACAAGGTCTTGCCCTGTCGCCCAGGCTGGAGTACAAGTGGCGTGACCACAGCTCGCTACCATCCCCACCTCCCAGGCTCAAATGATCCTCCCCCCTCAGCCTCCTGAGTAGCTGGGACCACAGGCATGTGCCACCACACCCAACTAATTTTGTTTATTTTTTGTATGGGGAGCGGTCTCACTATGTTGCCCATGCTGGAGTGCCGTGGCTCAATCATAGTTCACTGTAGCCTCATACTGCTGGGCTTAAGAGATCATTCCACCTCAGCCTCCCGAGTAGCTGAGACTATAGGTGTGCACCCCCATGCTTGACTTTGTGATTATTATTATTATTATTATTATTATTTGAGAGAGATTCTCGCTGTGTCACCCAGGCTGGAGTGCAGTGGCGTAATCTTGGCTCAATACCAACCTCCGCCTCCTGGACTCAAGTAATTCTCCTGCCTCAGCCTCCTGAGTAGCTCGGATTATAGGCATCTGCCACCACTCCTGGCTAATTTTGTATTTTTAGTAGAGACAGGGTTTCACCATGTTGGCCAGGCTGGTCTCAAACTCCTGACTTCATGTGCTCTGCCTGCCTCAGCCTTTCAAAGTGTTGGGATTACAGGCATGAGCCACTGCACCTGGTCTGTGATTTTTATTAATCATGGTAAAATGCCGGGCGCAGTGGCTCACGCCTGTAATCCCAACACTTTGGGAGGCTGAGGCAGGTGGATCACAAGGTCGGGAGTTCAAGACTAGCCTGACCATGATGATGAAACCCCATTTCTACTAAAAAAAAAAAAAAAAAAAAAAAGCCAGGCGCAGTGGCTCATGCCTGTAATCCCAGCACTTTGGGAGGCCAAGGCGGGGGTGGGGGGGATCATGAGGTCAGGAGTTCGAGACCAGCCTGACCAACAAGGTAAAACCCCATCTCTACTAAAAATACAAGAATTAGCCAGGTGTGGTGGCACACACCTGTAATCCCAGCTACTCAGGAGGCTGAGGCAGGAGAATAGCTTGAACCCAGTAGGCGGAGGTTGCAGCGAGTCGAGATTGTGCCACTGCACTCCAGCCTGGCAAAGGAGCAAGACTCCATCTCAAAAAAAAAAATGTGGTAAAATATATTTTGCGTAAAAGTTACCATTTCAGGCCGGGCATGGTGGCTCACGCCTGTAATCCCAGCACTTTGGGAGGCTGAGGTGGGTGGATCACTTGAGGTCAGGAGTTTGAGACCAGCCTGGCCAACATGGTGAAACCCTGTCTTTACTAAAAATACAAAAAGTAGCTGGGCGTGGTGGCGCATGCGTGTAGTCCCAGCTACTCAGGAGGCTGACGCAGGAGAACTGCATAAACCCAGGAGGTGGAGGTTGCAGTGAGCTGAGATCGTGCCACTGCACTCCAACCTGGGTGACAAAGCAAGACTCCATCTCAAAAAAAAAAAAAAAGCTATTTCAACTATTTTATGTGCATAGTTCAGTGGCATTATTATTATTATTTATTTATTTATTTATTTTTTGAGATGGAGTCTCGCTCTGTCGCCCAGGCTGGAGTGCAGTGGTGAGATCTCTGCTCACTGCAAGCTCCGCCTCCCGGGTTCACGCCATTCTCCTGCCTCAGCCTCCTGAGTAGCTGGGACTACAGGCGCCCGCCACCATGCCCGGCTAATTTTTTTTTTGTATTTTTACTAGAGACGGAGTTTCACCATGTTAGCCAGGATGGTTTCGATCTCCTGACCTCGTGATCTGCCCGCCTCGGCTTCCCAAAGTGCTGGGATTACAGGCATGAGCCACCGCGCCAGGCCATTATTATTATTTAACGTGTTGTGCAGCCATCATCACCATCCATCTCCAGGATTCTTTCATCACTCCAAACAGGAATCCTGGAACCCCGGCCCTGTTTAACACTCACCCCCCATTCTCCCCCCCCGCTGCCCCCTGACAGAAGGTTTTTGAAGACAGAATAGTGTGAAGTTGGGACACTTGGTGAGGGAGAGGCCATCAAGGAGGCTATTGCTTAAAGGTCTCCTAACAGTGGATCAGTTTAGCGTAGTGACTGTGGCAATGAAGAGGCTGGATCCCAGATATATTTGGGAGGCAGCACTGATGGGACAATGGGAAGCTTCTGCTGCTGGGTTGAGGGGAGGTGTCAGGGATGGCTCTTAGGTGTTGGATTTACAGGGCGTCTTCGGGCTAGTGTTCTCACCTCTTTCTGGAAACCCGACCACAGAATGATTTTCAACATCCTCAAACTGGTGTCGCCCCTTTGCCACCAGGCTCAGGCCCTTCTAGTCTCCCAGCTGTCAAAGTAACCTCCTGAAATTTAGACCCCATCACAGCTCTCGCTTGTGTATTAGTCGACTAGGGCTTTATAACAAAGGATCGCGACGGAAACGTACTGCCTCAGAGTTCTGGAGGCCAGAAGTCCAAGGTGAAGCTGTCGGCAGGCAGGTTCCATCTGGGACTGTGCGAAGATCTGCTTCAGGCCTCTCTCCTTGGTTTGTAGGTGGCTGTGGTCTCCCTGGGTCTTCACCTCATCTTCCCTCTGTAAGGGTCTGTGCCCAGATTTCCTCGTTTTATAAGGACAACAGTCATATGGGTGCTGGGGGCTCGGACTTCAACATACGAATTTTGGGGGTGGATACAGTCAGCCCCCAACCCTTGTTATCAATCCTTCAGTGATTCTCCATCTTCTTTATTTTTAAAGTTTTTTTTTTTTTTCTAGTTTCTGAGACAGGGTCTTTCTCTGTTGCCCAGGCTGGAGTGCAGTGTTGCAATCACGGCTCGCTGCAGCCTCGACCTCCCAGGCTCAAGGGATCCTCCCACCTCAGCTTCCCAAGTCGTTGGGACCACAGGTGTGCACCATCATGCCCAGCTAATTTTTGTGTTTTTGTAGAGATGGGGCCTCACTGTGTTGCTCAGATTGGTCTTGACCTCCTGGGCCCAAGTGATCCTCCCACCTTGACCTTCCAAAGTGCTAGGACTACAGGCGTGAGCCACCACGCCCAGCCTTCATCTTCATTAAAAGCCTCTCCCAGCTCGTGAGCCTGGCCTTGAGTGCCCAAGTCGCCGTCTGTGACTGTGCCGTAGACTCTCCTGACCTCCTCTCATCTTCATTTCATTGCTGGGGAACCAAATTCCTCCATGGTTTCCTTGGACCGGCCTGCCTCTGTCTTTGCTTACACTCTTCCCTTCTCAGAGGGCCCTTTTCCCCATTGCTCCCATGTAGAAATCCTCTCCATGCCAGCTCCAACCCAGTTCCCTCCTCACCAGGGAGCCTCCTGAGCTGACATGTTCCAATTGCACCTTAGCCCCTTTCCGGCTGCCTCACCCTCCTTGTGGACTGCTGCAAGGGGCTTCCTTGCCTGTCTGGCCTCTGATTGGTCTCAGCCCGTGGGAAGCACCTGCAGGAGATGGGAAGGTGGGAGGAGAGGGAGGCAGAGTATCGATTTCTTTAGCTTCCTCCCTGTGGGATCATTGCAGGTTGAGTGTTTCCATCTATCGCAGACCACACCTCTATTGTGTGACCTTCTCCATCTTTTCTCTGCTTCTGGTCACTGTTCCCTCCGCTTGCCCATTGGCCAAGGGGAGGAAACAGCTCGTCACTGTCCCTGGGCTTGGCTGCATCGACGCCTGGCTGGTTCCCCTTAGCCCTGTTTACGTTTTGTCAGTCAAACATCGGCTAAACTCTCCTTTATGCACCAGTGTGAGGGGCCTTGGTGCCCTCCGATTCCTGCCAGGATCCTGACTGACGTGCTTCCACACTTCTTTCCCCACTGCGCTTCAGCATTCTACTCTGCATTTTGTGTGTGTGTGTGTGTGTGTGTGGTGTTGTTTGTTTTGTTTTGTTTTGTTTTGTTTTTTCCTGAGATAGGGTCTCACTCTGTCACCCAGGCTGGGGTGCAGTGGCACAATCTCGGCTCATGGCAACCTCCGCCTCCCGGACTTAAGGGATCCTCACATGTCAACTCACATGGGACTACAGATACATACTACCATGCCCAGCTAAATTTTTGTATTTGTTTGTAGAGATGGGGTCTTGCCATGCTGCCCAGACTGGTCTCGATCTCCTGGGCTCAAGAGATCCACTTGCCTCAGCCTCCCAAAGTGCTGGGATTACAAACGTGAGCCACTGCATCTGGCCATAGGGCCTAACGCTGGCCTACTCTGCATTTTGGTTGACTGGACGTACCTGAACGGAGCCTCCACTAGCGTCTTGAGACTGGAGCTTGTCTTTTGTTGTTGTTTTTTTTTTTTTTCTTTTGAGAGGGAGTCTTGCCCTGTTGTGCAGGCTAGAGTGCAGTGGCGCAATCTCCACTCACTGCATGGAGCTTGTCTTAATAATGTTTATTATTATTATTTTTTGAGATGGAGTCTTGCTCTGTTGCCCAGGCTGGAGTGTAGTGGCACGATCCTGGCTCACTGCAGCCTCTGCCTCCCGGGTTCAAGCGATTCTTCCGCCTCAGCCTCCCTAGTAGCTGTGATTACAGGCGCCCACCACCATGCCCAGGTAATTTTTGTATTTTTAGTATATTCAGGATTTCACCATGGCCAGACTGGTCTTGAACTCCTGACCTCAGGTAATCCGCCCCGCTTGGCCTTCCAAAGTGCTGGGATTACAAGTGTGAGCCACCACACGCGGCCCAATAATGTTTTCCTTATCCATTTTTGCATCCTGTCAACGCAAGACCGCGCCCAGATCCCAAAGGCCCAGGAAATACTTGTTGAATGAATGAAGTCAACAGCAGGATTTTCCCAGAGCTTCTGAAAGATGAGGCCATATTCATTAGTTTCATGTCTTTGTTGTCTTTCACCTGCACTCCAAATGCTTCTGAATCCTGTTTGTGATGCACTTATTCTTTATGTAACTCCTGTGTCCCAGTCCCCACCAGCTGTTAAACGAACGCTCATTAGAAGAGTACTAAGAAGGCTGGGCGTGGTGGCTCACACCTGTAATCCCAGCACTTTGAGAGGCCGAGGCGGGTGGATCACAAGGTCGGGAGATTGAGACCATCCGGACAACATGGTGAAACCCGTCTCTACTAAACTACAAAAAATTAGCTGGGCGTGGTGGCGGGTGCCTGTAATCCCACCTACTTGGGAGGCTGAGCCAGGAGAATCATTTGAACCTGGGCGGCAGAGGTTACAGTGAGCCGAGATTACACCACTGTACTCCAGCCCAGGTGACAAGAGCAAAACTCTGTCTCAAAAAAAAAAAAAAAAAAAAAAGCCGGGCACGGTGGCTCACGCCTGTAATCCCAGCACTTTGGGAGGCCGAGACGGGCGGATCACGAGGTCAGGAGATTGAGACCATCCTGGCTAACACGGTGAAACCCCATCTCTACTAAAAACACAAAAAAACTAGCCGGGCGAGCTGGCGGGCGCCTGTAGTCCCAGCTACTCGGGAGGCTGAGGCCGGAGAATGGCGTGAACCTGGGAGGCGGAGCTTGCAGTGAGCTGAGATCTGGCCACTGCACTCCAGCCTGGGTGACAGAGCGAGACTCTGTCTCAAGAAAAAAAAAAAAAAAGCCTAAGATAAGTTCTTGGAAAGCAACTGAGATCTGGAGGGCTCCAGCCTTTGGAGTAATTAGAAAGCCAGGCAGGTACTATAACCAATTGCTTGGCATTACCATGGTTTCATTTCTGGAACAATGGCTTATCCTTTAGACTTTGTGTATTTCCCACATTAAAGGAGGATGTTTGATCACTGACATTAGGAATAAATCGTCATTCCCCACCCCCTGACTTCTTTCTCGAATTTGGCTTTGTTAGGAAGACGAATGTATGTTTGACCAAACCATGTTGTCAGATAATCTGTCTCTCAAATTTAGGTGACCTATTGAAAAAGGGACAAGGTTGGGTTTAGACAGGTGAAATATTTTCATCACTTATTTTTGCTTCATCTTACAAAGCTGGGACGGATGAAGGAGGGGAGTCTTAATTACACAAAAAGAAAGTAGGTACAAACCTGCTCTACATCACTGACCTCCTCCACCAGTGAACAGAAACATCTCATCAGGAAAGCAGGATGAAGAGAATCAGAAGTACTCTCATCGGCCAGGCGCAGTGGCTCAGGCCTGTAATCCCAACAGTTTGGGAGGCTGAGGCGGGTGGATCGTTTGAGGTCTGGAATTTAAGAGGAGCCTGACCAACATGGTGAAACTCCATCTCTACTAAAAATACAAAGAAAAAATTACCTGGGCATGGTGGTGCATCTGTAGTCCCAACTATTTGGGAAGCTGAGGCAGGAGAATTGCTTGAACCCGGGAGGCGGAGGTTGGAGTGAGCTGAGATGACACCACTGCACTCCATTTGGGTGACAGAGCAAGATTCCATCTCAAAAAAAAAAAAACAAAAAACAAAAAAACAAACATCATTTATAAAAAGCACTTTTTTTCTCATCATTTAGATTCTTGTTTTTCTCTGCTAGTGTTAATGAGACAAGATGACAGGCAATGGCTGGGTGTGGGGCCAGCATGGGAAGGAGTATCTGTTTTTTTGTTTTTTGGGTTTTTTTTTAAGACAGTCTCGCTCTGTCACCCAAGCCAGACTACAATAGCATGATACTGGCTCACTGCAACCCTGCCTCCTGGGCTCAAGTGATCCTCTCACCTCAGCCTCCCAAGTACCTGGGACTACAGGTATGCACCACCACACCCGGCTAAGTTTTTTGTGGTTTTTTTTTTTTTTTTTTTGGTAGAGACAGAGTCTCATTATGTTGCCCAAGCTGGTCTTGAACTCCAGAGCTCAAGTGATCCTCCTGCCTCAACCTCCCAGAGTGCTGGGATTACAGATATGAGCCACTGTTCCTGGCCTAAACCTGTTATTAATTCTCTCTTTTAATACAGACTTTTCTCAGGACGTAATTTGTAGAAAACAAAGAGCCACACGTGCCATAGAATATCCCGCTTTATGCATTTGTCCAAGTGTGTTTTGTGTCATTTGGCTTGTTCTTTAGTTCTTGCAACTTCTGTAAATTGGACATAAGTTTTAAAGGCTTGGTTAAAGTAAATATAATCGTTGGCTAAGGCAATGGCAGTCTGATATCCCATTATTCAGTTATTCGTCTCTCCTTGCTCCAGAGAATCTGGGTGGTGGTGCCTTGGCCCCCTCCTTGCCTGCCTCCCTGGTCATTTGTGAATGGTTTCAGTACTTGTTCATCATTCTTTCCTGTATCAATAATGTCATCAGGAGCCAGGTGTTGTGGCTGACACCTGAAGTGCTAGCTACCTGGGAGGCTGAGGCAAGAGGACTGCTTGAGCCTAGGAGTTAGAGGCTGCATTAAGCTAAGATCACACCATTGCACTCTAGGCAGGGTGAGAATAGCAAGACCCTGTCTCTTTAAAAGAGAGAGAGCTGGGCATGGTGGCTCACAACTGTAATCCCAGCACTTTGGGATGCTGAGGCTGGCAGATCAGTTGAGGTCAGGAGTTCAAGACCAGCCTGACCAACATGGTGAAACCCCGTCTCTACTAAAAATACAAAAATTAGCTGGGTGTGGTGGCACGTGCCTGTAATCCCAGCTATTTGGGAGGCTGAGGCAGGAGAATTTCTTGAACTTGGGAGGCGGAGGTTGCAGTGAGCCAAGATCACACCATTGTACTGCAGCCTGGGCAACAGAGCGAGACTCTTGTCTCAAAAAAAAGGAGAGAGAGAGAGATGGAGTCACAGTTTCTCACCCAGGCTTCAGTGCAATGATGCAGTCATAGCTCACTGCAATCTTGAACTTCTGGGCTCAAGTAGCTTTCCAAGTAGCTGGGACACATGTGAACCACTCTTTTAAAGAGAGTGTAAGGCTGGGCGCGGTGGCTCACGCCTGTAATCCCAACACTTTGGGAGGCCGAAGCGGGCGAATCACGAGATCAGGAGATCGAGACCATCCTGGCTAACACGGTGAAACCCCGTCTCTACTAAAAATACAAAAAATTAGCCGGGTGAGGTGGTGGGCGCCTGTAGTCCCAGCTACTCGGGAGGCTGAGTCAGGAGAATGGCGTGAACCCGGGAGGCGGAGCTTGCAGTGAGCCGAGATCACCATACTGCGCTCCAGCCTGGGCGACTGAGCGAGACTCTGTCTCATTAAAAAAAAAAAAAAAAAAGGAGAGAGTGTAATCCCCATCTCTTAAAAAAAGACCCGACATTCCACATTCCACTGTTTACCAAGTTATTTACAGCGCCTCCTTGTGGTGTAGGAGTTCATTACTTGCATTTTAAAGATTAAAGAAATCTGGAACTCCCTTTACCCCGAGCGAGCTTCAAGATCACAGCCTGAGGCCAGTGCCATGGCTCACACCTGTAATCTCAGCACTTTGAGAGACCGAGGCGGGAAGATCAGTTGAGCCCAGGAGCTTGAGAACAGCCTAGGCAACATTACGAAACTCTGTCTCTACAAAACACACACACACACAAATTAGCCAGTTGTGGTGGTACATGCCTGTAGTCCCAGCTGCTTGGGAGGCTGAGGTGGGAGGATTGCTTGAGCCTGGGCAGCGGAGGTTGCAGTGAGCTGAGATCGTGCCACTGCATTCCAGCATGGGCAACAGAGTGAGACCCTGTGTTCACAAAGAAAAAAACAGAGCCTGAGCCCAATAATAAATAATTGGGGTCAGCTGGGCATGGTGGCTCCCACATCTGTAATCCCAGCACTTTGGGAGGCCGAGGCGGGCAGATCACGAGGTCAGGAGATTGAGATCATCCTGGCTAACACAGTGAAACCCCGTCTCTACTAAAAATACAAAAAATTAGCTGGGCGTGGTGGCGGGCGCCTGTAGTCCCAGCTCCTCGGGAGGCTGAGGCAGGAGAATGGCATGAATCCGGGAGGCGGAGGTTGCAGCAAGCTGAGATCGCGCTACTGCACTCCAGCCTGGGCGACAGAGAGAGACTCCATCTTGAAAAAAAACAAAAAACAAAAATAACAAAACTGGCATCTACTTGAGGGTGGAGGTAGGCAGGAGAGGGTGAGGATCAAAAAACATTACCTATTGGGTATTGCTGTGCTTACCACCAGAGTGGTGAAATGATCTGTACACCAGGCTCCTTTGACACACAATTTAGCTATATAACAAACCTGCACATATACTGCTGAACATAAAAAGAAAAAAAAAAGTTTTGGAACCTGGATGCAGTGACTCATTCCTGTAATCCCAGCATTTTGGGAGGCCAAGGCGGGAGGGTCATTTATTACCAGCCTGGGCAACATGGAAAGAACCTGTTTGTACAGAAATTTTAAAAAGTTTAAGGCCAGTCGAGGTGGCTCACGCCTGTAATCCCAACACTTTGAGAGGCTGAGACGGAGGATCCCTTGAGCTCAGGAGTTTGAGACCAGCCTGGGCAACATAGTGAGACCCCATCTCTATAAAAAGATTTTTTTTTAATGCTAAAAAAAAGTTTTAAAATAAGAAAAAAGCTTGGGCACGATGGCTCACACCTGTAATCCCAGCACTTTGGGAGGCCAAGGCGGGTGGATCACCTGAGGTCAAGAGTTCGAGACCAGCCTGGCCAACATGGTGAAACCTTGTCTCTACTAAAAATATAAAAATTAACTGGGCATGGTGGCAGGCACCTGTAATCCCAGCTACTCTGGAGGCTGAGGCAGGAGAATTCGCTTGAACCCAGGAGGCAGAAGTTGCAGTGAGCCGAGATCGTGCTGTTGCACTCCAGCCTGGGTGGCAAGAGCGAAATTCCATCTCAAAAAAATAAGTAAAGAAGAAGAAGAAGAAAATATACAAAAATTAGCTGGGCATGGTGGCGTGCACCTGTAGTCCTAGCTCCTCAGGAGTCTAAGGAGGGAGGATCCCTTGAGCCCAGGAGTCAGAGGGTGTAGTGAGCTGTGATTGTGCCACTACACTCCAGCCTGGGTGACAGAGTAGACTTTGTCTCTTAAAAATAAATAAATACATATATACATACATACATAAAAATAACTGGGGTCAGGCCAGATATGGTAGTTCATACCTGTAATGCAAGCATTTTTAGAAGCCAAGGTGAGACCATGCCTCTACAAAAAAAAAAAAAAACAATTAGCCTGCTGTGGTGGCTTGTGCCTGTAGTCCCAGCTAGTTGGGAGGATGAGATGGGAGGATTGCTTGAGGCCGGGAGTTTGAATCTGCAGTCAGCTGTTGTTGGCACCACTGCACTCCATCCTGGGTGACAGTGAGACTCCCTCTCTACAAGATTAAAATTAAAAAATTGTTTCATCAGGAGATGAAAAATGGTTTTTGAAGAATGTCATTCCGTATGAATTAGCTGGCGTTGTTTGGCAGAGCTTTTCCTCATCAACTGGGGCTACCCCTAAAAACAGTTTCCCCTGAGCCGGCAGCGTGAGGTCCTCACTTCTTGCCCTTTAAATGTTGATTTTCAAAGTAAGGAATTGGTTAATGGCTGTTTCAAATGGTGACAATAGATTTTGTCAGGCTTTTTCTATTTTGAGTGTCTTGATGGATCTATGAAAATGCATGAAATGAAGAACAGGAATGGTAACTAAAGAGAGAGGCCCATGGCAGCAGCCAGGGAAAGGAAGGAGGGAGGGAAGGAGGGAGGGAGAGAAAAGCCATGTGTATTGGCATTGAAGTGTCCTCAGAGCCCATCAGACCCCCACAGTGACTGTTAGCAGCTCGTTTAAGAGCTGATTGAACTACCTCTTTGTTTTGGTTAGTTTTAACACATCCTGGGGTTTAGGGCCTATAGTTTCTAACCTTTCAGGAATAGGACCTAAAGTCACTCTTTAAAAAAATTTTTTTTGTAAGAGACAGGATTTAAAAAAAAAAAAAAAAAGCAAAAAACTACCTGTTGGATGCCACTTGTCTTGTTTGGTCACCCAGGGTGGAGTGCAGTGGCACGATCACAGCTCACCGCAGCCTGGGACTCCTCAGCTCAAACAATACTCCCACCTCAGCTTCCCAAATAGCTGGGACTACAGGCACACTACTGCGCCCAGCTCATTTTTTTTTCGAGACGGGGTCACCCTTGTCTCTCAGGCTGCAGTGCAGTGGCGTGATCTCAGCTCACTGCAACCTCCACCTCCCGGGTTCGAGCAACTATCCTGCCTCAGCCTCCCGAGTAGTTGGGATTACGGGCTCCCGCCACCTCGCTCGGCTAATTTTTTGTATTTTTAGTAGAGACGGGGTTTCACCGTATTAGCCAGGATGGTCTCGATCTCCTGACCTTGTGATCTGCCTGCCTTGGCCTCCCAAAGTGCTGGGATTACAGGCGCAAGCCACCGCGCCCAGCCCCAAGTTTTTCTTTCTAAAAAAAATTTTTTTTTTAATAGATGGGGTCTTGCCATGTTGCCCAGGCTGGTCTCAAACTCTTGGGCTCAAGTGATCCTCCTGCCTTAGCCTCCCAAAGTCCTGGGATTACGTCATGAGCCACCGTGCCTGATTTTTGTTTTGTTTTGGTTTTTTGAGACAGGGTGTCTCTCTGTCACCCAGGCCTGAGTGTCCTTATACAGACCTAGATGATATAGCCCTGTACACACATGGGCTGTATGGTAAAGCCTGTTGCTTCTGGGCTGCAAACTTGTACAGCATGCTACTGTATGGAATACCGTAGGCAACTATAACACTATGGTAGGTATTTTTGGTTTTCTGTTTGTTTGAGACAGTCTCGCTCTGTCTCCCAGGCTGGAGAGCAGTGAGTGGCATGATCATGGCTCGATGCAGCCTCAAAATCCCGGGCTCAAGAGATCCTCGTTCCTCAGCCTCCCAAGTAGCTGGGACTGCAGATGTGCACCACCACGCCCAGCTAATGTTTGTATTTTCTGTAGAGATGGGGTTTCACCATGTTGCCAGGCTGGTCTCCAACTCCCGTGTTCAAGCAATTTGCCCTCCTCAGCCTTCCAAAGTGCTGGCATTACAGGCATGAGCCACCGCACCCAGCTATTTTTGTATCTAAGCATAGAAAAGGTACAGTAAAAATATGGTATGATAATCTTACGGGACCACAGTCATTGACCAAAACGTTTTTTTGCAAGTGCATGACTGTATATGCTTTTTATTGAGGCAAGATCTACCTCACCTAGAAATTTTAAAGTGAACAATTCATTGCCATTTAACACATTTGCAATGTTGTACAACTATCACTTCTATTTAGTTCCAAAACATTTTCGTCACCCTCAACAGGAAACCCCGTACCCATCAGCTGTCACTCCCTACTCCCCCTCCCCTGGTCCCTGGCAACCACTAATCTGCTTTCTGTCTCTATGGATTTGTCTATTCTGGACTTTTCATATAAATGGCATCATACAATATGTGGACTTTTGTGTCTGGTTTCTTGTTCTCAGCATCATGCTCTTCAGGCTCATTCCCCTTGGAGCATGTGTTAGTACTTCACTCCTTTTTATGGCTGAATCATAATTCCATTGTAGGGATGGATCGCATTTTGTTTATTCATAAATCAAATGGATATTTGAATCGTTTCTACCTTTGGCTATTGTGAATAGAACTGCTATATGAATGATGATCATAATTTTATTCCTATTTTGGCCTCTTTACTCTTTTTTTTTTTTTTTTCTTTGAGATGAGAGTTTTCCTCTTGTCACCCAGGCTGGAGTGCGGTGACTTAATCTTGGCTCACTGCAACCTCTGCCTCCCTGGTTCAAGCATTACTCCTGCCTCAGCCTCCCGAGTAGCTGGGATTACAGGCGTGCGCCACCATGCCTGGCTGACTTTTGTATTTTTAGTAGAGACGGGGTTTCTCCATGTTGACCAGGCTGGTCTCGAACTCCTGACCTCAGGTGATCCACTTGCCTCGGCCTCCCAAAGTGCTGGGATTACAGGCATAAGCCACCCAAGCCCAGCCATTTACTGTCTTCTTTATCATCTCATTTTGATTTTTTTTTTTGAGACAGAGTCTCATTGTCACCCAGGTGGAGTGCAGTGGTGCCATCTTGGCTCACTGCAACCTCTGCCTCCCAGGTTCAAGCGATTCTGCTGCCTCAGCCTTCCAAGTAGCTGAGATTACAGATGCCCACCATCACACCTGGCTAATTTTTTTTTGTATTTTTAACAGAGACGGGATTTTACCATGTCAACCAGTCTGGTCTCGAACTCCTAGCCTCAAGTGACCTGCCTGTCTCAGCCTCCCAAGGAGCTGGGATTACAGGCGTGAGCCACTGCGCCCGATCTGTCATCTCATTTTGAATAACCTTTGGATTTGGGCTTTTGTTTTGAGTCTACCGTCCACAGAACTTTAGATCTTGTTTCTCCAAGGTCCTTTTTGGAGGAGGATGGGCTAGACAATGGAATTGGTGTTCTGTTTAGAAAGCAAACCAAGAGGGAGATTTTATCTTGTTACAAAAAAAAAAAATAATTAAATTACAAAGCCTTGATTATAGGCCAGAATTAGGCTGGCATTTTACATATATTTAGCTTCTCATGTTTTTATGTGGGGGTGGTTTATAAAGTGAACCCACTTGTGTGGTTCAAATTGCCTCGCTGAGCCTTAGCGTGGATTTTGGTAGGGAAGTGAACGGAGAAGGGAAGTAACTTTCTAAGGTCAGCAGAGGCATTGGGAATGGGGTGACTGGTGGAAAAACATTTCTCAGATCAATGCCAGTCACCTGTTAAATTAGTTAATTTTAAAAAATCCTGTGCACAGTCACACATCTTCCAGTGAATGTAAATATTTATTGGGTTGTTTTTGGTAACGTAAGGAGACATAATTAGGAGAAGAATTCCCACTTAACAGAAAGCTTCGTCTATTTAGAGGACTCTTATGATGAATATATGTGGTTTTTAAATGCTTGTGGAACGACTCTCCAGGGGAAAAGCAAAAAGCAATTAAGTAACATTAGGAATTTCCTTAAGAGAAATCACTGTAGCCCCTGGTCTGTCCTACTGTCACTGTTCAAATTACAGTTTTATCCAGGTAGCCCTGGAATCCTATGTTAAGTGGTTAGAAATTTCCTTTCATTTACATTGTGTTAGAAAAATAACTTTCCAAAAGACCTTCTGCTTTTGCCGTGAAGGGGGGCAAGTCTCCTGAAGAGCAGGGACAAATGGTAAAATAATAGTAAAATAACTGAAGCGTGCATTCTCAATTGCTTGTTAGGCATAAATTATTACTTGTGTAGGAGACAACCCTATGCAGGCCTCCTGCTCTGTTACTTTTTTTTGAGAAAGGGTGTTGCTCTGTTGCCCAGGGTGGAGTGCAGTGGCGTGATCTTGGCTCACTGAAACCTCCGCCTCCCAGGCTCAAGCGATTCTCCTGCCTCAGCCTCCCGAGTAGCTGGGATGACAGGCACACGTCACCATGCCCGGCTAATTTTTTGTATTTTTAGTAGAGACAGAGTCTCACCATGTTGGCCAGGTTGGTCTTGAACTGCTGACCTCAAGTGATCCACGCCCAAAGCCTGTGATTACAGGTGTGAGTCACTTCTGTTCCCTCCTTAAGGTCATGTTTACAAATAGTGTCCATTGGTTCAGGAGGGTACCAGCCTGTCATTGGTCTCGACATTAAAAGGATCCTTTCTGTTTCTCTGCCCTGAGCCTCTGGAAAATAATGTTCCCAAGCTTTAGCTGTGGCCTTTGTGACATGGGCACAAGGAAAAAGGGTTTCATGCTGGAGAGCCCCTCCGCTTATGTTAACCGGAGTCCATGGGGACAGCTGCTGCACAGTCTGCCCTCCTCATGCCCATTCCTAGAAGTGGGCATGGAGAGGCTTGTGACTAACTCCAAGCATCGTAGTGTTCCTGTCTTCCCTCCTCCCTTCACCTTCGCACATTGCCTGACACGCTGAGTCTGGGCAAAACCTCTCAGCAGCCCGGGGTCATTTCCGGGTTCTCACTCTGATAGGCAGATCAGAAATGTACACAACACCCAGAGAGAAAGCAGGGAAGTGAGTGACAATTGTGATGGAGGAGGACTTGGCTTCCATCTGTTTTTGTTTATTTCCACATCACATGGTGAAAGTTCTGGATCCAACTGACTGGGTGGCATCAGTTTCGGGGAGCTCTTTCTAAGAATATAGGTAAGGCTTGGCCCAGTGGAATTGGGAGAGGATTCAGTTCTTAGGGTCACTAGAAGATGAGGTCGGAGGGAGAGAGGGAGGGCCACCCAAAAGCACAATGTAAATGCTAAATTTTAACTTGGCAATTCTGTCAGGCAAGGGTTGCCATAATTTGTATTTTATATACAGTCCAGCACACTATTAATACAAAGCAGATGTTGAATAATTGTGTGCACTGGTTAACTATAGGAAATTTGATTTAGGGAAATAGAGAAGAAGCATTTTGCAAGTGTCAAAAGAGGAATTTGTAAAAGGTGTCAGGACAGTGGCCTTCATAGTGTTTGGAGGGAACCCACTACGTTGTTATGTCCTAACTGTGGCCTCCTGGTTCTACAGTTGGCCCTTGCCAGATCAGACAGCAACCTGGCTATCCAAACTGTACCTACCCACCTTGGAACTGGATTTGAACTGAGAATACAGAATTTATAGCATGTAGTAAGGGACGCTTAATTTTCTTCTGCTTCAGCCTGAGTTTGTCACCGGCCTCATTTGGCATCCTCCTCTCTTGTCTTTGGCATGAGTCACTGGAGCGGTGTGGTTAAGAGCCCAGGCTCCAATTGGCTACGGGGTCAGATCCAGGTCCTTTCCCTTCCTCGCAGCAATGCGCCTCAGTCTCCTCATCTATTAAGTGGGTGAACAATGGTTCCCACCTTATGGAGCTGTTTAAAGGAATAAGTGAGATCATGTCTACAGCAGACTTAGCACTGGTCTGGCCCTTTGAACATGCTTAAAGCTGCTATTGCCTAGGTCCCTGGAGGGAGGTCTTTCTCTGGATGGTGTTATATAAGAGACTCTGGTCTTGAAAGCCACTTTCTAATTTTCTTTGGGCCTTCATTTCTTCACCTGTGAAGTGAACGGGTCAGGAGAGACCCCCTTCTGTCTCTGAAATGATACAAATGGAGGAAGGGAGTTTGTGTTAGCGGCAACTTCTGTTTGTCCACACTTTTCCTTTCTGCTCTTTGAGACATGATAATTGAGAACTGTGTCTTTTTAATTCCTTAAATTCAGAAGTGAGCTTTTGAGAGTCCTCAAAGGAAATCAACCTCAAGATAATTATTTTGCTCCTGACTGGTAATGGGAAAAACCTTCAAGAAAAATTCCTGCTTACAGACATCTCTCTCTCTCTTGCTCTTTTTTTTTTTTTTTTTTTTGAGACAGAATATCACTCTGTTGCCCAGGCTGGAGGGCAGTGGCGCGATCTCGGCCCACTGCAACCTCTGCCTGCTGGGTTCAAGCGATTCTTATGCCTCAGCCTCCTGAGCAGCTGGGATCACAGGTGTACGCTACCATGACCTGTTAATTTTTGTATTTTTAGTAGAGACGGGGCTTCACTATGTTGGCCAGGCTAGTCTTGAACTCCTAACCTCAAGCAATCCACCCTCCTCAGTCTCCCAAAGTGCTGGGATTACAGGTGTGAGCCACTGTGCCTGGCCTAGACATTTCTCTTGATGTATTATGTCATTTGGGTGGCTGTGTACCCCTATAAGCTTGACCAATCACAACGAAGTGGAAGCATGATTGGCATATTAAGCGCCCCTCCTCTTTCTTTAGAGGCTGTCTACTGAGTAGAGTGGCCAGCAAGAGGTCAGTCAGATACAAACTTCAGACAAGGTAGCCTTTTTTTTTTTTTTTTTTTTTTGAGATGGAGTCTTGCTCTGTCGCCCAGGCTGGAGTGCAGTGGCACAATCTTGGCCCACTGCAACCTCTGCCTCCCAGGTTCAAGCGATTCTCCTGCCTCAGCCCCCTCACCCAGGTAGCTGGGATTATAGGTGCACACCACCACACCCGGCTAATTTTTGTATTTTTAGTAGAGATGGGGTTTCACCATGTTGACCAGGCTGGTCTTGAACTCTTGACCTCAGGTGATTCACCCTCCTCAACCTCCCAAAAGTGCTGGGATTACAGGTGTGAGCCATCTCGCCCATCATCAAGGTAGCTTTTTAAAAGCTGAGACCTTTGGGAATGGAGTGATGCTGGGTGTGTGCGTGGGGTGGGGGGGGGGTTAGGGTGTATTTTGCTTGTTGTTTTTGTTGTAACTTTGAGAAGATTCTGAAAAATATGAGGGGAGTGATGGCTGGGCATGGTGGTTCACGCCTGTAATCCCAGCACTTTGAGAGGCTGAGGCTGTTGGATCACTTGAGGCCAGGAGCTCCAGACCAGCCTGGCCAACATGGTGAGACCCCCTCTACTAAAAATACAAAAATTAGCCATGGTAGCTGGGTGCTACCATGCCCACCTGTAATCCCAGCTACTCTGGTGGCTGAGGCACATGAATCGATTGAACCCAGGAGGTGGAGGTTGCAGTGAGCGAGATCGCACCACTGCACTCCAGCCTGGGCAACAGAGTGAGACTGTCTCAAAAAAAAGAGAGAAGAGTGAGGAAGGAAACTCAGAACAGATATGTTTCAGGAAAGAGCAAGTCGACTGGGATTTTTTCTATAGTGGGTGTGTAAATTTCAGACTTTAAAATCCACTCAGTAAAACTGACATCCCTGCTTACTCACTTTTGACGACTCTGCTAGAAGCCTCCCGAGTTTTGTTTACAAGGTATCCGGCACACAGCCTGCCTTCTTTGAAAGGCCAGGCCAGGACCAGCCTGCCTGTCCCTTCTGTTCTCACTGGATTTCGTGGCCAGTGGCCTGGATGTGACTAACAGATGGCCACTGCAGAGATAGTCACCTGATTTCGTGGCTTATTCTTGGGAAAGCCTCTGATGTTTTTACAGAAGGTTATCCATCCCTTGGTAAATCCTTCCCCTAATACAGATAGAGAAACTGAACAGGTACAGGTGCGCATATTTAGTGTTACCTTGGACAGGTGGATGATTTGTATGCCAAGTCCTCCTTAGCTTGTGTTTGCTATGGTTTTGATGCTTATAACAGCTTTGGTCGTTCTAGCTCATGGTCATGAGCTCTTTCAGAGAGGCTGCTGGCTTAAGTGCCCGGTAGAGTTTTTTTGAATGAATGAAGATCTATCCGGATTTCTAGCAACACTTTGCTTCAGGAGTGGGCTGCAGCTGGAGTGAGCGCTAGGAACCTTTGCAGCTTAAGAATTCAGAAACCCACACCTTACCAGCCAGCCTAAGGGGCAGCCAGTCTCCTAGGAGAGCTGGGTTCTGGCCTGCGACGTCCTCCACCTTTCCGAGGTCGAGTCAGAAAGTGGTTTCTGTCCAAGGGAGTGGGGCGCCCACCTCAGGGCAGAGTCAGGGCGTTCTGACAGCCCCCGTCAGGCGGCTCGAGTGGAACTCCCGCCTGCACTACTCGACCCTGCAAAGGCGAACCCGAGTGCCGGAGGTGCAGCGCCAGGAGGCCGACCCAGCCCAACCGCCCGCGTCGGGGGAGACTGGGCTCTCAGATCTTATCCAGGCCATTGGTCCTGCAGGCTCTGGGTCGGGAGTTCCCGGGTTCCCGGGTTCGTGCGCCTCAGGTCCTGGTCCTGGAGCGAGTGCAAACCCGGCAGCCCGTGTGCCTGCTGCCAGGGACCTGGGGACTCGCTCCTGGCGTCGCGTGCAGGGTCGTCCCCCACGGCCCGGACGTCCCCGGGCTTCCGCGAGACGCCCCACGGGACCACACAAAAGACCCCACCCCAGGCCGGGCGCGCATTTCCTGTTGCAGCGGTGGCGGCGTGCAGCCACCCATGTGCATCCCGCGGCGCGCGGGCCAGGCCGGGCCGGGCGGGGCGTGGGGCACGCCCCCAGGCAGCCCCAGTCCCCGCGCTCCGGCCGCGAGGGGCCGCCCTCGGCGGGCCCGCCCCCGTGTCACCGCAGGCCGGGCTCCCTTTGTGTGCGGCCCCAGCGCCGCGGCCGCGCCATTGGCCCGCCCGCCCGGGGGGCCAGCCCCTTCCTGGCTCGTCTCATGCATATGCATGAGCGCCCCGGCCCTCCCCCGCCGGCCCCTCCCCGCCCCCTCCCGCGCGGGCGTGCGAGGCGCGCGGCGCGGCTCCCTCCTCGCGGCAGCGGGAGCCCGAGCCCGAGCCCGAGCCCGAGCCCGAGCCAGGGCCAGCCGAGCCTGCTCCGGGCGGGCGGCGGCGGCGGCGGCGCCGCTCCAGCCATGTCAGCGCGCGCGAGCCTGGGCCCACCATGAGCCATGGCCATGTCCGTGAGCGCCGAGGACGACGACTATGAATCGGAGCCGGACCAGGTCGGCGGCCCGGGGTGGGGCTGAGGGAGGGACCCGCCGCACGACCTCCCGACCGCCTGTCTGACGCGCCGAGGGCGGCCGCGACGCCGCAGCCGCCGCGATGAGGAGAAAGTTTTGCCGCCGCTGCCGGCGGGGCGGCCGGGGCCGGGCCCCAGCGGGGCGTGGAGGAGCGCCGCAGGCCCGCAGCCGGCCCGGGCAGGGGGCGTGTGCGGCCGAGCGAGCGCGCTGGGGGCCATCGGGCACCGCGGGGACAATGTGGGCCGCCGGGCCTCGCCGTCGGGCGGGCCTGCCGGGCGCCGGCCACGGCCCGGGGCAAGTTGCCGGCGGCCGCGGGGCGCGCCGCGCCCTCCCCCGGCGCCCTAGCCCGCGGCCCACGCGCGTGCCGGCCGACCCGGGAGCACCGGGACCCCGCGGGCGCCGGCGCCTCCTGCCTCTGCGTTCGCAAAGTTGCGCCAGGACCCTCGGCCTCGGGGCTGGAGCGCTCCCGGGGCCCGTGGGCCCGACGACCCGAGCTTTTGTCTGGGCGCCGCGCGCCCGCCGCCCGCCGTGGGCAGACGGAGACAGGAAGGGGTGCGAGCCGCGGGCCGACGCGGGCCACCCGGAACCCGGGCGAGCCCTCACGGCAGCGGCGGCGGAGGAAGCCGCGACCCCAGATGGCAGGAGTTGGCCTCGGTGGATTCAGAAGGAAAAGCAACCTCTCTCGGGACCAGGGGGAGAAATCTATGTGTAAAACAAAGCCCTGGGTGTGTTTACGGCGTGAATTTACTCCGGGAAGGTTCGCGTTTAGGAAGAAGGCGAAGAAAGTTGAGGTTTTACGAAGGATAATCTGCAAAATATTACTTGGAACAGGACGCAGGCCAGGTAGACGTGTCCAAGGAATTAAGAATGGGATGGGTTGAGTTAGCATGTGGCATTGGACGGACTTGGGTGAATAAAATGCTTATTTATAATCGTGGTGGGGTAAAGGTGTTATGGAATGACCCAGCCAAAATGTGGTAACTTTTTTTTTTTTCATCATTAGGTGCAATTGAGGAAGTGCTCTATAGGCTGCGCTTAAATCGTATCATACGTAGTATTAAGTGGTTTTACCTAACAGGCAGTTGGTTTTTATTTTTTCAGCTTTGCTGGAGAATTTTCAGGCACGTGTGCCTTTTGAGGTGTTTGCTCAATGCTCTTTCGGATTGGATTAACCCAGGGACGATTCAAGTGCTTTTGGCTTGAACTTTTATCAAGTCAGTAGCCCTACATGTGAATGGCTCTCAAAGTCTTGTTCTATAGCTCACACTTCAATTCCTGCTTTGAAGGTTTTCAGTTCAGTTTGGGGTCTACTTAAACCTGTGACAGCTTGCCATTTCTGGGGCATTTGGTCATTCATTCGTAGGATGTCTGTATTCTGTGTCAGCTGGGCTTTGATGTCTCCACTGAGCTTTGGTGTTTCAGGATTGGGGTTCCTGTTAGCTGATTTTTGTTTGTTTTTTAAATTTGGTCACACCCTATGGCCTCTAGATACAATCTTTGACACTGCAAGACTTATTGTGTCTCTGGGTTAAAAACATGTTTTCGGGTCCTGCCACTCCTGAGAGAGACTTCTGTTAAGAGAGGACCTGTAGGCCGTGCGTGGTGGCGCAAACCTGTAGCACTTTGGGAGGCCAAGGCGGGTGCATCACTTGAGCTCAGGAGTTCGAGACCAGCCTGACCAACAAGGTGAAACCCTGTCTCTACTAAAAATACAAAAATGAGCCAGGCTGGTGGCCGGTGCCTTTAATTCCAGCTAATCAGGAGGCTGAGGCAGGAGAATCACTTAAACCCAGGAGGCGAATGTTGCCGTTGCAATGAGCCGAGATCGCGCCACTGCACACCAGCCTGAGCGACAAGAGCAAGACTCTGTCTCAAAAAAAAAAAAAAAAAAAAAAAAAGAGGGGGACCTGTTTTCACTGTAGCCAAATTTTTTTTCTTCCTCCTCACATTGGTCAAGCTGACTGTGGCGTTTGTGGAGTCCTTAGCAACGACTTGAGGTTGTATTGTTCACTTTAAGATGATTTTTTTTTTTTCCCCACTCGGTGCATTCAGGGAGACGACATCCAAGCAAGGGCAGTGGGGGGCAGGTTTGTTTCATAGTCCCAACAGAGAAGGTGTTTGTCAGCTAAGGTACCCTGCAGTTGGGGGACACTCCCCTTGCCTCCCTGCATGCTTTCCTCAACAGTTTTCTCAGCCTGGGCCTGAGAAGAGTGGCTTCCTCCGAGGACCTCGAAGGCATTTGCATCTTCCAAAGCAGAGCCAGGGTCTCTGGAGCCTTCAGCTTGCGGGCTCCAGAACCAGCTCTTCTCAAAGTTTCTCTCTACCTCTGCCCCACCCTGCTGAATGGGTTTGGCACCAAAGGAGAAGGTCCTTCATGAGGAGAGGTTGCCAAGCCCTGGAGTGTGGATGAACAAGTAGACTTGCCTGCCTGCTGGATCAAAGGACCCCTCGGAGGGAGGCCCTGGTGGGAGGCTGCTGCTGCCGCCCGGTCCATCTCTGTAGCTGGTGTAGTCCTCACGCCCACCCCATCAGTTTTGGCTGCTTCGCCTTCCAAGCCTGTGCACGTCTCATCCCCACGTGAGACCTGTGGTGCAGCGCTGGCCTGTCTTCCCCATGCATTCCCTCAGCAGCCTGGGTTTCCCCAAGTGTCACAACCTGTGGGAGGAGTCAGGGGATGGGCCTGCGGCGAGTGAGCCGTGTTGGCGGGAGACCCCTTGTGCACTCTTTGCTGGTGTGCACCCTTGGTGAGACCTTCTCCCACAGACTTCATTTGCTTCTTTAGTACAAAATGTGTCAGAAAATTTTTCAGCTTGCTTTCCAAGTTGAAGAGGTGTCTCCTAAAGGAGGGCTTTTAGAATACTTCTTGTTCCATCTTGTTTTTTGTTTTGAGTCAGGGTCTTGCTCTGTCACCCAGGCTGGAGTACAGTGATATGATTATAGCTCACTGCAGTCTTGAACTCCCAGGCTCAGACAATCCTCCTGCCTCAGCCTCCCGAGTAGCCAGGACTACAGGCACGCATCACCACACTCAGCTACTAATTTTTTAATTTTTTATTTATATAGACATGGGGTCTTGATATGTTGCCCAGGCTGGTCTTGAACTTCTGGCCTCAAGTGATCCTCCCGCCTTGCTTGGCCTCCCAAAGTATTGGGATTACAGGCACGAGCCACTGTGCCTGGTCAGTTTTTATTATTTTCTCTTGAAGTGAAAAAAGCTTCTATTATTTTTTCTATAAAAATGACTACAGGCTGGGTGCAGTGGCTCATGCCGGTTATCCCAGCACTTCTGGGAGGCTGAGGCAGGTGGATGGCTTGAGCTCAGGTGTTTGGGACCAGCCTGGGCAACATGGTGAAGTCCCATCTACAAAAAAAGTACAAAAAGTAGCCAGGTACAGTGTCATGCACCTGTAGTCCCAACTACTCGGAGGCTGAGGTGGGAGGATTGCTTGAGTCCAGGAGTTAGAAGCTGCAGTGAGTAGTGATGGCCCCATTGCATTCAGCCTGGGTGTCAGAGTGAGATCCTTTCTCAAAAAAAAATTTTTTTTTTTTTTTTTTTTGAGATGGAGTCTTACTCTGTTGCCCAGGGTGGAGTGCAGTGGCCGGATCTCAGCTCACTGCAAGCTCCGCCTCCGGGGTTTACGCCATTCTCCTGCCTCAGCTTCCCGAGTAGGTGGGACTACAGGCGCCCGCCACCTCGCCCGGCTAGTTTTTTGTATTTTTTAGTAGAGACGGGGTTTCGCCGTGTTAGCCAGGATGGTCTCGATCTCCTGACCTCGTGATCCGCCCGTCTCGGCCTCCCAAAGTGCTGGGATTACAGGCTTGAGCCACCGCGCCCGGCCTCAAAAAATTTTTTAAAATAAAAATAAAAATGACTACAGCTTGTTGAAAAAAAATCAGGAAATTATGGAGAAGAAAATCTCTCAGAAATTTGTGTGGTCATAGAACCATTGTTACCAATTATAGCTATTTTATTTTACTTTAAGTTCTGGGATACATGTGCAGAACGTGCAGGTTTGTTACATACGTGTACATGTGCCATGGTGTTTGCTGCACCTGTCAACCCATCATCTAGGTTTTAAGCCCCACATACATTAGGTATTTGTCTCAATGCTTTTTTTTTTTTTTAAACGGAGTCTCGCTCTGTTCCCCAGGCTGGAGTGCAGTGGTGCGATCTCAGCTCACTGCAACCTCCGCTTCCTGGGTTCAAGCGATTCTTCTGCCTCAACCTCCTGAGTGACTAGGACTACAGGTGCGTGCCACCATGGTCGGCTAATTTTTGTATTTTTAGTAGAGACGGAGTTTCACCGTGTTGATCAGGTTGGTCTGGAACTCCTGACGTTGTGATCTGCCCACCTTGGCCTCCCAAAGTGCTGGAATTATAGGCATGAGCTACCGTGTGCCTGGGCTCTTTTTTTTTTTTTTTTTTTGAGACAGGGTCTCACTTTGTTACACAGGCTGGAATGCAGAGGCGCCATCACATCTGGCTAATTTTTGTATTTTTTGTAGAGATGGGGTTTTGCTATGTTGCCCAGGCTGGGCTCGAACTCCTGGGCTGAAATGAACTGCTGCCTCAGCCTCCCAAAGTGCTGGGATTACAGGTGTGAGCCACCGCAGACCTGGCCTATAGTTTCTTAAACAGTGAAATTTTAAGACAGGGGTCTCTGAGCCTTCTTGAAAATGTATGCAAAAGTTTTGTTACTTTATGCCTAGATACATCTTTGGAGGAAGAGGTCTTTAGCTTTCCTCAGATTCTTCAGATGTCCTCACATCCCCTGGGCTTTCTGGTAGCTCTTGTGTTTTTAGTCTCTTGCTCCTTACTCTCTATGTATTAAAAAACCCAGAGCCCTCCCTGGAGTCTACAGGTGTGTGTTAAGGGGCCTGCAACACGGGTAAAATCCAGCTTTTCCTGGGCTGTCCATCATGCTTGCAAATTTGAGGACTGGAATAATATTGAGATAAATACGGCTGTGTCATGTGATACAGTGCAACATTAGCATGCACAAAGAAACTGGGGGGCCTGTGGCCTTCCCTTGTGGGGCTGTCAGTGTAACGTTATTTGGAGTACTTTAGCGGAAAACTTGGGACTAATTGTAAAAATATATAGCCACATTTTACTGTTTTTCTCACTTATCTTGACAGTTGAAACTCCTAACTGCTCCCTTCTTGAAACTTCCCTGGCTCTCGTGATGTCACAGCCTCCTACTGCTTGTCTGGCCTTTCTGGCCATTTCTCAGCAGGTTGCTTTTCCTTGCCTGCCCCTTGAATGTTTTCAGCCTTGAGGGTACTGTTGGAGGTTCTCTTTTCACTCTTCCATTTCCCCTGGACATCCTCATGGACTTAACTAGTTTAAGCACCTATGTAGTGTTGGTTCCCAGGTGTGTACCTTAGCTCTGGTTCCACCTGCTTGCTGGGCAACACCTTCCTTGCATGTCCCATGGGCCCCTTAGATTCCACATGCCCACAACAGTCCTTGTTTCCTCCCCTCCCGAGCCCCCTTGTTGTTCTGTTGCTCAAGCCGGAAACCTCAAGAGTCCTCCAGAAGTCTGCTTGCATACCCCATGTTTAGCCAATCACCGGGTCTTCTAAAACTGGGTCCGCTTCTAAGGCTTCTCCTGAATCATCCCCTCCTCTTCATTCCTTCCATTCCTTCTGCTCCTGCCTTCATCATCTTCAGCTGATCTCCCTGTCTTTTGTCTTGCCCACTGCCCCAAAAATATCCACTCCTCTCACTGTTGCCAGAATACAGTCATGTTGTGAAGCCTTTAACTTACTCTGATGGGTCCAGTTCCCTACTGTGGTACACCAGGCCCTGCAGGATGAGGCTCCTGCCACTTCAGAGCTGTTTTCCAGCAGCTGTGTCGGGCTATTTGCAGTTCCTTGAATGTGTCATGCAGTTTCACATCTCTCTCTTGCTCTTCCTTCTGCCTAGAATATCCACTCTGTAACCCCACTCCCACCCCTGGCACGCAGGGTCCTGTCCTCCCTCTAAGACCCACCTTAGTCACCACCTCCTATGTTCCAGAGTGCTTTTTCCAGCCTCCCTTACCCATGATATGAGGCATCTCTTCTGGGTTAGCATGCCAGGGTCCAGGCTTTAGAGCCACTGCCTGGGTCTGTATCTCAGCTTTCTCATTCATTGATAGTATGACATTGGGTGGATGACTTAACTGTGCCATGCCTCAGTTTCCTCACTTGTAGATGGAGATAATAGTAATTCCTTCCTCATAGATTATTGATACAGAGTGGTGGCTCACGCCGGTAATCCTAGAGCTTTGGGAGCCTGAGGTGGTAGGATTGCTTGAGGCTAGGAGACCAAGACCAGCCTGGGTTACATAGCAAGACCCCATCCCTACCAGAAAAACAAAAAAGATTGTTTATACAAATATTGATGAGTGACTAGCACTTAAGTGTTACCTTTTGGCCAGGTTCAGGGGGTCACACCTGTAATCCTAGCACTTTGGGAGGCCAAGTCGGTCGGGTCACTTGAACCCAGAAGATCGAGACCAGCTTATGTGACATAGTGGGACTCCATCTCTCAAAAAAAAAAAAAAAAAGAAGAAGAAAAATTAGCTAGTGTGGTCGCACACGCCTGTATCTCGGCTACTTATGAGGCTGACGTGGGAGGATCACCTGAGTCCTGTGAAGTCGAGGCTGTGGTTAGCTGAGATCGCACCACTGCACTCCAGCCTGGGTGACAGAGCGAGACCCTGTCTCAAAAACAGCTCTGCCACTGGAGTGCAGTGGCACAATCTCGGCTTACTGGGACCTCCACCTCTTGGTTCAAGCGATTCTTCTGCCTAAACCTAGATGTTAGTTTTTAATGTCATCATAATGATGTTGCATTGCATTTATGTAGTTGCATGTCTTTCTCCTTCCAGAGTGTAATGCCTTTCAGACTAGGGAACACATTTTACTCATTTCTGTAGTCCCAGCACTTAGCATCAAATCAGATACATAATTCACAGCCAGGAAACACTTGGGTGGGTGGATGTGTGAATTAGGGGGTTAATGAATGAGTCTCCAGTGCAAATTATATACTCTATTAGTTAGTGATGTTAAGCATCTTTTCATGTGCTTACTGGCCATTTGTAGATCTTTTTTGGAGAAATAGCTATTTAAATCCTTTGTCTATTTAAAAATTACCTATTCATCTCTTTATTATTGAGTTGTCGGAGTTCTTTGTATATTCTGAGTACTAACTGCTTGCTAGATACATGATTTACAAACATTTTCTCCCATTCTGTGGGCCTTTGCACATGATAGTGCCCTTCGAAGCACAAAAGTTTTTTTTTTTGTTTGTTAGGTTTTTTTTTTTTTTTTATGAGACGGAGTTTTGCTCTTGTTGCCCAGGCTGGAGTGCAAAGGTGCGATCTTGGCTCACTGCAACCTCCGCCTCCCGGGTTCAAGCAATTCTCCTGCCTCAGCCTCCTGAGTAGCTTGGATTACAGGCATGTGCAACCATGCCTGGCTAATTTTGTAGTTTTAGTAGAGACAGGGTTTCTCCATGTTTGTCAGGCTGGTCTCGAACTCCCGACCTCAGGTGATCCTCCCGCCTTGGCCTCCCAAAGTGCTGGGATTACAGAGGTGAGCCACCACACCCAGCAAAAGTTTTTAATTTTGATGAAGTCTAATTTATCTTTTTTTTTTTTTTGACACCTGTGCTTTTGGTTTCATATCGGAGAAACCCTTGCCTAATTCAAAGTCATGAAGATTTACACTTGTGTTTTCTTCTATGAGGTTTATAATTTTAGCTCTGTGTTTAAGTCTTTGATCCGTTTTTGAGTTAATTTGTATATGTGGTGTGAGGTAGGGGTCTACCTTTGTTCTTTTGCGTGTGGATAGCTATTTGTCCCAGCACCATACCTTGAAAAGACCATTCTTTACCCAACTGAATTGCCTTGGCATCCTTGTTAGAAATCATTTGGTCAAAATGTGAGTGTATTTCTGGACTCTCAATTCTGTTCCATTGATCTATAGGTCTGTCTTTTTGCCACTACCATCACAGTCTTTATTGTAGCTTCGTAGTGAGTTTTGAAATCAGAAAGTGAGCGTCTTTTTTTTTTTTTTTTTTGAGACGGAGTCTCGCTCTCTTGCCAGGCTGGAGGGCAGTGGCGTGATCTCAGCTCACTGCAACCTCCGCCTCCCAGGTTCAAGTGATTCTCCTGCCTCAGCCTCCCGAGTAGCTGGGACTACAGGCGTGCACCATCACGTCCAGCTAATTTTTGTACTTTCAGTAGAGACGGGGTTTCACCATGTTGACCAGGATGGTCTCAATCTCTTGACCTTGTGATCTGCCCACCTTGGCCACCCAAAGTGCTGGGATTACAGGTGTGAGCCACCACGTCTGGCCTTTTTAGACAGAGTTTCACTCGTTTCCCAGGCTGGAGTGCAATGTCACAATCTTGGCTTTCTGTAACTTCCATCCCCTGGGTTCAAGTGATTCTACTGCCTCAGCCTCCCAAGTAGCTGGGATTATAGGTGTGCGCCACCACGCCTGGCTAATTTTGTATTTTTAGTAGGGATGGGGTTTCACCATGTTGGTCAGGCTGGTCTTAAACTTGTGATCTCAAGTGATCCACCTGCCTCGGCCTTCCAAAGTGCTGGGATTATAGGCGTGAGCCACCGCCCCACCCCCTACCCCCCACCCCCTTTTTTAGATTGTTTTGGCCATTCCAAGTCTCTTGCATTTTCATGAATTTTAGGATAGTGTGTCAATTTCTGCAGAAAAATCAGTTGGGTTTTTGTTTTGTTTGTTTTTTATTCTTGTTTTGTTTTTGAGACAAGGTCTCATTCTGTCACCCAGGTTGGATGCAGTGGCTTGATCTCAGCTCAGTGCAGCCTCTGCTTCCTGTGCTCAAGTGATTCTCCAGCTTCAGCCTCCTAAGTAGCTGGGACTACAGGTGTGTGACAGCACACTCACCTAGTCTTTTTATTTTTTTGGAGTCTTGCTTTGTTGGCCAGGCTGGTCTTGAACTCCTGGGCTCAAGTGATCCACCTGCCTTGGCCTCCCAAAGTGCTGAGATTATAGGTGTGAGCCACTGTGCCCAGCCCCAGTTGGGATTTTGCTTGGGGTCACATTGAGTCTGTTGATCACTTTGGGGAGTATAACTGATCATAGCAATATTAAATCTTCCAATTCATGAACATGGATGTCTTTCCTTTAATTTAGGTTAATCCAAGTAATTTTAATCACTATAATTTAGAGCTGAGGGATTGAGGAGGTTCTATCCATGCATTTTCTGGTGGATAGCATCTGGTAGACCAGAGGAACTCAAATATTGATGGGATGAATGAATAAACCTTGATAACATTCACTTAAAGGACGATGCTTTTGAGTTGCTGATGGAGAAGGGGTGTAGGAATACTAAGATATTTGTGTGTTGTGTGTGTATGTGTGCGTTCATGTTCCAGATTTTCCTAACCTTTCATAGTGTGTTGAGGATATGGTTCCTGGGCTGATAAAATCAACAAGTGGCCTTGGTGTTGGGGATGTTGGTTCGTAAATGAATGTCTGGGGATGCCATCACTTCCTTTGCTGGGACAGGGGTGTCCTACTCCTACTCTGTCCTAGAGTGGAAGTTAGAATTGGTGTTTGAGGCCAGGCACAGTGACTCATGCCTGTAATGCCAGCACTTTGGGAGGCTGAGGCGGGCAGATCACTTGAGGCCAGGAGTTTGAGACCAGCCTGGCCAACATGATGAAACACTATCTCTACTAAAAATACAAAAATTAGCTGGGCTTGGTGGTGCACACCTGTAATTCCAGCTATTCGGGAGGCTGAAGCACAAGAATTGCTTGAACCCGGGAGCCAGAGGTTACAGTGAGCCAAGATCACGCCACTGCACTCAGCCTGGGTGACAGAGTGAGACTCTGTCTCAAAAAAAAAAAAAAAAGAATTGGCATTTGAAACTTTGGGTAGCACCCAAAAGATACCAAGACAGAGAAAGCTGTGTGCCAAAAGGAGACAGCTCTGGCTGACTCACCTTCCTTTTTATTCCATTTGCCCCTTTTTGTGTCACTGTTTTCTGTACTCTGCCATCACGTTTCCTGGTTGGGTCTGCAGAGTCCCAGTTGGACTTTTTAATGGAGGCCTCCGAGGTCTGTCTTACCTGTGGGTTTTTCAGTGGGATTCATTAGGATCTGGCACCCTGTCGCTGAGCCAACTCTTGACGAGCCAGGCGGGGGCCACTGCCAGCGGCACAAGCCTTCCTGGCCTGATTTGGCAGCGGCTAGACAGGGCCTCATCAAGGTCTCGGGAGACCACAGCTTCTCACACCTCTTCTTTCGGGATGTTATCTGGTATGTGCTCTGTAATTTTCCCGGGTGTCCCAGCTGCTGCTGAGGTCCATGCAGGTTGTTTTCCATAGGTTGGATGAGAAGGTGCTTTGGATGGTGCAGGCAAATGGGCTTGTTTTGCAGTGACATAGGAGCTTCAAGACTCAGACTGGATTGGCCCAGCGTTTTAACTTGCCCAGACACTGTCCTCAGGGCAGGGAAGCCAGAGGTGCTCGGTGGCTGTTGATACCTGGTGTTCCTTTGAACTCCTGGAATTTTTTCAGTTTTTTCGCCAGAGAAGCTCGTCTTTAGACTCTCCGGCTCTGGAGGTCTGGTTTTGTCCTGGGAGGTGGCCCACACTGGCCACTTCACACCTGACTGGAGGCCTCAGACGCCGCCCACAGCATTGCCTGTGTTCCAGGTATTTGAGGAGTGAGCTGGTAACAGGGCACCTGTCCTTTGGAGGGGTAGAATCAGAAAGTGTTACTGTGGGCTGTGAAGACAGGGAGAAACGTTTTTGGGTTTCTGCTTCTCTGCACCTCTTGTTGGCACCCTTCGCACTAAGGCATGGTGGCACTAGCTGGGAAGCCCTTCCAGGAGCATGTGGCCATCCCAGTGGGTCTGCGGGCCCCTCGCTGCACTTTGCACATGCAGTTGCTGTGGTTTAGTGTGTTCAGAGCACGAATCTGGAGTCCATGCATCCTGCTGGTTCCATGACCATAGGCAAATTACTGGCTTCAGTTTCCTCATATGAAAAATGGGGACATGAAGGCATCCTCTACAGGGCTGTTACTGGGAAGGTTAGGTAATAACATCAGTAAATGATGGCCATGGTGACCACAGATGGGGGTGCTCAGGGAATCCCCACCCTCACGCAGCATGGCCGTTATCTCCGTCGTCAGCGCTGCCTTGCGTGGCCTTGGCTGCTCTCTGTCGGCTGCTCAGCTTCAGGTTCACAGTCTGCTCTGTGCCGTTCTCAAATCCAGAAAGCTCTGAAAACTGATCTTGTTTTACTTCTCACGTGGGCAGCCAGACCTGAGTTGGATGGACGTGCGCAGTGCTTGGTGGACTTGACCCCCCAAAGGTGCTAATCACAGTGGGACTATGCGAATATGTTGGGGGCACCCAGCCATCATTGTAAGGATGGGTTTCTTCATTTTCTTTGTTTTTTGAGACAGGGTCTTGCTCTGTGTCCTAGGCTGGAGTACAGTGGATGATCACAGCTCACTGCCACCTCAAACTCCTGGGCTCAAGCAATCCTCCCACCTCAGCCTTCTGAGTAGCTGGATCTACAGGTGCACACCACCATGCCCGACTAATTTTTAAAGTTTTTTGTAGGTCTCACTGTGTTGCCCAGGCTGGTGATGAACTCCTGACCTCAAGTGATGCTCCCACCTCAGCCCCCCAGTGTGCTGGGGTTACAGGCATGAGCCACTGTGCCTGGCGCCCTTTGCTGCTTTGGATGGTCCCTTTACCCAGGTGGCTGGTGGTGGCCTGCTTGTCTGTGGGCGACCCTGCAGTCAGCCCTGCAGTCCAGGGCTTGCCCTCCCTGTGACAAGGCCTCCGGCTGGACTGCCCCAAAGCAGAGGGCAGGCATGAGTGAGGGTCCTGAGCAGCTGGGGAAGAGCAGTGGGAGATGACGGTGGTAGAGCCAGGGAGCACTTCCCTTTCCTCTTTTGGGTTCACAGCAGGTTGAGCAGGATGGAGGCCCAGAGTCCCAGTGCTTCCTGAAGGGCCTCTCAGTCTGATGGGGGCCTCGAAGCTCCTTGAATGCTGCAGGAAGGTGAATCGGAGGAATGGATCTGCTTAGGTGTTGACAGCAAAGGGGTGGCACGTGAGGCCATGGGCTTTCTACAGGGACCACTGCACTGGAGAAGAAAGTTGGTGGTGGCGAGGCTATATTCGAGGAGAAAGGGAGGGCTGTTTTTCTTCCTATGCAGTTGGAAGTTTCTAGGAAGCCCCTAAGGTGCAGGGAGTTGGGTGTGTTGTGGGAGGGGTCCGTGTGATGTGGACCTTCTTCTCCATTGGAGTGGATGAATAGTAACAGCTCTTCTGGGACTGTGTGCTCCCAAACGTATGGGGTTTTGTTTGGGGATTCAAGTATGACAAGTCACTGAAATGAAGAGGGCGGGACTCTAGACCAAAGTGTGTTCAATTAGCTGTAAAGGGGCTTTAGGTGTTAGATGCCGGTTAGGTCAGCTGGTTTCCAGGGTGACCACGTGTCTCCCTGTTAGGGACTTCACCGTTTCTCAGCCACCCCGGCTTCTCCAGAAAGATGCCACAGACAAGAAAAGCTCTCCCATCCTTGTCCCTCCCACCGCAGGTCCAAGGTGGACAGTGTCCTCAGGAGCTAGCTTTGGGCTCCCCCGTAGATCCTCGGTCTGCAGGAGGCTCTGGGGCTGGGAACCAGAGGTCAGGGGCTATGACTGTCCCATTTTCCTGGCTTAGCTACTAGCCCAGCTCTCCTGTCTACCTACTGTCTCTCTTCTCTGAGTCCCAGGGAAGGGAGCATTTGGAACCCATCTAGGGAAGGTCTGAGTAGTCAGGGACCTGAAGGTTACTATCCTGTCCTCCCTGGGGTGGCTTTGGTTTGTTGAGTGCATTCTGCATGCCAGGCTGGTTCGTAGAGGTGCAGT
This sequence comes from Macaca fascicularis, assembly GCF_037993035.2. NCBI lineage: Eukaryota > Metazoa > Chordata > Mammalia > Primates > Cercopithecidae > Macaca > Macaca fascicularis. The sequence goes on along the minus strand of NC_088385.1, from coordinate 128,544,004 downwards.
GTTGGACAAGACACCTGTGGTGAGTGCCCCTCTGTGCCCCGTCTCAAAGGGAAGGACGGTACAGGAACAGGTGATTACCGTCGTGAGTGCTCTAACAGGATCCCTGGGAGGGGCCTTGAACCCAGTGCAGGTGGGCAGGAGGGGCTTCCAGAAGAAAGCAGCCTGTAAACTGGCCAGGCGGGATGAATGGGCATCAGCCAAGTGGCTTGGCGGGGTGGGGTTGGCCTTCCGGGCTGGGAGAACAGAGACCGATTGTGTGACCCCTTGCGGTCTTTCTTGGGGAGCAGACAGAGGTGGGAAAGGTGGGCAGGGTCCGAGCCTGTGGGTGCGGCCGTGGAAGGTCTCGAGCCGTGTGCTGTGGCAAGAAGCATGCACCCTCTGTCCTCCTCTCCTAGAGCTGCTATAACCGGTGGCTTAAAACAACGGGCCTTTCTTCTCTCCCAGTTCTGGAGGCCAGGAGTCTGAAGTCAAGGTGTGGGCTGGCGGGCGGGGCTGGCTTTGCAGGCTCTAGGGGAGGGTCCTTCCCCACGCCTCGAGCTCCTGGTATGTGCTGCCATCCTTGGCACTTACTGGCTTGTAGACAGGGCTCCAGTCTGTGGAAGGCCAGTGTCTTCACACACGTTCACTCCGTGCGTGTCCATCTCTATGTCCAAATGGCCCCCTTTCGTAAGGACACCAGTCATACTGGATTAGCGTTCACCTGAATTACCTCGTTTAACCTGACGGTCTCTGCAAAGCCCCCATCTCCAAATAAAGATCACACTCTGAGGCTTGGGGTTTAGAGCCCCCATCGTGTCTTTCTGGGATACACAGTTTGCTCCCTAATACCCTTTCTGGGGGTCTGGCGGTGCCTGCAGCCTCCCCATCTGACCAGTTCTGTCTGTTCCCCTGCAGAACCGGGCTGTGGGTCGGCCCAAGGGGAAGCTGGGCCCGGCCTCCGCGGTGAAGTTGGCCGCCAACCGGACAACGGCAGGAGCTCGGCGGCGCCGGACGCGATGCCGCAAGTGCGAGGCCTGCCTGCGGACCGAGTGCGGAGAGTGCCACTTCTGCAAGGACATGAAGAAGTTCGGGGGCCCCGGGCGCATGAAGCAGAGCTGCATCATGCGGCAGTGCATCGCGGTGAGTGCAGCCCCGGTCCAGCCCTGCGCTCGATCCAGGCCCCTGCGTGCCGGCCCGCGTGTCTGACAGCTGCTCGCTCTGGCCGCCCCTCCGCACACAGAGAAGCCGGGGCTGTGGACTGCCCGAGAGCTCTTCCTGTGGACGGGAAGGCGCCGGCCGCTTTGCAGGCTCAGGCCTCCTGCTCCTTCCCTCCCAGGGTGCCCAGGTACTTTGAAGTTGCTGCCATTAAAGATGACAAGCAGCCTGTCCTGTCTGTGACCCCGTTGCCAACATTACGGTCCAGTTGGTGATGGTTCTGGGCCCTTCCTTCCTCCCGGCCCTGCCTTCAGAGTCAGAAGTCTGGGTGGAAGGTCAGCGCCCCATCTCAGGGGGCTGCCCCCAACAAGGAGTGATTTATGGTGCCGAGGAACCGTGCCTGGGAGAGCCTGGCCTGCCCCTCCACACCGCCTGGCCTCAGCTCCAGCAGTGGCCCCGCGCCGCTGGTCTTGTACCCGGACCGGGCAGTGGACGTGGACTTCCGCAACGGGGCCAGGTCGCGGGGTTTGCCCTTGAATCGCCTTGTACACACCCACATGCTCTGCCTTCCCCAGGGCGCTGCTCCCTGGGGGCCGGCGATCCTCCCTGTGGAGGAGTCGTCTCCCAATCCCCGTGGAAAAGCAGGCTCGGCTGGAGGGACGGGATTCCTCGGCCTTGGTGCGCTCATCTACAGGCCCAGCCTGGCATAGGGTGAGCCCTTCCTCCTTGGCTGCCGATGCCCCCCAGGCCCAGACACCTCACCCATCTCCTTCCACGCATATTTCTTGTGTTTTGTTTTTTTAAATTGTGGTCAAAAAATACATTAATCATTTTTAAGTATGCAATACAGTAGTATTATCATATGCACGTTTTTGGGAAGCTGATCCCCAGAACTTTTTCATTTTGCAAAACTGAAACTGCATACCCATTGAAGCTCTCCTCTCCTTTCCCCTCCCTCAGCCCCGGGCAACCACCATTCCACTTTCAGTTTCTAAGAGCTTGACTCCTCTCCGGACCTCATAGAAGTGGAATCATGCAGTAATTGGCTTTCTGTGATTGGATTGGCTTGTTTATAGCCCTGAGCATAATGTCCTCAGGGTTCATCCATGTTGAAGCATATGACAATTTCCTTTTTTTTTTTTTTAATGGCCAATTAATACTCTATTGTGTATTTGCACCAAATTTTCTTTTTTTTTTCTGAGACGGAGTCTCACTCTGTCGCCCAGGCTGGAGTGCAGCGGTGGAATTTTGGCTTACTACAACCTCTGCCTCCTGGGTTCAAGCAATTCTCCTGCCTCAGTCTCCCGAGTACCTGGGATTACAGGCACCCGCCACCACATCGGGCTAATTTTAAAATTTTTAGTACAGGGCTTCATCATGTTGGCCAGGCTGGTCTCGAACTCTTGACCTCAGGTGATCCGCCCACCTTGGCCTCCAAGAGTGCTGGGATTATAGGCGTGAGCCACCGCGCCGGACCAAAATTTTCTTTATCCGTTCATCTGTTGATGGACGTATGGGTTGCTTTCACCTGTTGCCTATTGTGAATAGTGCTGCAGTGAACATCGGTGTGCAGATACCTCTTTGAGATCGTGTTTTGAATTCTTCTGGATATACAGTTGAACCTTGGAACAACACAAGGGTGGGGCACCACCTGACCCCTGTGCAGTTGAAAATCTGAGTGTAACTTTTGACTCCCCTAAAACTTAACTACTGTTAGCCTCTTGTTGACCAGAAGCCTTATCAGTAACAAAAACAGTCCATTAACACATATTTTATGTTATATGTATTATATACTGTATTCTCACAATAAAGTAAGCTAGAGAAAAGAAAATACTAAGATCATTAGGAAAATATATTTATCGTTCATTAAGTGGGAGTGGATCATCGTAAAGGTCTTCATGCTCATCATCTTCACATTGTATAGACAGAGGAGGAGGGATTGGTCTTGCTGTCTCAGGGTGGCAGAGGCAGAAGAGATGAAGGAGGTAGAAGGGGGAGGCAGGAGACGCAGGCACACTCAGTATAACTTTTATTGAAAAAAAAATCCGCATATAAGTGAACCCACACAGTTCAATCCTGTGCTGTGTAAGGGCCAACTCCGTGCCCAAAAGTGGGCTTGCTGGGTCATATGATGATTCTATTTTTAGCTTTTTGAGGAACCTCTGTACTGTTGGCCACTGTGGCTGTGCCGTTTCACATTCCCACCACGGGTGCATGGAGGTTCCTGTTTCTCTCTCTCTCTTTTTTTGAGACGGAGTCTTGCTCTGTTGCCCAGGCTGGAGTGCAGTGGTGTGATCTCGGCTCACTGCAAGCTCTGCCTCCTGGGTTCACGCTGTTCTCCGGCCTCAGCCTCCCGAGTAGCTGGGCGCCTACCACCATGCCTGGCTAATTTTTTGTATTTTTAGTAGAGACGGGGTTTCACCATGTTGGCCAGGATGGTCTCAATCTCCTGACCTTGTGAGCCGCCCACCTCGGCCTCCCAAAGTGCTGGGATTACAGGCGTGAGCCACCGCGCCCAGCGAAGGTTCCTATTTCTCTGCATCCCCATCAACATCTGTTATGTTATGGGCTTTTAGTTTGTTTGTTTTTAGTAGCCATCCTAATGTGTATGAGGTGACATCTCAGTGTAGTTTTTATTTACTTTTCCCTAATGCCTAGTGATGTTGAGCATCTTTCACCTTTAGGTGCTTATTGGCTGTTTGTCTGTCTTCTTTGGAGAAATGTCTGAGTCCTTAGACCGTTTTTACACTGGTTTTCTTTTCTTTTTTTGAGAGTCTCACTCTTTTGCCCAGGCTAGAGTGCGATGGCGCAGTCTCAGCTCACTGCAACCTCTGCCTCCCGGGTTCAAGCAATTATCCTGCCTCAGCCTCCCAGGTAGCTGGGGTTACAGGCACGTACCACCACACTCAGCTAATTTTTGTGTTTTTGGTAGAGGCAGGGTTTCACTTTATTGACCAGGCTGGTCTCAAACCCCTGACCTCAGTTGATCACCGCCCCGCCCCCGCCCCCCGCCTTGGCCTCCCAAAATTCTGGGATTACAAGTGTGAGCCACTGCACCTGGCCTAAATCGGTTTTCTTTTGGAGGTTTTTGTTGTTGAGTTAGAGGAGTTCTAAATATGTTTTGGATATTAACCCTTATCAGGTCTCTGGTTTGCAAGGATTTTCTCCCATCCTGTAGGTTGCCTTTTCCTCTGTTGATTCTTTCCTTTGCTGCAGAAGTTCAGTTTCACTGCTTGTGCTTTTAATTGGTACCCAAACCCCAGGATATTTTCATGGATTTCGGGGAATTTGTGAGCCATCCTGAAATTAAATGCATTTTTGTCTGTGTGCATGCATGGATGTACATTTTTTGGAGATAGGGTCCATGTGACCCATTGGATCCTATAGAATTTAAAAGAGCTTGTCTATAGCAACTGTTGGTTTTTAGAACGGTGTCACCTAAAACTCAAATGTGTGCCAGCAATGAATCCACGACTGTCTTTTTCTCTTTGGCATTACTTTTTCTCCCACCCCCCATGTGCTGGGCCCGGTTATAGGAAATTTGTCTCGGGTGCCCCCTTATCTTTGCTACTCTGGTTCCTGGCACAGTGCATGCTGTTTGAAGGAAACCCCATTTTTTAATGTCTCCTACTCTCTTCAGCTTGACATAGCTTCTGGAACTGATGGCAGATGCAGGCTTGGCCTGACCCTTGGTGTCCTTCTTACTCTTCTCCCAGCCCTTCTGCTCTGCCAGGGCACTTCTCACGCATTACCCACCTATGACATACGCAGCCCCACCTATCTTCCTCTTCTGTCCCCTCCCTTTGCTCCGTCGCTGGGGCTGCCTCCATAGCTTCCTCCCCTCTCCACCATGTCCCTGCTGGTGTCCCTGCTGGTGCCGTGCAGTCTGCCCTCTAACATGAGCCCCAAGCCCCTCCCCAGCCCCTGCAGGAGATTTGCCTCTTGCGCCACCTCCCATCCTGCCACCTGGCTTAGAGCCAGTTCTGCCATCTGCCCCACCCCACCACAGACCCTCTTCTTGCCGTGTGGGCCGTGCTTCACCCTCTGCCCCCCACTGCAGTCTGGTCTCCAGCCGTCCCCTTTGGCCCGGCCTGCTCTGCGCAGGCTGCTCTGTCCTCATTCACCTTGAGGCCCTGCGGCCTTGCCCACTTGGCTTCTCTCCACCCTGTCCCGAGTCCTCCAGAAATCAGCCTCTGCTGCTTTTGAGAACTCTTGAATATGACTTTTCCATGTTTTCTTTGGATTTCAGCGACTAATGTCTTTTTCTTCCCAAATAGCTCACGGGGAGCAGCCATCTCCCTCACTCCTGCGTCCCCCAAGACTTTGTTTCAGACCGTGGCAGATGTGTGTTTGGTATTTGTGGAAGGAACGATGACTGCCTTGCCTTCTGTGTCCTGTTTATTAGAATTCAGACATTTGCGCCATTTAATCAAGTCTTTTTCACTTACCAGTGGCGTGTATATTCCCAGCCTGCTTGAAGCTCCTCTGAGCAGCGTAATAAAGGTTGGCTACCGGTGCACTGGGCGGGATGAGGCTGACCCGTCCTGGCCTCAGGGGGCTCACAGCCGGGTGCACCAAGTTCTCACACTTCAGGGTCTCAGGAGCCCTTCATGCTCTTAAAAATTATGAAGACCCTAAAGAGTTTTTCTTTTATGCAGGTTATATATTTATTAATACTGACTATATTAAAAATTTAAACTGAGTTTGGTGTGAGAGGACTTTAGCTTAAAAAAAAAAAAAAATTAAAACTGATTTTTTTTTTTTTTTTTTTTGAGACAGAGTCTCACTCTGTCACCCAGACTGGAGTGCAGTGGTATACTCGTGGTTCACTGCAGCCTCTACCTCCTGGGCTCAAACAATCCTCCCACCTCAGCCTCCCGAGTAGCTGGGACTGCAGGCATTCACTATGCCCAGCTGATTTTTGTATTTTTTGTAAAGACAGGGTTTTGCCACATTGCCCAGGCTAGTCTCAAACTCCTGGACTCAGGCAATCTGCCTGCCTTGGCCTACCAAAGTGTTGGGATTACAGGCATGTGCTATCACTCCTGGCCAAGAAATTTTTTTTTAGATTTTAAATTTATCTTAAAATAACAAGAAAGGGCCGGGCGCGGTGGCTCAAGCCTGTAATCCCAGCACTTTGGGAGGCCGAGACGGGCGGATCACGAGGTCAGGAGATCGAGACCATCCTGGCTAACACGGTGAAACCCCGTCTCTACTAAAAATACAAAAAACTAGCCGGGCGAGGTGGCGGGCGCCTGTAGTCCCAGCTACTCAGGAGGCTGAGGCAGGAGAATGGCGTAAACCTGGGAGGTGGAGCTTGCAGTGAGCTGAGATCCGGCCACTGCACTCCAACCTGGGCGACAGAGCGAGACTCCATCTCAAAAAAAAAAAAAAAAAAAACAAGAAAGCCCATGACAGGTTAATAGAAATAACATATTTTGGCTGTTTTGGCTGGGCACGGTGGCTCAAGCGTGCAATCCCAGCACTTTGGGAGGCTGAGGTGGGAGGATCACTTGAGGTCAGAAGTTTGAGACCAGCCTGGCCAACATGGTGAAACCCCATCTCTACTAAAAAGACAAAAATTACCCAGCATGCCTGTAGTCCCAGCTACTTGGGAGGCTGAGGTGGGAGAATCGCCTGAACCCAGGAGGCAGATGGAGGTTGCAGTGAGCCAAGATCATGTCACTGCACTCCAGACTGGGCGACAAAGCAAGACACTGTCACAAAAATAAATAAGAAAAAAGAAACATATTTTTATGAGAAATAATTACATTTTCCAAAAACAGAAATAAGAATAATGGCATTGTTTTATATTTTTGTAAATCTCTTTTATGTCTGGTTCATTAGAAAGGGCTTGGAATTGCCGGGCACGGTGGTTCACACCTGTGATCCTAGCACTTTGGGAGGCTGAGGCAGGTGGATCACGAGATCAGGAGTTCGAGACCGGCCTGGCCAACATGGTGAAAGCCCCTGTCTCTACTAAAAATACAAAAAAGTAGCTGGGTGTGATGGCGGGCACCTGTGCTACTCGGGAGACTGAGGCAGGAGAATCGCTTGAACCCAGAAGGCAGAGGTTGCAATGAGTCGAGACTGTGCCACCGCACTCTAGCCTGGGTGACAGAGCAAGATTCCATCTCAAAAAAAAAAAAAAAAAAGACCTGGAATTTTCATATCTGCTTCTGTGTTTTATCTATTGTGATATGTTGTTTTGGAGGGAGTATGAGGAAAATTCGGCCTCACACAGATATATACTAGTTGGAAAAGGGAGGAGTATTTTAATAATTGTGGATACTCTGATACTCAACTAGAACTCAGCAGAGTTTTCTTTAAAGGTTAGTTGCAATGTGGAGTCTGAAACTGTATCAGTGAGCTGTTCACACTGTTACATGGAACTTCATCAGCCTGTCTTGCCCTTTGAGTAGCTCATTTGCTCAGGCATGATGTTGTAACACCATGTATTGGTCATCTGGAAAATATTGGCTCCCTGAGTTAGGCGGATTTTCCAAATATTGGCACATAATATTATTTTAGAAATCACATTTGTTAATATGATCACTGATCTCATCGGAAAAGTCTCTCAGTATTGGGAAGCTGTGCAGGTTATGGTGGTTCATGTAAGTTTTCCAGAAGTCTCATTGTCATTCAGAAACTTGAATTTTGTCATTTGCAACAAATGCGGTCAGTTATTTTTCTGGAAATGACAAGCTCACTTCTTTGATCTTCACAGAAATACACCAATGTCCAGGGGCTTTCTATCAGTCATTCCTTCAAGTAAAAATAATCTATGGAGAAAGTGGCCATTTCGGCTCCCAGCTCAGTCACGAGTGCCTTTCCTTTGGTACGCATCACCTGTGTGCCGAGGCACTTTACACATATTCTTATTGTCACAAAGCATCTGAAAAGGATGTGTACTCTAGGGCAAGGTTTTCATAAAGTAATTTTTACTGTTTCATCAGAGATATTCTTAGATGAAACTGGGGATCTTTTTAATAAGTGTATGGTCGTGAGTCCCCTCATGGCTGCTGGTGCAGCTGGGGGCCTTGCCTTGACTGGTGCTGAGGGGCCAGCAGTTTTACCCACCAGTACAAATATCAATACTGTGCAAAAGGCAAATAACATCGGTTACTCTGAAGACAGTTCTGACCTCCTAGCCTCTCTGTAAAGGTCTTGGGAGCCCGCAGTCCGTGTCTGTGCCTTGAATGCCCACTGGTGAGATGCAGCCTCATCTCATCTGCATGGATCTGGGCTGGGTTCACGCTCCCGCTCCTTTGGAGCTTTTATGAATGTGAGGCCTTCCCTGATCTCCATATTTAAAATCAACCCCCCTTCTGCCCCTCACTCCAGCCCTCTAATTTTTCCCCATGTCTCTGTCTCTAACATGCTCTGTTCTTCATTTTGTCTGCCTCCCTCCACTAAAATGTAAGCTCTGGATGGCAGAGATTTTGAGCTGTCTTGTTCCTTGCTATATCCCCAGCAATTAAGAGTAGTATCTGGCATGCGGAGGTAGTAGCCTGATACATAGTTCAGTGAATGAGTGAGTGAATGTGCCTGGGCCACTTTCCTGGGGTCTCCTGGCAGGTCCGAGGGGAGCAGCTCATGCCCTTGACCTGGCCCTCCTGGGGGTCCATGCTTCCCACCCCTGATGACTTGTCTTGTTCTCCCTGGCTCCTCAGCCAGTGCTCCCCCACACCGCCGTGTGCCTTGTGTGTGGCGAGGCGGGGAAGGAAGACACAGTGGAAGAGGAGGAAGGCAAGTTTAACCTCATGCTCATGGAGTGCTCCATCTGCAACGAAATCATCCACCCCGGATGCCTTAAGGTGAGCGGCCCAGTGGGAACAGGTGATGCTGACGCTGTGGGGCAGGTAGGGTTGCTGGAGATGCTGGTGAGGTGGTGGGATGCAGGTCGTGCGGTGAATTCCTGGAGAACCCCTGAGTCTGGGTGATCCTGTGTGTCAAGGGGATAAGCCCAGAACAAGGAGGGCCTGGAGTACCTTGGAGACCCAGTGTCATTAAAGGAATAAACAGACTCCCACGTCCCAGGACGTCAGAACCAGAGAGGGTTCCCAGAGTCTCAGCGGATGGCAAACACAGGCGGCTTGTTTGTAGCTGGGCCAGAGGGAGAGCCTCCAGGTGGCTCCAGGCTTCTGGGAGAACAAGGCCCCACACCCCACTCCTTCCTTCAGCACCCTGTAGAGTCCTCTGCAAAGTCCTTTCTGCATGCCAGGCGCTGAGCTCGTGGCTTTACCTGGGTCATACCCCTCAGTGAGATGGGCACACTAACTTTTATGGCTGAGGGCACCAGCCTACAGAGACAGAGTGACTTGCCCAGGGTCCCAGAGAAGCAAAAGGGCTCCGCCTCTGAACCCTGGCCTGGATCCACAGTTGCCCGTCTCTGCCAGCCTCTGCGGCTGTGTTTTCTTTTGGCTGGAAACAGGATAGACGTGACACTGGGGAGGGGGTGCTGCTGCTTCTGGAAGACATGGCCTCACAGAGCCTTGTGCCCGTGGGCCCTCTTCTCCGCTCGTCCCTCTTCTGAGTCCTGGTGTTCCCCGCAGATTAAGGAGTCAGAGGGTGTGGTCAACGACGAGCTTCCAAACTGCTGGGAGTGTCCGAAGTGTAACCACGCCGGCAAGACCGGGAAAGTGAGTGCCGGGCTCCAAGTCCCAGGGTCAGTCGGGAGAGGGGCGGGCCTGGGCCTGGCTGGGACCAGCCTGTCCCAGGAGTGTCAGGCAGGTGGGGTGCCGTGGGCCTGGGGAGGAGGAAGGGCAAGTCCAAAGGTATACAGTTGGTCTGTTCCTTCTCTCTTTTTGGCCTACAAGCAAAAGCGTGGCCCTGGCTTTAAGTACGCCTCCAACCTGCCCGGCTCCCTGCTCAAGGAGCAGAAGATGAACCGGGACAACAAGGAAGGGCAGGAACCTGCCAAGCGGAGGAGCGAATGTGAGGAGGCACCCCGGCGCAGGTCGGACGAGCACCCCAAGAAGGTGCCGCCGGACGGCCTCCTGCGCAGAAAGTCTGATGACGTGCACCTGAGGAAGAAGCGGAAATACGAGAAGCCCCAGGAGCTGAGTGGACGCAAGCGGGTACGGACCAGGAGGGGCTGAGAGACAAAGGGGGTGGTCTGGCTGGTCCTAGGTGCTGGGTTGGAAGGCCGGGGCAGGGGGTGGGCAGCGAGTAGAGCTTGGGATAATCCCAGCCTCTTGCTGCCCTGAGCAGGTCACCTAAGTCCTGAGAGCCCTGCCCCAAGGAAAGGAGGGGGAAACCAGCGAGTCACTCCTCTTCCCACCCCCCCCTTTAGGCCTCATCGCTTCAAACGTCCCCCGGTTCCTCCTCTCACCTCTCGCCGAGGCCCCCTCTAGGCAGCAGCCTCAGCCCCTGGTGGAGATCCAGTCTCACTTACTTCCAGCAGCAGGTGCTCCCACGACGCACGCCCTCCTGAGGCCCTGGGGACTGGCGAGTCCCGGGCTGTCCCCCACCCCACCCCGCTGGTCCTCCACCCCACTGCTGCCTCTCCTGACGCTTCCCAGGTCTCGGCCCCAGATCTCTGGCTCGTGGTTCTGGCTTCGGGCCTGGGAAGCTGTCTGTGACTAGAGCCTCTGTTGGTTGGGATGGAAGCTGTGAGTCCAGGGAACCTCTGAGGAGCCTGGTGGCCCTGCTCCACCCACGGGCCATGCTGTCACCAGCCACAAGGTGGCGCCAGGAGTCTCTCCCAGCTCTAGCCATTCCGGCTGGGCCGGGGATTCCCACAGGGCTGTGCTCCAGAACTGGCTCCCAAAGCCGAGGATTGTTTGAATGGCGGCTGCACATCTCCGGGTCTGGGGGGTGGGAGGTCAGTTGGGTGGGAACAGTTCAACCGGACTACTTCCAGCTTCTTCCTTGAAAGCCGCAGGCAGGGCTCGCCCGTCTGTCGGTCAGACGTGGAGATGGCATTTGTGGGGAAGGCGTCCCTCCAGCCCCTCCTCTAGAGACTGTGGACTCATGGTGGGGTGGGGTGTCGAGGGGACCAAATCCCAGGAGCCCGGGGAGCAAGCTCTGCGTCCTTTCTTTTTCGTGACAGCTCAAACCTGGCAAAGAAGATAAGCTTTTCAGGAAAAAGGTACCATCTTCCCCTCCCCCTGTGCCCCAGGCCCGAGCGGTTAGAGCTGCACAGCAGCTCCCTGGGCCGCAGTCCCGTGGCAGGGGGGCGGGAGGCCTTGGGTGGGCGCAGCCCTGAGCCCTACAGGCTGATGCGTCTCCGCTCTCGCCCTCAGCGTCGGTCCTGGAAGAACGCCGAGGACCGCATGGCGCTGGCCAACAAGCCCCTCCGGCGCTTCAAGCAGGAACCCGAGGACGATCTGCCCGAGGCACCCCCAAAGACCAGGGAGAGCGACCACTCCCGCTCCAGCTCCCCCACCGCAGGACCCAGCACCGAGGGGACCGAGGGCCCGGAGGAGAAGAAGAAGGTGAAGATGCGCCGGAAGCGGCGGCTTCCCAACAAGGAGCTGAGCAGGGAGCTGAGCAAGGAGCTCAACCACGAGATCCAGAGGACGGAGAGCAGCCTGGCCAACGAGAACCAGCAGCCCATCAAGTCGGAGCCTGAGAGTGAGGGCGAGGAGCCCAAGCGGCCCCCAGGCGTCTGCGAGCGTCCCCACCGCTTCAGCAAGGGGCTCAACGGCACCCCTCGGGAGCTGCGGCACCAGCTGGGACCCGGCCTGCGCAGCCCGCCCCGTGTCATCTCCCGGCCCCCACCCTCCGTGTCCCCGCCCAAGTGTATCCAGATGGAGCGCCATGTGATCCGGCCACCCCCCATCAGCCCCCCGCCTGACTCGCTACCCCTGGACGATGGGGCAGCCCACGTCATGCACAGGGAGGTGTGGATGGCCGTCTTCAGCTACCTCAGCCACCAAGACCTGTGTGTCTGCATGCGGGTCTGCAGGACCTGGAACCGCTGGTGAGCGGCAGCCTGTGTAGGGCTCTAGGTTAAGGCTCAGGCAGCACCAGGGATGGCCCGTGTGTGTGGAGTCGCTGGTGATGCTCTTTCCTTCCAAGCCCCAGTATGACTTCATTGTGCTCCGTAAAGCGTTCCAGCTGGCTGCAGTGGCCCCTCTGGTCTTGTCAGAGGAGGTGACCTGGTTTACTCCCTGATTTAGCTTCCTGGAGGGTAAAGTGAGGACCACGTGAAGTCCTTGGCTTCGGAGAGTTAGTCCAGGTTTCCAGCAAGGTTGCCAGTTGCAACTTCAGGCCAGCCGATATTTACCAGCTTTCTGGCCTTAGCTCTGCCTTACCCCTCTTGGATGAACGGGCATGAGACCTGCTTCATGGGGTTGTTTGGAAGAACCGCCGGTAGAGGGCGTTGTAAAGCCCATGGTAAATACTTGCGGGAGGCCTGGCGCAGTGGCTCATGCTTGTAATCCCAGCACTTTACGGGCGGATCACTTGAAGTCAAGAGTTCAAGACCAGCCTGGCCAACATGGTGAAACCCCATTTCTACTAAAAATATAAAAATTAGCCGGGTGTGGTGGTGCACACCTGTAATCCTGGCTACTCGGGAGGCTGAGGCAGGATAATTGCTTGAATGTGGGAGACAAAGGTGGTGGTGAGCAGAGATTGCACCACTACACACCAGTCTGGGAACAGAGCGAGACTCCGTCTCAATAAATACATACATACATACATACATAATTGATGGAGACTGGAGGCCATGGCTGTCAGAGCAGATGGCAGGTGCCTGCATCGGGGCAGGACAGGTGCTACATAGAGAAGGGTCCAGAGCGCCGAGTTAAGGAGCCTCCCAGAAGTTGGTAGGTGGGGAGAGTTAGAGCCGTGCATGGGCTGCCAGGGAGCCCCACCTCTGACGATGTGTCCCCACCCGGCCGGTCCCCAGGTGCTGCGATAAGCGGTTGTGGACCCGCATTGACCTGAACCACTGCAAGTCTATCACACCCCTGATGCTGAGTGGCATCATCCGGCGACAGCCTGTCTCCCTCGACCTCAGCTGGACCAATATCTCCAAGAAGCAGCTGAGCTGGCTCATCAACCGGCTGCCTGGTGAGCCCTGGGCCAGTGGCCCCGAGTGTGTCTGCTGCAGTGGGGGCTGGGGGCGCATCCCCTGACCTTCACCCTTTTCTGTGTCCCCAACAGGGCTCCGGGACTTGGTGCTGTCAGGCTGCTCATGGATCGCGGTCTCAGCCCTTTGCAGCTCCAGTTGTCCGCTGCTCCGGACTCTGGATGTCCAGTGGGTGGAAGGACTAAAGGATGCCCAGATGCGGGATCTCCTGTCCCCGCCCACAGACAACAGGCCAGGTGAGTTGCCAGGCTGGGGGTTTCTGTGGGGGTGGGGTGACCGAGCTAGGCTGTTGGATCTGCTTTTACCCTCAGGCCCTAGCATGTCCTCCATTGTTCTCAGGCCCCAGCCCTTCCCCAGAGGACATAGGGATGAGTGTCTGCTGCCGTGTTCTCAGTTTGCTTCAGGCACAGAGGGGATCTGGGAGGAGGCAGGGGCTCCTGTGCACATGCGAGACGCGCTCATGGGACTCCGTGTGCGTCTCACTGCTTTCCTGTTGACTCACTCATGGGGGCTCTGCATGCGTCTCACTGCTTTGCTGTTGACTTGCCCCTCGTTGGTTTCAAGTCTCCATGGCCATCAGGATCAGTGTGGTTACGCAAGGGCTTCCAGGATGGCGCCTCCCCCTGGGCTGGACTGGACTGCCTAGGTCTGTGCTTCTTGCCAAGTCACAGGGATTGGAGGTGCTGCGCGGCCTCTGCACTGGTTGGCGGATGACTACTGGGTGGAATGTGGGCTCAGTGTTTAGGTCTTTTAGTTTTTCAAGAGAATCTGGAAATCTAAGTTTTGATGTGGAGTCTGATTTTTAACTGTTAGAATTCTGATTTTGGGAGGAAGCAGTTTGTAACTAAATGAGATCTGAGTGTTCTGTCTGGCTGGTGGGCCTTTTTAGAGTGTCATGTCAGTGTGACCAGGCCTCCTCGGTCAGATTGACGGGTTGCCCCCTCCTTCCCGCCCCACCAGGTCAGATGGACAATCGGAGCAAGCTCCGGAACATCGTGGAGCTGCGCCTGGCAGGCCTGGACATCACAGATGCCTCCCTGCGGCTCATCATCCGCCACATGCCCCTGCTCTCCAAGCTCCACCTCAGTTACTGTAACCACGTCACCGACCAGTCCATCAACCTGCTCACCGCTGTTGGCACCACCACCCGAGACTCCTTAACCGAGATCAACCTGTCTGGTGAGTCAGGGGCCCCCATCAAGTCTGCCCAGCACTCCGTGGGAGGGCCAGGAGGTTCACATTTGTGGAAAATGACTCATGTGTTCACAACTATGTGGTCACAGTGCTTGGTGTCTCGTTTACTGAGATAGACAGCCCCGTCCAGAGGGGAAACACATTAAACAAAGAGTTACTGTTGGCTGGGTGGTGGTGGCTCACGCCTGTAATCCCAGCACTTTGGGAGGCTGAGGCAGGTGGATCATAAGGACAGGAGTTCAAGACTAGCCTGGCCAACATGGTGAAACCCCGTCTCTGCAAAAATAATACAAAAATTAGCCGGGCATGGTGCCCGGCACCTGTAATCCCAGCTACTTGGGAGGCTGAGGCAGGAGAATCGCTTGAAACTGGAAGGTGGAGGTTGCTGTGAGCCAAGATTGCACCGCTGCACTCCAGCCTAGGTGACAAGACCAAAACTCTGTCTCAAAAAAAAAGTTCCTGTTGGAATTGTAGTAATTGCTACGCCCAGAATAGTGCCGGTTAGCAGCAGCCACGAGCACACAGCAGTGGTTCCTGACTGAAACTACGGACAAGGCACAGCTTCCCCAGGGGGTGCAGAGGAGCCGGTGCCTGACAACCAGGGTGTGGAGATAGTGGGGGCCGGGGGGCGAGGGCCCTGGTGGGCAGGAGGGAGCTTGGTTTCTGCCTTTGCTGTCGTTGCTTACATGCACCCCTTGTGACTCTGCCATCAAGGGGCCTGTTGTTGGAGAGAAAAAAACCCACAGTTAGTTCCATTATTGTTCTGTGTCTGTCGCTGTGGTGGCAGGATCTTCACTCGCTCCATTTGCTGGCGGGGCGGCAGTTCGTTCTGAAGGACTTGGGGCTCCAGTATGCAGCGAGGTACACAGAGCAGTGCTGCCTGCTCTTAGCCCAACTAACCCGATTTTGGTCTGGTAGCTTAGGATGGTCTGGACTGGGGGGTGTCGGGTTTGGGTGAGACCAAAAAAAGAAAGAGAAAAAGAAACTTAACTTACGGGTTTTTTGTTTTGTTTTGTTTTTTTGTTTTTTGAGATGGAGTCTTGCTCTGTAGCCTAGGCTGGAGTACAGCAGCGCGATCTCCACTCACTGCAAGCTCCACCCTCTGGGTTCCCGCCACTCTCCTGCCTCAGCCTCCCGAGTAGCTGGGACTACAGGCGCCCGCCACCACGCCCGGCTAATTTTTTGTATTTTTAGTAGAGACAGGGTTTCACCATGCTAGCCAGGATGGTCTCGATCTTCTGACCTCGTGATCTGCCTGCCGTGGCCTCCCAAAGTGCTGGGATTACAGGCGTGAGCCACCGTGCACGGCCAGGTTTTTTTTTTTTTTTTTTACCCTCAGAAATTACCAAGTACTAAAGACACCCCCATCTCACCAAATTACATTTTGACACAGCACAGTGGTGATGTACACGTTGTTTTCTCCTCTGCATCCCACATTCATGCCTGATAAACTATCTGGCAACCGTGCCTCATAGCAGGGGCATGGGAGCTTTGGATGGGATGAGATCATTCAGGACCTAGGAAGCCATTCTTTCTCCTTATGAAGTTTTGATGACAGGAATTGTTCCACCTCGTGGAGGCAAAGAACCAGAGTGAATTGAGGCTTCTCCAGCTCAAGGGCCAGGTCATGGGCTTGAATCGGTGGTGGAGCTGCCCTTTGGAGAGGGTCTGGGAGTCATCTTACTCTAAGTGCTGGCATTTTAGTAAATCGCTTCATTATATCCTGGTTTAGTTATTATGGATGCGTAGCAGAGATCTCAGTATAAATTCCCTCCCCTGCGGTTTGGGCCATGCTGTGTGTGTGTGTGCAAATCATCTTTGGCATTTTGTTTTTCCAGCATGATAAATTGAGGTCATCTTTTCATCTCAGTGCATAAGCTCTCTGCATTCTTTTTTGTCTTTTTTTTTTTTTTTTTTTTGAGATGGAGCTTTGCTCTGTCGCCCAGGCTGGAGTGCAGTGGTGCGATCTCGGCTCACTCCAACCTCTGCCTCCCATATTCCAGTGATTCTTCTGCCTCAGTCTTGTGAGTAGCTGGGATTACAGGCGCCTGCCACCATGCCTGGCTAAGTTTTGTATTTTTAGTAGAGATGGGGTTTCACCATGTTGGCCAGGCTGGCTTTGAACTCCTGACCTCAGGTGATCCACCCATCTCTGTCTCCCAAAGTGCTGGGATTACAGGTGTGAGCCACCGCACCCAGCCTGCATTCTTGTTAAGAGCTGTGAAGTGGCTGGGCGCGGTGGCTCACACCTGTAATCCCAGCACTTTGGGGGGCTGAAGCAGGCGGATCATGAGGTCAGGAGATCGAGACCATCCTGGCTAACACGGTGAAACCCCGTCTCTCCTAAAAAAGAAAATACAAAAGAAAATTAGCTGGGTGTGGTGGTGGGCGCCTGTAGTCTCAGCTACTCGGGAGGCTGAGGCAGGAGAATGGCGTGAACACGGGAGGCGGAGCTTGCAGTGAGCCAAGATCGTGCCACTGCACTCCAGCCTGGGTGACAGAGTGAGACTCCATCTCAAAAAAAAAAAAAAAAAAAGGAAAGAAGGAGCTGTGAAGTATATTAAGGCGTATCTCTATACTTAGACTCTTCTAGATTTTCTTTTTTTTTTTTTTTTTTTTTGAGACGGAGTCTCGCTCTGTCACCCAGGCTGGAGTGCAGTGGCCGGATCTCAGCTCACTGCAAGCTCCGCCTCCCGGGTTCATGCCATTCTCCTGCCTCAGCCTCCCGAGTAGCTGGGACTACAGGCGCCCGCCACCTCGTCCGGCTAGTTTTTTGTATTTTTTAGTAGAGACGGGGTTTCACCGTATTAGCCAGGATGGTCTCGATCTCCTGACCTCGTGATCCACCCGTCTCGGCCTCCCAAAGTGCTGGGATTACAGGCTTGAGCCACCGCGCCCGGCCTAGATTTTCTTTAAAAAAAAGAAAAACTTCCCCTCTCATTGGTGTAACTAGTTGAGTTACTGGAAAAATAAACTTATCCTGATGTAAGCACCAGAAATGGGAAAATAGTCTGTGCCACAAAATAGATGACAGTTGACATGCCTCAAGATCCTTAAACTTAGTTGGAGGGTCTGGTCTCGAGACAAGAGAAGTTGCAATTCTAGCTATTGTTCTGGCTGAATTCCATCGTGGAAAATTTATTGGGTGCTCAAGGCAGTCCCTTGCCTTTCCCTTCTCCACCCCATCCTCACTACCTGAGGCAACATCTTAAACTCTTGAATTCTTTCTTCTAGTGTTTACCTCCGCTATTTCAAACTAGCAAGCCTAGTGCTCACTTTGGTGCCCATTTGCTAAAATTGGAACAATACAGAGATGAGCATGGCCCCTGCACAAGGATGACATGCAAATTCGTGAAGTGTTCCATATTTTTAATTAAAAACAAAATGAAAAAATACCAAGCCTATACTGCAATTTATTTTTTTTCTCCCATGTGGATATTATATATTTATTAACTTGCTATTAGATAACATGAGGATTTACTACTGTTGTATTCTTCCCTCCCACCCCCCCCTCCTGTTTTTCTCCCTCCATCTTTTTAATTTTTGGTTGTCACTATTCTTTCACTTATTATGAGCATGTTAAGTGTTGGTCACTGTTGAGCCAAACAGTGTATTATGAGTACATTTTCTTTCTTGCTCAATGTTTTTGTTGTTTAATTGCTCATTTTGTTTGCTTAGTTTCTATGCAAATGGTACAACAGAATTGAATGCTCTCCCCCTCCCCACCCCCAACTCATCAGTCTCTTGACCAGTTTTTGTAGGAGACTTGCCTCCTGACTTCTTTTCCTCCCCTTCCGTTTTCTCCTCTGAGACTGGCCGCCCCCGCCTGCCGCACCACTGCCATCCTGGACTCCTTTGGTGTCTGTCTTGTCCTAGGTACCTTCCTTCCTTGATCTCATATCTTCTTTCTTGGTTTACTATCACGTTTGCTGAGAGACATTTTCTAGACCCTGTGTGTCTGGATTCGTTTTTATTATACCCTCCCATTTAGTGGCTAGTCCTGCTGGGAATAGAACCCTAATCTGGGAGCCTGTTGCTACAGTAAGTAGGAGGTTTTGCTCCACCATCTTCTGCCTTCCAGAGGCAGGGTCCAAAACTATTTGATTCTTCATCTGTCAGTGAATCTATTTTCTCTCCTTGTCAGTTAATAGAAAGTTGTCTCTAGTTGTCTGCATTTTTCGAAGACAAACTTCAGTTTGAATCCATTTCACCTACCATGCTGAACACTCACAGAAGCCCTTCAGTCTGGACGTCTGTGTTCTTCAGTTGTAGAAAAACTTCTTGAATTCTGTCTTAACTTCCTCCCCTTCTGTTTTCCTCTTTCTGGACTAGTCCTCTGATTCCTGTCTTCCCTCCTCATTTCCATGTCAATGTCTTTTTGCTGTATTTTCTGTGAGTTTTCCCTTACTTTATCATACAGCTTTTTTTTTTTTTTTTTTTTTTTTGAGACGGAGTCTCACTCTGTCGCCCAGGCTGGAGTGCAGTGGTGTGATCTCAGCTCACTGCAAGCTCCGCCTCCTGGGTTCACGCCATTCTCCTGCCTCAGCCTCCCGAGTAGCAGGGACTACATACAGGTGCCCACCACCACGCCCAGGTAATTTTTTGTATTTTTAGTAGAGATGGGGTTTCACTGTGTTAGCCAGGATGGTCTCGATCTCCTGACCTCGTGATCCCCCTGCCTCCGCCGTCCAAAGTGCTGGGATTACAGGCGTGAGCCACCGTGCCTCACCACAGCTTATACACTGAGTTTTTCATTTCTGCTGTTGTGCAGTTGAACCATATGACACTGCTGTTTAAAATTGGTCAAAAATAGTCAAATGTTGGCATTTTCATATGGTTCAACCTATATGTTTAGTTTTCAATCTGTGTTCTCTGAACGTTTTGTGGAATGGCCTGTTCTTGTTTTTTGGAGCCAGATACTTTCCTACCTGAGGATATGAATGATTGTTTTATTTTCTTCTCTCTGTGTTGACTGTTCCTTTCAAATGCTGTCAGTGGCCTTCGGCAGAGGCTGTCCTCAGCTCGAGTGCTGATGCTTGCTTGTCCCTCCACTCCAGGGTGATCAGAGTGGGCACGCTGCTGGAGCTTGTCTGCTGTGGACGACACTTACAGTGTGGTCTCTGCGGGTCCTTTCTTTGGAGAAACCTGGACATCATATCTTTCAAACTTCTTCTTAAGCTAGTCAGGATTGCCAGAAAGACTCTCCTTGATCTCCTAAGGGTGTGGGCTGGACCGCTGTTGGTATGGCCAAGTATGGGGCTTGATAGGGGAAGGAGGTTCTCAACAGTTAGCAGGTAAATTTTCCCTTAGCCCCACTTTTGAGTGGGCACCCCTACTTTCTGTGCCCACTGGAACCCAGCCCATCAGGCACTAAAACCCCAGTCTTCTGCTGGGGAAGGAATCCAGACATCTTACTACTCCTTGAATAGATTTCAGCCAGTGCTTCTGTTACTAACACCATCTTTAGCCCCACTTCCAATGTACCTGTCACTTTCAATGCAAGAGGAATTTCTGAGAAATCACCACTAAACACCTTAGAGGTGTTCTATAGAATAATTATTCTTTTCTGCTTTCCCGTCAGCCACTTTAGGGTTAAACTTTCTCAAGTCTCCTAAATTGTTACCTCTTCTTCAGCTTCCAAAATTAGAAAAATAATTATGTTGTAGTGAAATAGTATGTAATATAAAATAGACCACCTTAGCCATTTTTGGGCACATAATTCAGTGGCATTAAGTACATTCACAGTGTTGTGCAACTGTCACCAACATCCATCTCCAGACTTTTTTTGTTTTAGAGACAGGGTCTCGCTGTGTTGCCCAGGCTGGTCTCAAACCCCTGGGCTCAAGCAGTCCTCCTGCCCCAGCCTCCCAAAATGTTAGAATTACAGGCATGAGCCACTACACCTGGCCTTTTTTATTTTTTTTTTCCCCTTTGTTGGCTGTGATTTTGGTGTCATATCAATCTTTGCAAAGTCTAATGTCATGAAAATTTTCCTCTATGTTCTCTTTTTCTTTTTTCAAGACAGAGTCTTGCACTGTCGCCCATATTTGAGTGCAGTGGTGTGATGTCAGCTCACTGCAGCTTCCGCCTCCTGGGTTCATGCGATTCTCATGCCTCAGTCGCCAAGTAGCTGGGACTACAGGCACCTGCCCCCACACCCCACTAATTTTTGTATTTTTAGTAGAGACGAGGTTTCACCATATTGGCCAGGCTGGTCTCCAACTCCTGATCTTGTGATCCACCTGCCTCAGTTTCCCAAAGTGCTGCGATTACAGGCATGAGCCACTGCGCACGGCCGGGTCCAGCTTATTCTTTTGCATGTTGAAATCCAATTTTCCCAGCAATATTTATTGAAAAGATTACCTGTTACTTCATTGAATGCTGTTGGCACCCTTTTCAAAAATCACTTTACCATATATTTGAGGGTTTGTTTCTGGGCTCCTGATTCTTTTTTTTTTTTTTTTGATACACAGTCTCACTCTGTTGCCCAGCCTGGAGTGCAGTGCAGTGGCACGATCTTGGCTCACTGCAACCTCCACCTCCCGCATTCAAGTGATTCTCCTGCCTCAGCCTCCTTTGTAGCTGGGAGTACAGGTGTGTGCCACCACGCCATGTTGGCCAGGGTGGTCTCAAACTCCTGACCTCAGGTGATCCGCCCACCTCAGCCTACCAAAGTGCTGGGATTATAGGTGTGAGTCACCACACCTGGCCGAGCTCTTGATTCTATTCCATTGGTCTATATGTCTATCCTTTTTCCTGTAATGTGCTTTATTTATGAATGAATGAATGACAGGGGCTTACTCTGTCATCCAGGCTGGAGTGCAGTGGTGTGATCATGTCTCGCTGCAGGCTCCACCTTCCAGGCTCAAGTGATCCTCCCACCTCAACCTCCCATGTAGTTGAGACTAGAGGTACATACCACCATGATCGGCTAATTTTGGTATTTTTTTTATAGAGACAGGCTTTTGCTATGTTGCTCAGGCTGGTCTTGAACTCATAGGCTCAAGTCATCCACCCACCTCAGCCTCCCAAGTGCTGGTCTTACAGGCATGAGCCATTGCGCTTGGCCTATGTATTTTATTTGGAGACGGGATCTCACTGTGTTGCTCAGGCTGGAATCATACTCCTGGGCTCAAGTGATTTTCCACCTCAGCTTCAGATTAGCTCAGGTTCTTCAACTTTGTTCTTTTTTTGGATTGTTTGGACAACTTGGAGCCCCATGTGTTCACATGAATTTTAGGATAGATTTTTCTATTTCTGCAAAAAACACTACTAGGATTTTAGAGCAATGTCATTGAGTCTGTAGATGTCTGTGGGTAGTGCTGACATCTTAATAGTATTAAGTCTCCCAATCCATGAACATAGGATGACTTTCCATTTATTTATGTCTAATTTAGTTTTTTTCGGCAATGTTTTCCAGTCTTCAAAGTACAAGTCTTTCCTTGGTTAAATTTATTCCTGAAGCTAGGCATAGTGGCACACACCTATAGTCCCAGCTACTCAGGAAGCTGAGGTGGGAGGATCACTTGAGCCCAGGAGTCCTAGACCAGCCTGGGCAAAGTAGTGAGATTCCAGATCTAAAACATTTAAAGGCCGAGGGAGAACTGATGAGGATGCTAACAAAAGTGATGTTCCTCCACAGGCGGGCGGGCGGGCAGGCGGGCCCCATGCGCCAGCAGGAAACATCTGTCAGCCTGCCTGTGGAGGGTCCAAGAAACCAGGCTGCAGTGAACTCTGACGCACAGAGGGACCAAAGGAAAGTCTTTTCCTTCTAGCTTCTTTTCTGGAAGGGTCTTTGGGCTCCAGTTTTGGGGAATATTTGAACCACAAGCTAGGAAGAATGCTGGCTGGGCATGAATGAGCATCCAAAGAGGGCCCAAATTAGTACCCAAAGACAACTCAGAAAAGGAGCCAGCTGGGCCTCCAGGTCTCACTTCACACCCAGTGCTGCCTTACCACCAACAGGTGACTGCCAGGATGCACCTGAGGCCCCCTCAGTCGTCTGACAGCCGCAGGCCACGGCAGTGTGCCAGCCAGACGGCAGAGTTCTCTGGCATGGGAGCTGCCTGTTCTGGTGCTTGAAGGTGCCAAGGGAGAGGCAAGACTTGGGTCAGTCCCTTCTAGCCAGGAACTAGGCAAACATTGGAGGAGGAAAACATCCCTGAGCTGGTGATGGAGTGGGGACAGCATAGCTGGATCTGAGTAAGGAATGAGACGCATTCTGGGGATGAGCTAGACAGTGCTCTGGAAGGCAGATAGGGAGCTGGGAACAGGGTCAAGATGGAAGATTCTGAGGGTGATTTCTTGCTGAAAATGTCTAGCCTGAATCTAAGCAAGCCTCTGGGATATCTGCAGTTTATAGGAAACACAGGAGATAAGAAACAAGCTAAATGACACCTTGAAGATGACAAGTGAGAATGTGGGACATCCTCTAAGAAACCATCCTGGTCAGATGGGCTCAACACCTATAATCCCAGTGGTTTGGGAGGCTGGGTGGGGAGCATAACTTGAGACCAGGAGTTCAAATCTAACTGGTCAACATGTCATAGTAAATAATGAAAAATGAAAAGTATTTGAAAATAAGCTTATATTAGTAAAATCCCTATTCTTTATACTTAAAAATGAATCAAGTATTGAGTTTTGGGGATCATGAGTTTCCTGAAGGAATTGTATGATAGCATTCTACAACTTCCTTCATCATTGGATTTTGCAGTAAGATTATAAACAGGGTCAGGCATTTGAGGGGGAACTACTTGAGGGATTAATTAGAAGATTAAGGGATACCCTTTGAAAAACTGAGTTATTGCCGGGCACAGTGGCTCACACCTGTAATCCCAGCACTTTGGGAGGCTGAGCCGGGTGGATCACCTGAGTTCAGGAGTTCAAGACCAGCCTGGCCAACACGGGGAAACCCCGTCTCTACTAAAAATACAAAAAATTAGGCCGGGCACAGTGGCTCAAGCCTGTAATCCCAGCACTTCAGGAGGCTGAGGCGGGCAGATCACAAAGTCAGGAGATCGAGACCATCCTGGCTAACACAGTGAAACCCTGTCTCTACTAAAAATACAAAAAAAAGAAATAGCCGGATGTGGTGGCGGGCGCCTATAGTCCCAGCTACTCTGGAGGCTGAGGCCGGAGAATGGCATGAACCCAGGAGGCGGAGCTTGCAGTGAGTTGAGATCGCGCCACTGCACTCCAGCCTGGGCGACAGAGCGAGACTCCGTCTCAAAAAAAAAATTAAAAAAAAAAAAAAAAAAAAAAATTAGCCAGGCGTGGTGGCAGGCGCCTGTAGTCCAGCTACTTGGGAGGCTGAGGCAGGAGAATGTCGTGAACCCGGGAGGCGAGGTGGAACTTGCAGTGAGCCGAGATCGCCTCACTGCACTGCAGCCTGGGCAACAAGAGCAAAACTCCGTCTCCAAAAAAACCAAAACCACGAAAAACTGAGTTGTCTGTTGAAGCATCTCTCTATCAGCATTGTTGTTTTCTCATCTTCAGTCTAAAAGCACGGCCTTCACTTGTGAATGCCTATGTGTATGTAGACAGCTTTCCAGTACCACTGCTCCACATGAATTGGTGAGCATCTGTTTGAAGATTCTGTGCTGACGTGGAGGACACTGTCTGAAAGGACTGGCTGTATAAAGGAAGTCAGTTTGGTGGCTCACGTGGTGCTCTGACTTCACTACTTTACACCACCTCCTCGCCTGCAGGGATTTTGATAACATGTAGATAGCACAGGCTTTGTATGTATGATTGTGGTTTTCCCTTAGTATTTTTATTCCCACTCAGTTTAATAGAGAAATGAAAGTGTTGATACTAAGGATGATTAGCAAAGGTCACAAATGTAATACCATTGAGGCCGGGCACAGTAGCTCAAGCCTGTAATCCCAGTACTTTGGGAGGCCAAGGCGGGCAGATCACGTGAGGTCAAGAGTTTGAGGCCAGCTTGGACAACACGGTGGAACGCAGTTTCTACTAAAAGTGCCAAAAAAAAAAAAAAGGCGGGCATGGTGGTGGGCGCCTGTAATTCCAGCTATTTGGGAAGCTGAGGCAGGAGAAGCACTTAAACCTGGGAGGCGGAGGTTGCAGTGAGTCAAGATTGTGCCATTGCACCCCAGCCTGGGTGACAAGAGTGAGACTCTGCCTCCAAAAAAAAAAAAAAAAAAAAAAAGGAAAGAAAAGAAAAGCACAGAGGGTGTGATGAAGTCTGAATTCTGCTTTTGCTAGAAGGGCATGTTGGTCTGGTGCCTAGGCTGATGGAACACGGTGAGTCCTGGGGTTAGGACCAAACAGCTGTCCCTCGTGCTGTGAATTGCTCCAAAGCACTGGGGCCTGCAAAAGCAAAAATGATCCCAAGATGCCCTTAGCAATGTTCTTTCTGTGACCCAGCGATGCCCT
The DNA here is from genome assembly GCF_037993035.2 of Macaca fascicularis. Classification (NCBI taxonomy): domain Eukaryota; kingdom Metazoa; phylum Chordata; class Mammalia; order Primates; family Cercopithecidae; genus Macaca; species Macaca fascicularis. Next base: position 128,519,238 of record NC_088385.1, on the reverse strand, counting down.
TCTGGGAATTTATCTGAAGGGAAGAGGCAGATAAATGCACAGTAATAGACACAGAGCAGTATTCATCAACAATATATTAGATGAGAAAAGCAAACTACTTAACATGGTGTGTTAGCCTATCATTGTAAAAGCACATAGAACTACTTACATGAGCATAGGCATGTATAGAGGCCGCTGTGTGGTAAATTAGAAGTGATTTTCACATGGTTATTTGAATGCTTTTGAGGCCTATATTAACCTTTATACCTGGTGGGTGAAACCCTTCCCCATTTGAAGAAGAGAGATTTTAAGCAAATAACATTTTATTTAGTGCAGCACAGCAGGGGTTGGAATATGTAGAGCTCTGACCTGTCCTCAGTGCTGAGTGCCTGGGTCTGGGGGGGCCTTCTGGCTCCTGGCCTTCACACCTCACATTACTTATTCTCTGCAGACTGCAATAAGGTCACTGATCAGTGCCTGTCCTTCTTCAAACGCTGTGGAAACATCTGTCACATTGACCTGAGGTACTGCAAGCAAGTCACCAAGGAAGGCTGTGAGCAGTTCATAGCCGAGATGTCTGTGAGTGTCCAGTTTGGGCAAGTAGAAGAAAAACTCCTGCAAAAACTGAGTTAGTCCAAGGACAAGAATGTAAATACGGGGTGGGCTCTGGGAGGGGAAGAGACTTTACAAAAATGAGGGCTTTTATTTTCCATTTGGAACGTGGGACAACAGACCACAATGCAATTCCATTTTGCAAGTCTTTCCAAGGGAGAAGCTGTTCAACCACCCATTTGGGGGATGAGTGAGCCGACACTTTCCTTTGGTCTTTCTAAATCGTAACTGCACTGCTTTCTGGACCATTTCTAAGGCGGCCTTTACAAGAAGACATTCCTGTCAGAGAGGAGGGTGGACTTTGGAGAAATTCTCATACTGAAGCATGAGCTTAGGAGTTTCTGTTAGTGGTAGTGGTGTTTTGGACACTTCATTCCTTGCAACACTGAGGTTTTGGGTGTTGACGTAAAGTGGACCACACACCACATCTGCTGCCGTCTTGACACTTTTTTTTGTTTGGTTGGTTTTGTTACATCCTACATTATGCAGAACTATTTTTGTACAAATTGTTTAAAAGTTATTTATGCAAGGTTGAATGCATACCAGTGTTTTTATTGTTTTGAGATTGCCAATTTTCCTGATTTCCTTAAGGTAGGAGAGAATTTAACGTGTACTTCATCGACACAACCCATCTACAAATGTGCCCAGATCTAACAAAGCAGGCTAAGACCTTCCACTTAAAAGCATGTTTAACTGGAAGTTGAGAGCCTGCTTTGTACCTCAAGAGTTACATGAGCATGTTGTGGATAAATGTAAATTATAGTTGAAGTAAGATACTCTGCCAGGTTTCCTCTGTAGAAAATTCACTTTTCTCAAATTTTAAAATTTCGACTTCAGCCTTTGCACTCAGGAGGGTCTGCTCCAGCATGAGCTCTTGTACTTACATAAATCTAATTTATACAGTGAGTCAAGACGTAGAATAAACGCTCCCACATAGCCTTTCTTTTGCTTTTTTCTCTCCTCTGAAGTGTGACTTGAGTTCTCATTTAGGTTTGTAACATGGCTATTTCCTAGTTGTAAAGTTCTGCATTTATAAGTGCCATTGTTGTAAGGTGGTGTTTCCTAGACCTTCCCTGATGCGATTTTACCTTTGTTGAATTTGTATAAACAATTGTACAAAAAAAAACCACTCTTGAACTTTGAGGGCTTTTGTTCTAGGAGTGGACTAGAAGTTTAAGCCCAGAGTCAGTAAACACTGTTTTGAGGCCCAAACAATGTAATTTCTGATTCATCTGATGTACCCTGTGGTGCGTCATTTTTCTTTCTTCTTCAGAGAGAAATCCGTTTCTGGCTAATAAAGGTATGTGCTCTGACAACGGCTGCACGTAGGAATTAGACACAGACTTCTTTAAGGAGAAGAGTTGCTCATCTGTCTGCGTGCCTCTTACCACACAGAATTACTTCCATGGCTACTTGCCATTACTGTTGCCTAAAAGTTCCCCAGATTTGGGAGACAGTGGGAGCAACTGCAGGAGGCTGCATCCTGTACAGGTAGCCTTGGGCCATGATGGCTGTAGGAAACACTTGGTCATGAGGTGGCTTCCCCAAGTGGCAGATGTAGAAACCAGTGAGAAGTAATTTTAGATTACAGAATTTTTTTTTAAAGACAGGACCCTGCTGGCAGTGTCATATTCACATACAGAAACAGCTGCTGTAGTGAATCTCAAGATGGAGAAGGTAGCCAACCTCCTTCCTCAGTGATGAGAGCAAGCAATGTAAGACGTTGTTCCTGTGGAAGAAGCCTTTCCTGCTGATGGCTGAGTTTTCTGTTTGTCCCTTTTATTTTTACCATGGCAAAACAGTTTTAATTACAACAAGACAGGCCAGGTGAAGTGGATCCAGCACCTTGGGAGGGATCACCTGTGGTCAGGAGTTCAAGACCAGCCTGACCAATATGGTGAAACCCCATCTCTACTAAAAATACAAAAATTAGCCAGGAGTGGTGCCAGGCGCCTGTAGTCCCAGCTACTTGGGAGGCTGAGGCAGGAGAATCGCTTGAACCCAGGAAGCGGATGTTGCAGTGACCTGAGATTGCACCATTATACTCCAGCCTGGAGACAGGGAGACTCCATCTCAAAACAAAAAGAGAAAGATCTCATCTAGATACATGTCTCCTGTTAAATCCACAGACTCCTGATGACTCAATCTGAAGACACTCGAAGCCACTGTACCTAAGGGTTCCTGGAGCACACAGGTCTGCTAGGGAGGGGATGCCGGGGCTGAGGATCCGAGCCCCACAGGGCTGTGCAACACAGGAGAGACACAGTGATCTCCAGTTTCAGGAGAGGCCACTGTATAGTGCAGTGGCCATAAACTCCCCCCAAGAGTACTGAACAATCCAGTAAGACTGTACTTCAGTACAAATCCACGGTGTCCGTACAGACCTTTTTATTTTATTTTTTTTTTTATTTTGAGATGGAATCTCGCACTTGTCCAGGCTGGAGTGCAGTCGTGTGATCTCAGCTCAGCTCACTGCAACCTCTGCCTCCCAGGTTCAAGCAATTCTCCTGCCTTGGTCTCCCGAGTAGCTGGGAATACAGGAGCCTGCCACCATGCCCAGTTAATTTTTGTTATTTTTAGTAGAGATGGGGTTTCACCCACCATGTTGGCCAGGCTGGTCTCGAACTCCTGACTTAAGGTGATCTGCTGGTCTCAGCCTCCCAAAGTGCTGGGATTGTAGGGGTGAGCCACCATCCCCAGCCCCTTTTGTTTATTTATTTTTATATTTTGAGGCGAAGTCTCACTCTGTCACCCAGGCTGGAGTGCAGTGGCACAATCTTGGCTCACTGCACGTTCTCCCTCCTAGGTTCACACCATTCTCCTGCCTCAGCCTCCCAAGTAGCTGGGACTACAGGCACCCGCCACCACGCCCAGCTAATTTTTTGTATTTTTAGTAGAGACGGGGTTTCACTGTGTTAGTCACGATGGTCTCGATCTCCTGACCTCGTGATCCACTCGCCTCAGCCTCCCAAAGTGCCGGGATTATAGGCATAAGCCACCGCACCCGGCTAAAGCCCCTTTTATTTTTAAAATGAGCCAAAGATGAGGCCAGCTGAGGCTAAATGCCACAAGCAACTACTCTGAGCCTACATGTCATGTCTGATGAAGTAATGAAAGGACCATAAATCCAAGGGAATGCTTGCTGTGTCAAATCACAACTTAGTAACCTAGAAAAGAGGCTCTGTCCCTTCCTCTAGGGAATCTGATGTTTACAAAGGAAGACACCATGGCACCTCAAGATGACATCCTTTCATATTGTGAAGACGGGATCAAGAGACTTCACTGTATTCCACTGCAGACTTATCCATATGACATGACCTATTCAAAAAATTTACTTAAAGCAGCATGGGCTGGGCGCAGTGGCTCATACCTGTAACCCCAGCACTTTGAGAGGCTGAGGCAGGCAGATCACCCGTGGTCAGGAGTTCAAGACCAGCCTGACCAACATGGTAAAACCCTATCTCTATTAAAAATAAAAAATTAGCTGGGAGTGGTAGTATGCACCTGTGATCCCAGCTACTCAGGAGGAAAAGGCAGGAGAATCACTTGAACCTGGGAAGTGGAGGTTGCAGTAAGCCAAGATTGTGCCATTGAACTTCAGCCTGGGCAACAGAGCAAGACTCCGACTCAAAAAAAAAAATTGTTTAAAATTATCCAGGCATGGTGGTGCGCATCATATGCCAGCTGCTGGGGAGGCTAAGGCGGGAGGATTGCTTGAGCCCAGAAGTTAAGACTATAGTGAGGTGTGATCATGCCACTGTACTCTGCCTGGGTGGGCACCAGCAAGACTCTGTCTTTATTAAAAAAAAAAAAAAAAAAAAGGCCAGGCGCGGTGGCTCAAGCCTTTAATCCCAGCACTTTGGGAGGCCGAGACGGGCGGATCACGAGGTCAGGAGATCGAGAGCATCCTGGCTAACACGGTGAAACCCCGTCTCTACTAAAAAAAATACAAAAAACTAGCTGGGCGAGGTAGCAGGCGCCTGTAGTCCCAGCTACACGGGAGGCTGAGGCAGGAGAATGGCGTGAACCCGGGAGGCGGAGCTTGCAGTGAGCCGAGATTGCGCCACTGCGCTCCAGCCTGGGCGACAGAGCGAGACTCCGTCTCAAAAAAAACAAAAAAAAAAAGGTGAGGCGGGTAGAAAGGCATGCCAGTTTACAAATCCAAATTCCAGAGGGAAATGCTCGCCCTCTGCCAAACAAGCCAATTTCCAAGTATCAAGCCTGTTACACTAAACATTTCTGATGTCTGGCTAATAAACCAGGGTTACTTCAAACTACTATCTAAAAAATCCATCAAGCATTTTGTACTCTCTATAAAGAAGCCACTAAAACGTAATACACAAATGTAAGAGTAAACACTAAACTGTTTTTAAGCTAAGACTATGTATAAATCTGAATTTTTGAATTTAAGTTTAGACAAAACCAGCACATACTGGTTAGCTTCTATGGCCTGGATTTAAAGACGCCACCAAGTTACCAATTTGGAGGAAATGTTAAAATTTCCAGAGTCTCGTGAAAAGTTTAGACAAAAAGCACAAGTGCCCACAAAGCTCTGGTAACTTATGCTGCTTCTATAGGGAAGCCATGACCTGCTGAAGCCAGTTACTACTAATTATGGTTGCAGACAAGTGGGAGGCCTTGATTTACATGCTTTGATCTTCAAAAGCAGAAAAATTTTTTCTTTACAACTAGCCACACAAACTTTCTGCCCAAAGCACAGGGGCATCTGCCTCTTGGCGTTCACAGGTATTTTCAGGTCTGTTGATTGACTACTAGATTCTGAGCACCCAAGGCCATGTGTGTTACTCACTGCAGAGTCAGGAGATGCACAGACTCTGAGAAATGGCCACTCCCAACTGCACTGAATTCACCATTGGTCTCAGCTCAACCATCCTGAGTCGAGTCAAGTTGGACCTAAAAGAGATTTCAGAACATTTTTGCATAATATCTCAAGTTCCTCTTTTTCTTTTCTTTTCTTTTTTTTTTTTGAGATGGCATTTCACTCTTGTTGCCCAGCCTGGAGTGCAATGGCATGATCTTGGCTCACTGCAACCTCCGCCTTCCGGTTTCAAGCGATTATCCTGCCTCAGCCTCCCGAGTAGTTGGGATTACCCTGCCACCATGCCTGGCTAATTTTCATATTTTTAGTACAGACAGTTTCACCATGTTGGCCAGGCTGGTCTTGGAACTCCTGACCTCATGATCCACCTGCCTCAGCCTCCCAAAGTGCCAGGATTACAGGCATGAGCCACCACACCTGGCCCAAGTTTCTTATTTCTTATGTGGTACTGGAAGGGTTAAGAGCAACTCTGGCATTAGGGCTAGTTTCAAATTCTGCATAGCCACTTTCTAACCATGAGGTTTTAGACAAGTCTAACTTCTCTGAGGTTGGGTTCCCCATCTGAGAAGCAAGGCATTGTTTATTTCAGAAGGTTTCTTTCAGGACTGCAGAGGCAACTACAGCACCTAGCATACATAATACCTGGACACAAGAAAAAGCACATCAGCAGTTAACCTTAGTGATAGGCAAGCAGGAAATGTAAGCACTGTTGCTCATGTGGCATTGTTCTTTTTTCTTTCTTTGTTTTGAGACAAGATCTGGCTCTGTTACCCAGGCTGGATTTCAGTGGTGTGATCTTGGCTCACTGCAACTTCCACACCCAAGGCTCAAGCCATCCTCCCACCTTAGCCTCCCGAGTAGCTGGGGCTACCACGCCTGGCTAATTTTTTCATATTTTTTCCAAAGACGGGGTTTTGCCATATTGTCCAAGCTAGTCTTGAACTCGTGAGCTCAAGCATTCCTCCAGCCTCAACCTCACAAGGTATGAGCCACTGCACCCCATGTGACATCTTTGAAGGTGCTCCCACCATCTCTTCTGAAGAGGGGTGCTAGGCCAGGGCGCAGATACCCATTCATACTGTATGCTTCTGATTTAGGAACTGACCAAGACAATGTAAACAAAAGCTTTTAAAACTAATTTTATTCCTAAAGTTAAAATCAGCTAGCGGGTAGCACTGAAAATACACCTTCACTATACAAAACAGTGTAAACTGATTACACATTGATAAGGAATTTAGCACACACTTCTAATAAAAGAAGCTAGATGCAGCCCTTGCTATAAAAAGCTATACCTGAACAAAAATGGACATGTGGAGTCTAAGGCCCTGGCAGTCGACTAGAGAATGTCAGTTGTTCCCAATTATGTTTAAATGCAGAAACAGCAACAATGTGGAAACCTTACATTCATCAAATGTTAGCATTTAAAATATACATGACTAATAAAGTGAACATTCAGAGGAGCCACTGTTCGGCATGTTCCATGTCGGCCACTTGTGGACACTGATCTCATCCAAAGAGGACAGAAGTTTCAAACATCTGAGCAGTTTAAGTTAAAAATAGGATGAAGGAGAAATAAGAGAACAGGGTAAGTGTCCTCCCAAGACAACAGTGGCTGATGCCCACATGGCACAAACAGGCTGACTTCAATGAGTGTTCACGGGATGTGTGATAAAGCCCAGCTGAGCCCGGGAAGCTCACGTGTCCACAGGCAGACAGGCTCACGGCATGGACCAATGTTTCCACAACTCAGGATGGATCTTTCTGTCCCCACTTAGTAGTGAAAATAATGTTTAAAAATAGCTTCAGCCTTTGAACAGTAGCTTTCCAGTCCCTTCTGTGCATTGAAATGTTTGGGGGTGACTGTCCTGATGAGGGGAGCTTCAGTTTCAGGACTTGAACACGTGCACGGCTCGCACCACATACTGCCGGCAGATGGGACACTCACTCATGCGCTTGCCACACTTGGTGCAGGTAACCATGTGCCCGCACTCCAGCAGGACACAGTCGATGACGGCATCCATGCAGATGCGACACAGGCTGTCATCTTCCTCATCCTGCAGCTGCAGCCGCTCACCATCTGAAAGGCAACAGAGAGCTAAAGCCTTGGCTTTGGTTATGGCTGGCCAGCTAGCCACCCTCCCCTTCCAAAGCTGAGCAGCCACCTGCTGAATGACCACTGCAGGCCCAATGCCACCCCAGTTTGTACAAGAAATGATCCCAACTTCTCTGCACTTTGGTTCTCTCCACTAGAAAAGGCAATGATAAAAGCTATACCTCAGGGTTTTGTAAAGAATAAAATGCTTGAAGTACTCAACAAATGTTAGTTATGTATTTCTATTTTATATCTTTGTCTAATTCAAGACGTTTGTGATAGGGATATATTACTTCTGTAACTAGAAAAAGAAACCCTCAGCTGGTCTTCTGCAGATGGGTTTTGGAGTCAGGATGCTACTGGAATTTAACTCAGTTGCCCCAGCTTTGTATCCCTGGGAACATCACAGTCTCCGGAGCCTCATCTCAGTAGGAAAAGGAGCCTTAGTTGCCCCCATAGGAAAGTTAGGAATAATTGTGCATCCTTCCCTCCCTAGCCTTAGAATCATCTCAAGCCACCCATGTTCCTTGCCCTGCTGAAGTCTAACTTGAAAGAGATAGGCCGTCCTGGCTCTTGGCCCACCTTTACGTCTGAGAAAATATAGTCTGTGAATAAGAAAGACTACGAATAAGTTAAAGTTAACCCCAGCCTGAGATGTGGCCATAGGGCTATGGATTTGGGTGCTTCCCTTTCTACAGGTCAGAGGAGATCGAAGGGAATCATGAATAGTTGGAACAGAACAGGAATTCAAGCTTGAAAGGTCAGTAGTCTCTAGATTTAAAAGAAGTGTTTTACTGCCATTCATGGGAAGAGATTCTTGTGATCTGGGGTCTTAGTTCATGGCCCATGACTACTGGTGTGGACCTGGGGCGAAAGGATCTATGGGATGAGATGGCAGATATGCCAATGGAGAAGGCACTAGGCAACTCAAGATGAAATCAGAGTGGGCGTTGGTCTCCCCTTCTGTGTGGAGGGTTCCTTCCCACTCTTTAGAACTTAGGAAAGCAGAGGAGCCAGCGTCTTGTCAGGGATATGGGAACAATCTTGGTATCAGTGACTTGGAGCCAGTCAAGCTAGGAAAGATGCCAACTGTGCTCAAAACAAAGTGTGTGTTCCACCCAAGCCAGAGACTGAACTAGGGTTAGATTATACAGTGCGTTAATGGAGAAGGACACTGGAAAACATGCTATCATAATAAAACCATGTTATATCCTACACCACAAACTACTTAAGGGTGGGAGTGGCATTATCGTTGTGCACTATACATAGTTGTTGTTTACATTTATGAAGTAAACTGACTGGCCGGGCGCGGTGGCTCACGCCTGTAATCCCAGCACTTTGGGAGGCCGAGGCGGGTGGATCACAAGGTCAGGAGATCGAGACCATGGTGAAACCCCGTCTCTACTAAAAATAGAAAAAATTAGCCGGGCGCGGTGGCGGGCGCCTGTAGTCCCAGCTACTCGGGAGGCTGAGGCAGGAGAATGGCGTGAACCCGGGAGGCGGAGCTTGCAGTGAGCCGAGATTGCGCCACTGCACTCCAGCTGGGCGACAGACCGAGACTCCGCCTCAAAAAAAAAAAAAAAAAAAAAAAAAGAAGTAAACTGACTTCTCCCCTCACTGCCAGAAAACCATTTCCCAGCCAGTAGCCTAGGATTTCTGAAAGCTCTGAGGATGAAGATTCCTGCATCTACCATTGTGACATCATCTTAGAAGTAGGATTGCCAAAATACTTTGTGCACCTTCTGGGCATAAACGTGTTCCTCAACAAATGCTGTATTATAACCAGCTTTTATGTTTTCTTTTTTTTTTTTTTTTTTTTTTTTTTTGAGACGGAGTCTCGCTCTGCTGCCCAGGCTGGAGTGCAGTGGCCGGATCTCAGCTCGCTGCAAGCTCCGCCTCCGCGCCCGGCTAGTTTTTTGTATTTTTTTTTAGTAGAGACGGGGTTTCACTGTGTTAGCCAGGATGGTCTCGATCTCCTGACCTCGTGATCCGCCCGTCTCGGCCTCCCAAAGTGCTGGGATTACAGGCTTGAGCCACCGCGCCCGGCCTATAACCAACTTTTAAAAGAGAAAACTCAAAATGATAAAAGCTAATAATGGGAGGGCTGTTGAAGCTAGACAGGAACATAAGATTTGTTAGTCTGAATACCACTGAGGGCTAGGCATGGTAGCCCTTGCCTAGTTCAGCACTAGTCTGGGCAACATAGTGAGACCCTGTCTCAATTTAAAAATACTGAAGTACACATATTATTTTTTACAATTAAAAAGAAAAAAATAAAATACAACTGAATTATTTTTTCTTGTCCATAAATGTTCCATGGGCTTGATGATGTTACCAGCTGAGGGAGAATTTCTGTGCCAAATTTCATCAATACATAGTTCAGAAGTTTTTGTTCTGTTTTGTTTTGTTTTTGAGACAGTCTTGCTCCGTCACCTAGGCTGGAGTGCAGTGGTATGACCATGGCTCCCTGCAGGCTCAAGCAGTCCTCCCCACTCAGCCTCCCAAGTAGCTGGGACCACAGGTTGGTGCCACCACATCAGGTTTTTTTGGTTTTGTTTTTTTTGTAGGGATGGGATCTCTCTCTGTTGCCCAGGCTGGTCTCAAACTCTTGGGCTCAAGTGATCCTCCCGCCTCAGCCTCCCAAAGTCCTAGAATTACAGGTGTGAGCCACCACACCCAGCCTAGTTCAGAAGTTCTTAACCTCAGCTTTTTGTGACTTAAACAAAGAAATCTACAAATAGTTGATGCTAAGAACTATGTAACAGCTGGGCTATAGGGAATTTTCCCCCTACTGTTAGATTTAAAAGTTGAGAGAACTAAGGTACTGGCCGGCCAAAGGCATTAGTGAGAAAATAAGCATTTTTACAGAGACAAGGAATTTAATTAGGGTTCTAACAAATAGTTAATTATAGTAAGAAAAACCAAATTGAATAATTTTCTAACTCACTTGGCAGTGGTGGTCTCGCAGACACAATGAACATCACATAATGAAGTTACTACTTTCCAGATCTATAAACAGGCTCATGTAACTAACTGATACTCAGTAAAATGGTTCACAGCTTTCTCAAAAATAAATTTGACTTAATTGTGACAGAAACAACCCAGTTTTTAAAAGCCTAAGGAAAAATACTATAGGGAAAAAATGAAAAGATCAACCTACAGGACTTTTGGTTTTCTTCATTCTCTTTGTATAACCGGTTTACTTTCTCTACCAGTTCCCATTTTTCACAACAGCCAGAATAGTTGACAAAATTCCGAGCCAGAATTTCCTTCAGCTGGCGCACGCTCATCCCTTCCACATCATCAAGGCTTGACAAGTCAGACAGCGAAGCTCTCGCTCTCTCCTTGGAGAGCCCGGGGTTCTGAAACCACAGAGCATCCATTAGCCTTGGTCCCACAAGTCCAGACCCTCCTCACTCTAAACTCATCACTGGCCCTGAATATTCTTCCAGTCATCTCAGCAGTCCTAGAAGTGTTTCAGTATACTGTCCTACATTCAACCAGAAGAAACATCCTGTTCTAATCTAGAGAAAGTCCACAGGATACCCTCCCTTCCTGTCAGGTTGACATGTCAGGGAAACCAAATTTTATAGGTGGCCTCACCCGATCCTCCACGTTTTCTTCATCATCATCATCCTCCTCCTCCTCCTCATCATCGTCGTCGTCATCATCTTCCGTGTTTGCTGAAGTGATTTCACTTTGTACCTACACTTACACAATGTATCTCATTAGGTCAGGAATCAATCCGTATTTATCACTAGAGAAAACCTTGCCATCGATGCTCCCCATGATGACCAGAAAGCCAGCATAATCCACATCTTTGGATTCTGAATGCTGCTGAACCTTCCAAAGAGTTGGGTCTTACAAAATTGCATGAAGAACCTACCTTCCATAAAGTTAGCTCAAAACACAAATTCCTGTGTGTGTGTAAAGTTATAAAATCTAACCAAAGTATTAACTCTCTCAGGAAGGTCCCATAATGGAATGCCAAAGCCATTAAGGATATGGGATGGCACTGTGTCATTATCAAACCACCTGTAAATGGCTAGTTTAACTGGAGCCTATAAGATGCAGACAGAAAAAAGCTAAAGCTCTTGACAGGTCAGCCCAAGCATCAGGGGCATCTGATTTTAAAGATCTCAGTCCTAACACAGCATACTTAAGACAATCTAATTCCAATAAAGGCTTTCTAGACTTCACTGACAGCTGAGGCTAATTCTAGTTTTTAAAATTTCTCAATCAGAATGCTTTAGAAAAAACAAATCTCTTCAGTTTGGGTTATGTGCCGCCTTTCACATATTTTCTTTTGACTATTATTTTGACAATAGCTCTACAATAAGCTAGGTCAGTTCCCAGTTTCAAACATTCCACCCCGGCTCAAGCCTGTAATCCCAGCACTTTGGGAGGCTGCGGCGGGTGGATCACAAGGTCAGAAGTTCAAAACCAGCCTGGCCAATATGGTGAAACCCTGTCTCTACTAAAAAAAAAAAAAAAAACAAACAAACATTAGCTGGGCATAGTGGCACGTACCTGTAGTCCCAGCTCCTCGGCAGGCTGAGGCAGGAGAATGGCCTGAACCTGGGAGGCGGAGCTTGCAGTGAGCCAACATTGTGCCACTGCACTCCAGCCTGGGTGACAGAATAAGACTCTGTCTCCAAAAAAAAAAAAAAAAAGTATGTCTGTGTGTATATATATGTATACATACATATATACATACATATATGTATATGTGTGTATATATACATATACGTGTGTGTGTGTATATATATATTCCACCCCACTGATTCCCAGGCACCATATTGTAGCATCCAGCAATCCACACCACCCAAATGGTGGTGTATGCCCAAAAGGAGTACGTAAGTCAGGTATGCCTTATGTTTGCAGCATAAATATGCCAATTCCCATTTGAGACAATAAAAAAACTCCCGGCTTAGACTTATCTAATTGACGACTACAGTATGTGTTGCTTGACGACTAGGAGACATTCTGGGAAATGTGTCCCTAGGCAATTTTGTCATTGTGCGAACATCACAGTGTACTTCCACAAACCTAGATGGCACAGCCTGCTACACACCTAGGCTATAGGGCATGGCCAGCTACAAAGCCATACATCACGTTAGTGTACTGAATACTGTAGGCAGCTATAACACAGTAATAAGTATTTGTGCATCTAAACATATCTAAACACAAAAAAGGTGAAATAAAAATATGGTATTATAATCTTACAGGACCACTGCTCTGTATGTGGTCTATCATTGACCAAAACATTATTAGAGGACACAGGACTATATCTAGAAGGCAGTTAGACCAAATTTCCCTCTGCATTTATTCATTTACTAATTAAAAGACACTCTTGGCCAGATGCGGTTGGCTCACGCCTGTAATCTTAGCACTTAGGCCAAGGCAGGTAGATCACCTGAGGTCAGGAGTTCGAGAACAGCCTGACCAATATGGTGAAACCCCATCTCTACTAAAAATACAAAAATTAACTGCGTGTAATCCTAGCTACTCGGAAGACTGAGGCAGGAGAATCGCTTGAACCCCGTGGGGTGGAGGTTGCAGTGAACTGAGATCTCACCACTTCACTCCAGCCTGGGCAACAGAGTGAGTCTGTCTCAAAAAAAAAAAAAAGTCTTGCTATGTTGCCCAGGCTGGGGGTACAGTGGCTATTCGCAGTTGTGATCATGGTACACCTGCAGCCTCATACTCCTGAACTAAAGCAATCCTCCTGCCTCAGCCTCCCAAGTATCAGATTGCAGGCTCACAGCACCTCATCCAGCTTTCTTCTACTTTTAATAACCCCCTTCTTCAGAAAAGAAAATTAAATGAGAAAAAAATTTGTTCAAAACATTTCTTTCAGCAGTTTAGAATCACTCACGTACAAGTAAATATTAATTACAAGCCCTTACATGTTATTCAGTCAGGATGCCCAAGGACCTCATTGGGACAATATTATTAATTACAATCAGTAAATAGCTACATTTTTTCACTAATTCAGATGGCTCTTTCATTAACTAAATTAGAACAGTTTCACCGTAGCAAGGCAAATGGGCATGAGGCTAACTGACACTACTGATTGTTTTCTGTGGTCACTGAAACATCTGTACTAACACACAACACTACACGTGTATGTGCTGCTTTTTCACAGCCATTTCTTCAACAGTTAGTGTCTAACTGTATAAGATAGAGAAACTAAGGTAACTAAGGCCAAGAGACTGATGAGCTATTTTGGAACCCTTCAGACGGCAGACTTTGGAGCCACCTAGCACCTCAGCAGACACTATACATCAGGACAGCCTTTAAGTGTAGAGTTCAGCTGGGTGTGGAAGGTCCACTCCAGCACATGACTTGAAGTTTATCAGAAGTTGTCAAGCACTAAAGGCCCCACCATATATGGCCAAGAGTAAGCGTGCCGGGCCCTGGGTGTAATTAGTTACTCCCTCGTACCTGTGCCGGCACTCCAGATCTGGATGTCTGGTCTCCATCCATAAGCTCTCCCTGAAATGAAGACATAGTAGCAGAGGGGGCTGTATAGTTTGAAAAAAACGAACGTGTAAAAAAGCTAGAAGTCTGGGACCTTGAAGAATTCAGACTGCTTGTGTCCATGTCGTCCTCAGAGCCTAGTCCATGATGGCACAGCACTAGATCCACCAAGTCTTCCTTCTCACGACAAGTATCTATGGGTATATTTCTCAGAATGAGATACTGCCGCAGG